>NC_134012.1:50293554-50610786 GCF_047716275.1 Strix uralensis
TAATTGCTCTCAGATTTGGTTTACAGACCATTATTGTTCATGTTTGGCCACATAGCTCTTTGGGCAAGGGAAAACATAGGGTCTGCTTTGTCTCAGATGGAAGCTAATTGGAAAGCTATATGTGAAAAGGTTAAATAATTTTTCTTGTCAAAACTGACCGTTAGCTTAATATAATGAACTATCTCCTTAATGACCATAAATCCATCAACCTCACTAGGGCTACCGTGTTTATTTTATCTGAAGGGCTGACTTTAATGCAGTCACAGAAGAAGAAAGTGCAATGTCTGCTAAGATGTTTTTACTACTTCTGTTCTCAGGTCAACAAATCAAATTCAGGACATTTATTTTATGATATGCTTAATTGCTGCTTTTGTAGGTTAAACTGGGCATTCAGTTTACCTATCTACATTTTCAAACAAAAGCTTGTAAGATGAATGGAAAAGGGAACAAAGGGCCATTCTGAAAGGAAAACTGCACTGGTTAGCTGCTTACACATACATGTTTGGATGCCCTTCTTGAACATATAAACATTCTTTTTTCAGCTGAACAACTCATTTTTTAGGGAAAGACAGAGAAAGGAAATTAGAAGAGGCTGGCAATTTGAGAAATGAAGGCAAAAATCATTTCCCTTGGAAGGGGCAGCATGAAATCTTTGCAATTATCAACAACTCAAATAACTGAACTTACCCTGAATGTTTTCCTTCATTCCTTCTTCTGGGTCCCTTTGAAAGAAATATTTTTTTCCCTTTAGTCATGTTGAAATTATTTAGCTTCTGAAGCCTTCTGTGTATTTTACTCCTAACTTGCATACTAAAGGTACTGAATAAGACATGTCTTCATTGGTTATTTTCTCCTATCTTTATAAAATTGAGGGGTTTTTACTGCTTTATTGCTCATTAAAGCTAATATAAGCTTAGGGTTTTCTGTGCCTGGTGAATAAGATACCTATTTCAAGAAAACGTAGGTTGCAAAAAATACTTTATCTGCAAAATACAAAAAAAAAGGTGGAAAAATCAAAACAAAGGATAAATGGCAGTCCAGGGACTGGTGCATTCACATGAAACGTATAAAATATAGCTTCAATAGTCTAGTTTCCTGTTAGAAGACACATGAAATGGGTGCTCCACTAATACCTTTCTCTCTGTGTTGCACCTGATGAACATTGCTGGTTTATTTTGACACAGATTTACACCAGTTAGGAAGACTGAGCTGACACGATGTTCTCCTGCAATATTTATGCTCTGACTTCATGTGAAGCTAGAACAGGAACTTGCTATGAATATAGTGATGAATTAGACCCTTAGTTTACCACATAGTTACAACATTTTACTAGAAATACAGTCATTATTAAAGGAGAAATCCCACACTGAATCTTTTCTTAACAAACACATATTTCTGTGTGAGAAAATTTTTCTGTGTAACACATTAAACAACAGCAATCAAATACAATTTTTTTATAAACCCTTATTCCCATTAAGCTTGAATTAAAATATGCTATATTGTAATCTTTTTTGTCAAGAAAAAGATGAATGCAATGGATTTAAATTGCATGCATATTAATAGATAAACATTACATATATACAATATTTGCACAGAAATATCACCTACTCAACACTTTTGAGTGATACTGGGAAGAATGGAAAATTTCTCTGGCTTTTGAAAATCTGAATTTGTTGAAAAATCAGTAAGGAAATCAATTCAGAAATTGTATCTTAAGTAGATAATACAGAGTGAAATGCTTGTACCATTAGAAAAGTCAGTAAGTGTGGCATCAGATGGGATGCACCTGTCCCAGAGGAGGAAAAGGATCTTGGGGCAGGAGTTAGCTGGGCTCATTGACAGAGCTTTAAACTAGATTTGAAGGGGGAAAGGGACAAAACATCAACCCATCTGAAGTGTATGTATACCAATGCACACAGCATGGGTAACAAACAGGAGGAGCTTGAAACCACGATGAAACAGGAAAATTATGATGTAGTCGCTATCACAGAAACATGGTGGGATGTCTCACATGACTGGAGTGAACCAACTGAAGGCTACAAGCTCTTTAGGGGGGGATAGACAAAGAAGGAGAGGTGGTGGGGTGGTGCTGTATGTTAGGGACTGTTATGATTGCTTTGAGCACAAGTGTAACGAAGACAGGATGGAGTGTCTTTGTGTTAGAATCAGGGGGAAGGCCAACACAACAGATGTTGTAGTAGGAGTCTACTATAGGCCACCCACCCAGGACAGAGAGGTAGATGAAATATTCTGTAGGAACTTAGTAGAAATCTCACGATCGCTTTCTCTTGTTCTTGTGGGAGACTTTAACTTCCCAGACATCTGCTGGAAATACAGCACAGCAGAGTGGGACCAGTCCTGGAGATTCCTGGAATGTGTGGGAGATAACTTCCTGACGCAGATGGTGAGTGAACAAACCAGGGAAGGCCCCCTGCTCTTCTGCAGAGAAAGACCTCTTCTTTGTGAACAGAGAACGACTGGTGGATGATGTGGCAGTTAGAGGATGACTAGGGCACAGTCATCATGAAATAATAGAGTTCTTTATTCTTAGAGAGACCAGGAGAGGGGCCAGCAGAACTGACATCCTGAACTTCCAAAGGGCTGACTTTGTCTTGTTTAGGCACCTGCTTGAAAGGATCCACTGGGAGACGATCCTGAAGGGTATAGGGGTCCAGGAAGGCTAAGCATTCTTTAAGAAGGAAGTCTTAATGAAACAGGATCAGGCTGTCCCCAGGTTCTGTAAGAGAAGCCAGCACCAGAGAAGATCACCCTGGCTGAACAGAAAGCTTTGGCAGCAACTCGGGGAGAAAAGGAGAGTTTAAGGCTTTTGGAAAAGGGCTCTAGCCACTCACAGTGATTACAAAGAGGCTGTGAGGTTGTAAAGGGTGGAAATCAGGAGGCCTAAAGCCCAGCTAGAAATTCATCTGGCTTCAGCAATAAGGACAACAAGAAATGTTTCTATAAGTATGTCAACAGCAAAAGAAAGACCAGGGAGAGCCTCCATCCCCTGCTAGACACAGGAGGAAACATGGTAACAAGTGATGAGGAGAAGGCTGAGGTCCTTAACGCCTTCTTTGCCTCAGTCTTTAATATCAAGACTAGATGTATTGAGGGAATCCAGCCTCCTCAGCCAGAAGACAGAGACTAGGAGAACAGCCCCACCACAATCCAGGAGGAAACAGTCAGTGACCTGCTGCATCACATAGACACACACAAGTCTATGGGACCGGATGGGATACACCCGAGGGTGCTGAAGGAGCTGGCTGGGGTGCTCGCCAAGCCACTTTCCATCATTTACCAGCAGTCCTGGCTGACCGGGGAGGTCCTGACAGAGTGGAAATAGGCCAAAATGTGACGCCCATATAAAAGAAGGGTCAGAAGGATGATCCAGGAAAATACAGGCCTGTCAGCTTGACTTTGGTGCCTGGGAAGCTGATGGAGCAGCTCATCCAGAGTACCATCACACAACACATGCGAGACAACCAGATGATCAGGCCCATTCAGCATGGGTTTATGAAAGGCAGGTCCTGTTTGACAAACCTGATCTCCTTCTACGACAAGGTGACCTGCTTATTGGATGAGGGAAAGGCTGTGGATGTTGTCTATCTTGACTTTAGAAAGGCCTTTGACAGCATTTCCCACAGCATTCTCCAGGTGAAAGTGGCTGCCCGAGGCTTGGATGGGCACATGCTTTGCTGGGTAAAAAACTGGCTGGATGGCCGGGCCCAAAGAGTTGTGGTGAACGGAGTTAAATCCAGTTGGTAGCCAGTCACGAGTGGTGTCTCCCAGGGCTCGGTTTTGGGGCCACTCCTGTTTAAAATCTTTATTGACTATCTAGATCAGGGGATCGAGTGCACCCTCAGTAAGTTTGCAGATGACACCAAGTTGGGTGGGAGTGTTGATCTGCTCGAGGGTAGGGAGGCTCTGCAGAGAGATCTGGACAGGCTGGAGCAAGAAGTTTCAATAAGGCCAAATGCCAGGTTCTGCACTTGGGCCACAACAACCCCCAGCAGCGCTATAGGCTTGGGGAGGAGTGGCTGGAGAGCTGCCAGTCAGAGAGGGACCTGGGGGTGTTGATTGATAGCTGGCTGAACATGAGCCAGCAGTGTGCCCAGGTGGCCAAGAAGGCCAATGGTATCCTGGCTTGCATCAGAAATAGAGTGGCCAGCAGAGACAGGGAAGTGAACTTACCCCTGTACTCGGCACTGGTGAGGCTGCCCCTGGATGACTTGTTCAGTTTTGGGCCCCTCACTACAAAAAGGACATTGAATTACTCAAGCATGTCCAGAGAAGGGCAGTGAAGCTGGTGAAGGGTCTGGAGCACATGTCGTACAAGGAGATGCTGAGGGAACTGGGGTTGTTTAGTCTGGAGAAGAGGAGGCTGAGGGGAGACCTCATCGCCCTCTACAACTACCTGAAAGAAGGTTCAGAGAGCTGGGGATGAGCCTCTTTAACAAAGAGACAAGTGATAAGACAATAGGGAATGGCCTCAAGTTGCACCAGGGAAGGTTTAGACTGGATATTAGGAAGCATTTCTTTCCAGAAGGTGTTGTTAGGCGTTGGAATGGGCTGGCCATGGAGGTGGTGGAGTCCCCATCCCTGGAAGAGTTTAAGAGTCACATTGACGTAGTGCTTAGGGATATGGTGTAGTTGAGAACGTCAGTGTTAGGTTAATGGTTGGACTAGGTGATCTTCAAGGTCTTTTCCAACCTAGATGATTCTGTGATTCTGTGATTCTGTGAGTGAAAACTGATAGAAAATAGTCCGCACACTGCCAGTCATGATAATAGAGTTATCTGAATCTTACCTGTCTATGAAAACAGAGTTGAAGACCAGATCTCTCAGAATTGAACACCAAGTCTCTTTTCTTTTATTCTTGGAATAAGTAGAATAAATGAAATGAAAGAAAGAAATCTTATATGAAACATGCATTATTTGACTATACAACAGTTCTATAGTAAAAACATGTTGACCACATCAAACTATGCAAATACTTTAAGGGCAATACAAGAATCTCTACAATGTGTATTTCATTTGTGTTTGTATATAAATTATTCTCCTTGTATCTTTTATGTCTCTTCAGTGACAATGAGTCAGTGATCTCACCTAGGTTTTTGTGAATTACAAGATAGTTTTCTTTGGTGACAGTTTTTGGCCCCTCTGACTCTAATGTCCTTTTTCTACAAACTATTTTTGTAGCAACAGAGCTTCAGAAAAGCAGAAGGAAAGACCAGATAAAGAGAGAGAGACACTGAGTAGAGGGAATTGCTATTTTATTTATTTTTTCCCCTTAAAAGAATACAATTCCTGTCTTTCAGCCTGACAGCTTGACCCTGCTTAGGGCACGATCTCTCTGAGAAAGCTCTGATGCTTTAAACCTTCAGTTGCAGCTGTCACAAGCTGATGTACAAAAAAGTGATTATTAATGCCTGATATTGAAAGTTACTGCATCTAACTAACCTAATGGGTCATTCATTCTATGAACTGTGTCATTTAATTTCGATAGAGGTGCTTTTTCCATACAAGGAGTAATACTACACACATTATACAAGTGGACAAATAGGACTGTTGGTAAGTGTGTCTTTAAAAAAAAAAAAAAAAAGTAATAATGTTTAGTCTGCTGAAAAAAGATTTGGATCACTTGAGTATCTGACCTGGAAATGGATAGGAAATGTCAGTCAATCAGACAGTGGCAGATGATGGGTCTGATAAGGGGGATTCTGAAGCAATAATACATGTTAAATGCAAGAGAGATCTAGTCTATTGACCCAGTAAGAAAAATAGAAGTTATTTCTCAAAATGCCTTCAATTCCCAGTCCAATCTGAAGAATCTCTGCTGGGAGGACACAAAAGGTGTCAGATTGCTTTGCTATGAGAATAAAGCAAGACAACATGCAGAAGAGAAAAATGCACCAAAGGGAGCAAAGCACCTACTAAAGTTACCTTGTTTAGGAACAAAAACTACGTTGTGCTTTCATGTCTTTGCCTAGAAAGTCTCAAACTACTTTTTATAGAACATCATTCTTGAAAACCGTTACTCCACTCAAGCAGGGAAGCATCACCCATTTTACAGATCGAGACTTGAGAAACAGAATTTAAATGGGAGATGTGTAATGGAACCTTCAGGAGGGCACAGTTGTTTCAGTTCTGTCTGTTCAGTTCAGTACGCCTTACTTAACCACTCTTAATCTGAAATTTTACTACAGAGCACAAAATTAAAACATTCTTTTAGGAAAAAGGCAGTCAGAACAGAGGAAATGTTTTCCATTTGGAAGTCAGGAAGCTATCCTAGGAGCTTTTTCATTGATCTTAGCCAAGTATGTTGATAGGAAGCTGGAAACACCAGTGCTATTTCCATCCAGAAGGTCTGTGGCAGGTCTAGTGAACCAGTACATCATGCATTTCAATGTGCCTTAGCATAATACCTTTTTATCATCATTGCTGTTGTAAAACATGTATGAATCCAACATCTTCCAAAATTTCTATTGCTTTTGTAGTTGCTTCCAGACTTTCCTCAGCTCAAATTTTTTAACTTCCTTCGTGCTCCAACTTCAGACTCAGATTTCTATACTTTTTCTTTCTTCTCATGTTATTCAGCCAGTCTACTTGAATTTTGTGAACTGGAGACACCTTTGTTAGAGAAAGATTTTTGTGCATGTACTGAATGACGAACAGTAAAGTAGTTTTGACAGTAAAACACAGATTCAAATTCTGAAACACCCAGATTAAAGTGAAGGGCTTGCTGGCATCACATACAACCAAAGAGGAAAGCAATATGTAGCAGAGTATGAAAACAGAGCAGGTCTGGGGCTTCTCAGTTTGAGAAAGTGTGATGCTAATGGAAAGAATAAAGTATTTCTCTCAGTTGATTCAATTTTAAATCATATCATGGTCACTGGATATAAAATACTAAATTTGGAACTAATTATCTTTAATTTCACTAGTCTCAATCAAGCATAGCTGTATGCCATTGTAGGATGAAGTGTGTACCCTAAGAGATAAAAAATTAAAAAAAGAAGGAATAAACCATTTTTGGTTCATTTTCAACTTATGAGTACTTAAGATAAAAATAAGCCCTTTTATTGAGATAGGAGCTAAATCAACGTTAACTAAAGTAAATGTTTGTCCTGTTTAGTGGTTTGTGGGTTTGGTTTTGTTGTTTTTCTTTAAAAATATTTAGCCACGGTTGGTCTTAGCTCAGTATAAAATTCTAGGAATAGGTAAATAACATAAATTGTGACAATGAGGTAAATGTTATGCAATGACAGTATTGCTGTTTTACTGCACTTTTTGATCATAAACTGCTGCAAGTGCACAGCTATATGATTTTTTTTATTCAGCTCAACCTTCCTCGGCTGTTGTTGGTCTTCAGTATCAGTTTAATCTTTCACTGTAGGAAGCAGCCTAACATCATAAATACAGTCAAGGACACATTAGAGAGAGAAAGAAAAAGATTAGATTTGGATTCTTGCCAAGGTGAGACTATACTATTCAAGTGGAGATTTTACAGAAAGGTAAGAGCTCATCTTTACATTTGTAAGAATAAAAATTTCCTTTCCAGTTCTTCCACAGTTTTTGACCCCAAATTACTGAAATTCATCAGTGTCATGGTTTGAACTCGGCCTGTAGCCAATCACCACGTGGCCAGTATTTTACTCCCCCCCCCCCCCGTGAAATAGGGGAGGGACAGAAAAAAGAAATTTGTAGGTTGAATAAAAAAAAATTAGTAATAGTAACAAAACAACAGTAACAATATTAAGTTCAAACGGGTAATATATAATGCAGTTGCTCACTGACCAGCAACCGATATACTGCCCGCCCCCAGTAGCGATCCTGACTGCACCAAAAAAATTGCACCGTGCCGACTAGAAAATGAAAAGAGAGCCCGTGTCTGCTTATATACTGAACATGATGTCACATGATACGTAATACTCCAATGACCGATCTAGGCCCGGTCCTCCATCTGTGCTCCCTCTCAGCCCAAGGAAAGTTAAGTCTATCTGGCCGAAACCAGGACAATCAGTTATTCTGTCCCCAGAACATTTGAAAAATAACCTTGAAAGTTTGGTGAAATTTGATCTTGAAGTGTTAGCTTTGTTCACACTGTTTCTGTGAACAAAAATAAATCTGTAAAGAGACATAACTTCAGTTAACTGTGAAAGGTGCCAAGGGATTTCTGTCTCACCTTCTCAGGTGCCTCTTTTGAGTAAACAGTATGCACTTAGTACCTTCCCTCAGAGACGAGGGAGCATTGCATTAATATGGTCTTGCTAAGTACAAATTTGACAAGCTGGTTCAATGCACAAGAAAGAGCTTCATATTAAAATGTCAAAAATAAAATCCAATGGAAACTTCAGTGAGTGTTTTCTAACAATGTTATCCTTAGATGCAAGGCTCTTGTACTAATTTCATTTTACAAGACAACAGTGATTCACTCTCCTGACTCTGAGAACACTTCTTCTTCTGAGTTTGAAGCTGAACTCCACAATATTGCATTACTGTCATGGACTGACAGGCTGGGAAGCAGAACTGCAGAGAAAGACCTGGAGTCCTAGTGGACAACAAGCTGTTTATGAGACAAAAATGCTCCCTCACAATAAGGAAGGCTAACAGCCCTTTTGGCTGCTTTAAGCAGAGAACTTCCAGCAGATGCAGTTTGATGATTTATCTTCTCTACCAGCATCTGAGGCACTGAGGACAGTTCTGGGTTCCTCAGTACAGCAAAGACATGGACTTACTGGAGAAAGACCCATGCAGGGCCACAAAGATGATTAAGGGACTGGAGCATCTTTCCTGTGAGGAGAGGCAAAGAGAGCTGGGACTCCATCCTGGAGAAGAGAAAGCTCAGGAGGAACTTATCCATGTGTATAAAGGCCTGATGGGAAGGAATGGAGAAGAGTGAGCTAGCCTCTTCTTAGCAGTGCCTGCTGACAGAGCACAATTAAAACACATGAAAATCCATCTGAACACAAGAAAACTTTTTTTTGCTATTTATTTACTGGTGGGTGGTCAAACACTGGCACTGGTTGCCCAGAGAGGTTGTGCAGTGTCCATTCTTGGAGATACTCAGAACCCTGCTGGACACAGTCCAGCACAACATGCTCTAGCTTACCCTGATTGACCAGGAGATGGTTAGATTAGAAGATCTTAAGAGGTCTCTTCTAGACTCAAAGTTTCTGTGATTCTGTATTGATAGAGTGAGTTATTCTTAAGGAGTTTAAAGTGACATGCAAGAGATGCTAGAAGTCCTTAAGAGGTAATTTACTTAGCAGTCTTAGGTGATAACTGTAATATATCAGCAAAATATTTCAACTACATTTTCTTCACTAACATCCACCTTTTGAGCCTTATTTTCAACTCACTATTTTGCTCTAAATATAATTTTTTTTTTTTTTTTTCCATAGAATGAAGTGGAAGCAAGACATAACATATTTTTAAAACCCAAGTGTGCAAAAGTTATCTATTCTATTTGCCTTTCTTTGTTGCCTTCTTTTCTTATTTTTCCCTCTCATGATATTTAAAGTAATTTGAAGAAAAAATGTCACATGACTGTATAAGTTTAATCTTTTTTTCCTGGACATGAAATAAAACATTCTTCTCCTTATGCTGCCTTTTTCTCATTTTTATCTGAATTGAAAGCAGAATCAGTTTAAGCAGCTGTCATTTGTTTCCTTTTACAAGCAGGATCCTCTACCGTTCTCTCACAAAACCTTGAAGATTTCCCATATATTTCTATTTTAGTAAATTCAGCCAAAGTTCTCTCTCTCTGTCCTCCCCTGTCCCTCCAAGAACAAACAGAAGGAGAGATCTTCAGACCACTAGTTCAAAATTGTGTAACATCATTCACTTCAGCTTCATGAAGACAATATATACAACTGACTGGCATAGATGCTGTCATGCTTGTTTTTACATTACACAACTGAGCTAACACAACACTGTGCGCTTCAGCGTGATTTTGTTCCAGCTAAGCAGCTCTAGACCTCTCATTTTATGGTGTCTTTGCTTGTTTGCTTTTGAGTAAAAAGAGTTACATTGAGGCATTCTTTTTTTTTTTTTTTTTTTTTTTTGTCTCCAGTGGTGATGTGTTTTTGAAGTCACTATCTGCGAACATGTTCATCCCCTTCAGTTCTAGCCTTTCTATCCATTCTACCCACCCGAAACAGAAATTCCTCCCCTTCATGTGACTTTCTCTTCCAGAAAGGCTGATTGAATGGGTGAGAATATTTACCAACTGCTTTGTACGCACTGAGCCAAAGCACAAGGTTAAGCCAATCTGAAAGCCAGATATAGCCAGAAGGAACAAATCTGAGTGGGATGGCTTTAGGTTTTGCTCACATTCTGAAAGGAAGAGAAAAAGCAGTAAAATTAAGGAAAACAAACCACTTTACTTTCTCTTCCACAGTTTCTTATAATTAACCACTTACAGAGGAAAACAATGTAATGAAATATTTATTTCTTATAACAGAAATTCAGCTCCTTGTTGGAGACGCCCATTTGGATTAATTTTAAGTTTGAGAGAAGATAGACATAAAATTTCTTTGTATATTTTCTTCAGCTTCTGCCAATAAATATTTTTTCCTTTGTTGCAGTGTAGCTGCAGTCTTAGCATCTGCAAAGCATTTGGCATTGTCACACACATTAAAAAAAACTCACTTCACATTCTAGTAAATTATGCAAAACTTAACAACATAAAACAATGCCACGTCTGCTTTGATTCTATAAATTCCAATTTAAGGATGTTAAATCCATAGTGTCCCACCTGAGTTGCTCATGTCATGTCTGGAAACACTTTTTTCATTCTCTATCTCTCTCTTTCTTCAGCTTCTAACTGATCACTCCCATGGTAGAATGAGAAAATTTACTTTCCTGACTCCCTCTTTTTGAGTCATGGGTGGAATCTAATTCGTTCATACTATTTACAACATGAAGCATCAAATGGTAAAATAAGACAAAGTAAAATTTGCTGGATTACTGTTTACCATTTAAAGAGGTTTATGAGATTATTAGGAAGCATTTCTTTACAGAACGGGTAGTCAGGCGTTGGAATAGGCTGCCCAGGGAGATGGTGGAGTTCCCATCCCTGGAGGTATTTAAGAGTCGGGTTGACATAGCGCCTAGGGATATGGTGTAGTTGAGAAGTGTCAATGTTAGGTTAATGGTTGGACTGGATGATCTTCAAGGTCTTTTCCAACCTAGATGATTCTGTGATTCTGTGAGATCTTAACAATAGCCTACAGTGCACCTACACTTACACATTTGTTACAGGATTTAAATGTTTTACTTTGCATTGAAGGGAAAGACCTACATCCTGTGTGCTTCTTTCCACACCTGCAGCCCTAATCTGGAGCTTGCTGACATCATTGAAAGGATTCCTAGAGGCTTTAGCAGACCTGGATCTCAGCACAGATGTCACAGAGCTTCTTTGAGTTTGCTACACAGTGACCAGATAGCTTCTCATATTCAAACATTACCAGAGAGACAAGGATGTAAACATTACGTAATTTCTGTTTTCAATGCTTGGAACACATGGATGCTCAAAAAGAAAGTGACTTTTCATCCTTCCTATTTCTTCTTTTACTCAAAAAGAGAATTCCAGAAAAGGTAAGATATCACATTGCCTACCTCAGGTCATCCTTTTAATATTCCACTAAGGAAAAGAATCTTTCTTCTTGAATATCTCCCTATTCATTATCAGTTCAAATACAGTATAAAACATAAAGTGAGCATTACTTATTACTTGGCAGCAGGTCTAAATGCCATATCTTTCCATCATTGACATTATACTGAAAAAGTTTCTTCTACACCACCAGCTGACATTCACTGATTTTTATTTTGGTTAATGAAAAGCTCATCTGTGATTTTACCTTTTGTTCTAGATGTGAAAAATGTAAAGAGGCAAATGAGTTTTCATGGATTAGGTGCAGTCTTCTATTTTTCCAAACCAAAAGGGTAATAATAACCCTCTCACCTAGGAATGTTTTGCTTACTCTTCCTTACTATATTCACCAAAGCGGGTTAGAAGGAAAAAAACCCTGTAAGTGACGAGCAGTCAGTGTCATAGTAAAGCTATATCCCAGATTAACCAAACAATTCTCATTTTCTGAAAAGACAAAACAATAAAGTAACTTTTAGACAGTCTTGGAACATTTTTCTTGGATTATTAAAAGGAAATTAAAAATACCTTGCAGAAAACCTCTTGTTTTTGAAACAGAGCCTTCACAGACACTGTCTTTACATTTTCTTACCCATCTGAATCTGTCTCTACCCTATAAGAAACGTATAAAATGCTATAAATGTGCTAGCACACTTATGTGTAAATTCTTCTCTGCTGCCCTTTTCTTCACTAATTTTCCTCCTCCTTCAATGAGATTAACCATGGAAATATACAGGAGACTTTCTTTGGCTTAAGAAAGACCACTAGAAATGTGTTTTCCTTTGAAAGAACATGACAATCATGAGAAGCAGACAGCTAGTGAGAAATGTGCATTTAAGAACGCAGTAAATATATCACTGGGGATTAGAAGAATCTTGCTTCTCTGTCAGTTCCTTCTTCACATAACATTCTAGCCCTGTGCATCTAGAAAAATTAAATTCTTCGCCTCTTTTCCCAACCTCTTACTTTTCTTTTCATTTCCAAAAGTACTCCAGATGTTTTAGTCTTCTTGTTAATTTTTCCAGCTGTCTCAAGCTGGTGAATGTGTTTATTAAATGAAAGAAATGGTGAGGCTAGGAAGGGTGGAATTGGACTTTAGAAAATTCTTTCAGTATAGATATTTAGTTATGAGCTTTGCCTCCATATTTTCATACATCTTCAAGTTCTATTTATATTTGATCTTACTGTAAATGATGATGGTCTCCACCAAGCAATGTGCCCAGATTACTTTCTGATCCTCAGCTGAAAAGTTCAATGTCTGCAACTTACTGCAAGGAAAAAAATAGACCAGTGCAATAGTCACAACATACAAGTAATGGTTTAATATCTGACCAAAACAAGACTGGATTAAGGTTTAAGACAAAGACACCTTTCCTTCTCAAGATCCTTGCTCAGCCCAGATCCAAAAAGATTTACATCCCTTTTCTGATGGTGAATTCATTGATACGGAAGTGCGTGTGTTTGTGGTTTTGATAACATTGAAAAAGTTTTGTCTGTGTGTGCAGCAAGTGATTCACTATTACAGTTTTGTAATTTTTTGTAACAAACATATCAGGCAAAAGTAAAAAAAAAAAATTAAAAAATACAGAATATTCATCTCAATTTTTCACCTTTGTGAGAAATCTTGAATTTGAAGCCACAGAATTGTCCAATGAGTGGAGCAAAAAAACAGTTTCATTCCAGTCCACAGAAGACAATGAAGATGAAACCAGAGCTCCATCTGGACTCATGCAGTGGCAATCATAAACTCAGTCTGAATTTGAGAGGAAAAATCAACACAATGTTGATGGCAAATATTTGAAACATTCCATTCATAGTAAAAGTTTCAAACTAGATATTTTGGAGCTATTTATTCAATGCAAAAATTATGTGCTCAGTTGGCAGAGTTTCTTAGTACTCTCAAACAGTTCAGCATTCTCATAAATTGGGATACACCCAAGGGTGCTGAAGGAGCTGGCTGTGGTGCTCGCCAAGCCGCTTTCCATCATTTACCAGCAGTCCTGGCTGACCAGGGAGGTCCCGACAGATTGGAAACTGGCCAATGTGACGCCCATCTATAAGAAGGGTCGGAAGGATGATCCGGGAAATTACAGGCCTGTCAGCTTGACTTCGATACCCGGGAAGCTGATGGAGCAGCTCATCCAGAGTACCATCTTACAACACATGCGGGACAACCAGGGGATCAGGCCCAGTCAGCATGGGTTTATGAAAGGCAGGTCCTGCTTGACAAACCTGATCTCCTTCTACGACAGAGTGATCTGCATATTGGATGAGGGAAAGGCTGTGGATGTAGTTTACCTTGACTTTAGCAAGGCCTTTGACACCGTTTCCCACAACATTCTTCTGGTGAAACTGGCTGCTCGAGGCTTAGATGATCGCACACTTTGCTGGGTAAGAAACTGGCTGGATGGCCGAGCCCAGAGAGTTGTGGTGAATGGAGTTAAATCCGGTTGGAGGCCGGTCACGAGTGGTGTCCCCCAGGGCTCGGTTTTGGGGCCACTCCTGTTTAACATCTTTATTGATGACCTAGACGAGGGGATCGAATGCACCCTCAGTAAGTTTGCAGACGACACCAAGCTGGGTGGGAGTGTTGATCTGCTTGAGGGTAGGGAGGCGCTGCAGAGAGATCTGGACAGGCTGGAGCGATGGGCCCAGGCCAACTGTATGAAGTTCAATAAGGCCAAATGCCGGGTGCTGCACTTGGGTCACAACAACCCCCAGCAGCGCTACAGGCTTGGGGAGCAGTGGCTGGAGAGCTGCCAGTCAGAGAGGGACCTGGGGGTGTTGATTGACAGCCGGCTGAACATGAGCCAGCAGTGTGCCCAGGTGGCCAAGAAGGCCAATGCCATCCTGGCTTGCATCAGAAATAGCGTGGCCAGCAGAGACAGGGAAGTGATCTTACCCCTGTACTCGGCACTGGTGAGGCCGCACTTCGATTCCTGTGTTCAGTTTTGGGCCCCTCACTACAAAAAGGACATTGAATGACTCGAGCGTGTCCAGAGAAGGGCAACGAAGCTGGTGAAGGGTCTGGAGCACAGGTCATACGAGGAGCGGCTGAGGGAACTGGGGTTGTTTAGTCTGGAGAAGAGGAGGCTGAGGGGAGACCTCATCGCCCTTTACAGCTACCTGAAAGGAGGTTGCAGAGAGCTGGGGATGAGTCTCTTTAACCAAGTAACAAGTGATAGGACAAGAGGGCATGGCCTCAAATTGCGCCAGGGAAGGTTTAGACTAGATGTCAGGAAGTATTTCTTTACAGAACGGGTTATTAGGCAGTGGAATGGATTGCCCAGGGAGGTGGTGGAATCCCCATCCCTGGAGGTGTTTAAGAGTAGGGTCGATATAGTGCTGGGTGATATGGTGTAGATGGGAACTGGCAGTGCTAGGTTAATGGTTGGACTAGATGATCTTCAAGGTCCTTTCCAACCTAGTTGATTCTGTGATTCTGTGATTCTGTGAAATGTCACTGAAAATTTACAAAAAGAGTAATAATTATGTGTTCTTAAATAAATCATAAATATGGAAAATAGATGACTCAGGCCTTCTTAGATTTGATGACAATTAAGTCAACTACTCAAGAAAGTCCATTTGAAATTAGATCCCTGTACTTATGGTCTTATGATGTGATTATTCTTTCTGTTTCTGTACTTTCAGGTGATGCAACAATACAAGGTCTGTTGCTCACAGGCCAGCATATTTTGATTAAGCAGAGAGTATAGGCAGCTTGCATGTTATGGAGGAACACATGACACTATTTCAGTTGAAAAACGCAGACTCTGAGGTTAGTAAAAATGCTTAAATGCTCTAGGAAATTATTTTAAAAACTCCACTTATGTCTCTGCCTGGGCTGTAACATTAACTTTACAAGATCAGTAACCTGCCACCTGAATTAATAGCAACAGAGTGAAGAGGGTTATAAATTTGTTTTGCTAGTACTGGAGATTTTTTTTCTCCTTTCTGAATTGTGAGAGACTGAAATGTCCTATGACTTTCTCAAAGCTTGCTTGTGTCTGTGCAAACCTCCAAGAGAAGCTGCTGCAGACTGTGGATTGGTCTGGGGAATGTCACCCAGAGAAGCCGGAGTGTATTGAAGGATGCACCCCCCCACTTCTTTGCGGTTGCATTGTCTGGACTCTTTAGACAAGCCTCAAAGGGGCAGACCTGTGCTGAGCTGGCCCCATCCTGTAGCCATTTGTGGCTCTATTGTGTGGGCCAGACACCATGCCTGCATTGCTAATGAACTGACAAGAGGCAAAGGTTCCTGCCCTGAAGCCAGATGCAACAAAACCTGTGGGACCAGAGAAAAGAAAACTAAAGGGGGGCAGATATGCTAATCAGCGGATACGATGAACTTAAAAATGCAGCAGAAAATTTTGCTCAGTGTGCATCTACCATTGAAGCCAGATCTGTGTGCACCCACCACCGAAGAACTGAAGACTGAGGACCAAGGGGACGTCGCTGGATCCATGGTGGTGATATTCTTGCAGCCCTATCCCGCATCCTTGCTTTATTTCTGCCTTTTCCTTCCATTCTGTCCTACCGCTACCCCTCTTCACTTCTTTAATAATAAAAACCTGTTTTGGGTATATGACATTTGACGTCGTTTGTGTCTTAATCTTGCTCTTGGGATCATATCGAAACCTCCCTGACATTGGATCGGGACATTAAATTGGTGTCACAGACAGGATGCCTAGGGATGAGAGTGCCCTATGGCCTCACTGTGTTAAGTGGGACTTCTCAGGAACATAAGGGGGCGGGTCTGTGTTGTGTTTGGAACTTACGTGAATGCCTCCCTGAGAGGACCGATTCCCTGCTTTATACATGAACAGGGTTCTCGGAAACAGAAAACATCTAATGAAGATGCAACCTCCTAAGAGTGAATAGGAGGAAGAGTGGATAGTAATTTTTTGGGTTTTTTGTTTGTGTTAATTAAGGTGTGGCCTCCTGAGAGAGAAAAGGGGAAATTTGGATCTTAATGTGTGGCCTTCTCAGGACGATAGCCCCTTTGTGATTTTTTTGTGTGTGTGTTATTTCTGTGTGTTAGATTAATGTGTGACCTCCTGAGAGAGAAAAGGGGCAACTTGGATATTAAAGTGTGACCCTCTCAGGATGATATCCCCTTTGTGTTATTTTTGTGTTAGGTTAAAGTGTGGCCTCCTGAGAGAGAAAAGGGGAAATTTGGATATTAATGTGTTGCCCTCTCAGGATGATGACCCCTTTGTGTTAGGAAAAAGACAAGGAAAAAAGAATGGCCGCCCAGAAGGCAGCCAATGCTTGTGATTATGTCCCCTCGCCAATGGAAGGGATAGATAACTTATATGACTTTTTGGAGGTGCACCAATCTTGTCCCTCGTTCCAGGGACAGGATTGGGGGAAAACACACTGGTTTCAACCGCAGAGTGTAGTGGATAGTATAAGGGTGTTGCAGAAGGTAACTAAGGTTGGATTGGGGAAAGGAAAAACTATAATTTGTGCAGTATTGGGAGCAAGTCTGGCAGTGGCGGTGGAAGCTAGAAAGTGGAGGCTTTGTCAGTCTGATACTGTAATTGACTCCCTGCAAATGGTAATAAAGACCCTGCAGGAACAGTTGAAAGTAAATAAACAGTTGCTGGAGGAGGAAAGGAACCAAAATGTGATATTAAAGGAGGAACTGAGGAATCAGCTTTTGAGGGAGGCGGATACAGAGGCGGAGGTAGAGATGAAGCTTTCAGAGAGGGACATACAGCAAATCTATCCCCAAGGAGATTTGCAGAAGGCAAAGGAAACTGTAGAAAGCCCTACCCATATGTACTCACTGGTTAAAACAGAGTATGTGTACGAGGATGATCATGATCATCCTCAGGTTGTCACCAAAGAAGTCCCATTTACAGCAACTGAATTAGCAAAGTTGAGAAAAGATTTTGCAAGCACTGTGAAGGAATTGGAGACTGAGTATGTGTGGAGAGTGTCTTTGTCAGGGGGGGATGGAATTTTGTTGTCAGAGAAGGAAGTGGAAGGATACTGGGGTCTCAGTGTGTTTCTAACCACCAGTAATCGCTGGGACCCATGGTCATTGGCTCAGAGGGCTGCGTACTGGGCTGGAGGGCTGAACCCCTTGGAAAGGGGGGGATACCCTTACAGTTACAGGTACTATTGATCAATTGCTGGAGAGTGTGCAGAAGGCAACTTGTTTGCAGATTAAATTTACTTCCAGAGCACCCTCATGGATTGAATCATCAGGGACAAATACTTCCTGAGACTCAGTGGGAAGGTCCTTTGCCCTCCGATGGTGAGCGGGGGGGAAAAGGCTGGATTTACATTGAAGAGCTCACCAAAAACGTCTGGGGTGATTTATTGATCACAGGGGTTCTGGGACCAAAACAAGTCCCGATTACATTTTTAGTAGATACTGGAGCTCAGATTTTGGCTATTAGAGCTAAAGATGCCCATGGAAAGGAGTGCAAAATTAATACAAGGTGGATTATTCCATCTTTCCAATTATAACCCACTTCCAGTTCTCAAAACGAACTGAGAATGATTTTCTTTCTTCTTGCAGGTAAAATCCCATGGAGAACAATATCCTGAGCCATGATGGGGGATGCTTATGTAAATTTAAATTCTTGTATGATACTGATGTTCATTGTCTTATTAATATTTTTAGGATGTATTGTCTAGCATCACAGAAACTGCTTTGGGTGACTGTACTCCTCTCCCTCAGTTCCTGGGGAAGCTTTGGCTCTCTAAGTGTTAACTGAAAATGGGGGGAAAACAAATTGTGGCTTTAGGTCATTCTGTTGCTGGTGCATTTAATCTTACTAATTGTTGGGTGTGTGGAGGTCCAGGAGTATTTGAGGATTGGCCATGGCTGGCCCAACAGGTACAACCTAAATGGTGGGTCAGCAATTTGAGTAGAGTCCATGATGGGACAAGATTCTGGACTGAGGATGCAGATCCCTGGTGATTCCATTTTCCTGTAAAAGGTATTTATTGCCTTAACCAGACAAAAGTGATGTGGCGGTTGGAGGACGACTAGGGCACAGCGATCACGAAATGATAGTGTTCTCTATTCTTAGAGAGGCCAGGAGAGGAGGAAGCAGAACTGACATCCTGGACTTCCAAAGGGCTGACTTTGTCTTGTTTGGGCACCTGCTTGAAAGGATCCCTTGTGAGACGGTCCTGAAGGGTATAGGGGTCCAGGAAGGCTGGGCAATCTTTAAGAAGAAAGTCTTGATGGCTTAGGAGCAGGCTGTCCCCAGGTGCTGTAAGAGTAGCTGGTGACAGAGAACTCTGCCTATTCTATATTCAGTGTTACTTCTGGAGAACAAAGAAATAGTATATGAACACATACTCATGGATAAAGAAACTTGCATGTTCCTTCTGTTACTCCAGTGCCAACATGTCTATAGCTGTTTTTCACATTAATTTGCACAGAGGTCTTTAGTTTCCAGAAATTTGTTTCATCTGAGCTGCAACCAAGTTTCCTTTATGATTCAGGCAGTAATAATATAAAGGCTTAATATCCTGTAGAGGACAAGAACAAATCAACAGTTTCTCACCAGTATTCTTACTAGGGGTTTCTTTTATGAAAAAAATGTTAATAAATTTCTTTCCTGACTATGGTATGAAATCTTTAAGAAAATTCTAAAATTAATTAATATCAAACTTTTCATTTAAAGATAATTAGAGAGGTACTTTTTGCTAAACTACAACAAAGACATTTCTGAGTCCAGTGTGATCAAACTATCAAATGTGAAAAAGCACAATTTAATTTGATCTGTGCAGTTTAAATTATTATTTTCACTGCTTATCAAACTTGCTGATACTGTAACAAGAGACTGCCTCATTTTCTAGTGAATCAATCATGGTAAAATTTTCTTTAGAATGTTTAAACATTTAGTTGATACATTTACTAAATGCTCTGTGGGCTAAGAAGAGAAGCCAACAAATAAGAATGGCTTGAATGGAGAAAAACAGTAAGAAATACTTTTCTGCCAATTACTGTTTCCTTTGCAGTAAGCCCTCGTGAGAGGACCTTGCCAGAATAAATATTTTCCCCACATGAGGAATAGACTGAGTAATGATGTTGACGAATCAGAGTTGTGCTGGGCTCAGTGCTCCAAAACAAAATTCTTTCCCCTCTCCCTTGACATTTTGTGTTTATCACAGACTCTGAATTTTGTTGAATTCATGCCCTCCATGTTCAAAGCCCCAGTTCATAGTTTTCATTGAATGAAACAGCTGCCAATACCACTTACCCTTGAAGATGTTCAATATTTCAGGTGTACTGAAAAGCCTTTTTATGATGTTTTGCATGGGCTATTGCAAGCATTTCTCTTAGCACTTCAAAGTCTAATCAGGGAAAAAAAAAAAAAGGTGATATTTGGCCTTTCTGCTTTTGAATGTACTTGAATATAAAGCTTTAAATAATGCTTACAGTAAGCCAAGAGATGTGAATTAGGTCTTTATATTTCATTCAAATAAGGTCTTTCAAAATTGTGCTTATTTTGCAAAATGAATACAGTCTATGATCAATGAAGCCAAACTCCAGCATTCTATCACTTCCAGTTTTGAAAGTCCAGCAGACTCTGCAAAAAAACCTACCCCAAAACTGTCTAGATTAAGAATATAGGATCATAACGATTTTTCTGAGTGATTATTAGGCTGATGATCAGTATAGCATGCAATTGCTAAATTTAACTGCCTCTTTGAATGGGACTGCCTCTGTGCATTTAAACCTTACAAATCATTTGTTGTTATTGGAGGGACTGAAGGTATTATCAATGCCCTTCATATTGCCTGTTCTCTCCCTGCAACATATGGGTTTGGTGATTTCTGTTGCTTTGGGGTTTCTTTGCACAAAAGATATAAAGTGGTTTTAGAGTGCTGAAAAGGGTTTTGTGGACTTGCAGTCCTTGAAGAGGAAACTTCTGGCATATAGACACTTTCCTATTTATGGAAATTAATTTATAGCTGCTCCAAAGTGTTTCTTAACTCTGTTATCAGAGCAACTTGCTGTTATTGATCAGTTTAAATGACTGTGTTCAGCTCTGGGACCCCCAACATAAGAAGGACATGGACCTGTTGGAGCAAGGCCAGAGGAGGGCCATGAAGATGATCAAGGGGGTGAAACACCTCTCCTTTGAAGACAGGCTGAGAGAGTTGGGGTTGTTCGACCTGCAGAAGAAAAGGTCTGAGGGGACCTTATAGTGGCCTTCCAGTACTTAAAGGGGGCTACAGGAAAGATCAGAAGGGACTCTTTTATCAGGGAGTGTAGTGATAGGACGAGGGGTAACAGTCTTAAACTGAAAGAGGCTAGATTTAGATCAGATATAGGAAGAAATTTTTTACTGTGAAGGTGGTGAGACACTGGAACAGGTTGCCCAGAGAAGTTGTAGCTGTCCCCTCCCTGGAAACGTTGAAGGCCAGGCTGGATGGGGCTTTGAGCAACCTGGTCTAGTAGAAGGTGTCCCTGCCCATGGCAGGGGGGTTGGAACTAGATGGTCTTTAAGGTCCCTTCCAACCCAAACCATTCTATGATTCTATGACTAATAACTGCATCAGGTAAAGTAATAGGTAAGAAGATAACCCTTGGGTATTTGCACATCATATTAACTAACTTTTCACATTCAGCCAAAGTTTAGAGAAACACAGAAAATGTGATAACTGGGAGCTGCAAGGGATGACTATTTTGTAAATTATTCTGAAGGAGATCAATAATGGTTATTGTCTCATTCATGGTCCCATAAACACCAAGGTGATCACATCAGGGTCTCTTTCACCCATGTCATTCACTAAGTTACCAATCTTTTCAGAAAACAGGAGACATGATGAGAAGCTTCTAGAAGACAAAACTAATGAAGGATGGTATTGTGACTTGATCTTTATTCTGCTAACCTTCAGATAAAGGTAGCATGGTAGAAAATGTGGCTTTTTGCTCCATTTTCTTCCAGGGACCATGAAGCCCAAGGAGGCAGAGAGGCAGAACAGAAAAGGTGGCAACTCTGTGACTGTTCCCAGGCCACAACATGCAGGATAGTCTGGAGGAGAAAAGGCCGTAATTTGCTATTAGAACAGCAGACCATTAAATTACAAACTTCCATGGACAAGGAGGGAGGACTGTAATTTAAAAATTGTGTCTGACACACTCTGCCTCCGGGGTCTAATCTTAGTGCAGAGTAAGCATCACGCTTACTCAGCACTGCTCCAAAAATTGACAGACTCTCTCAAATGTTTACTTAAAACTAATAAAGTATAATGTTCTTAATTTCTTTTGATGTTTCCTTAATGTTTTTTTTAATGTCCAGCATTACTGATAATAAACTGGAAGAACTTCTGTTCATTTCATTAAAGAAAATACATTCAATTTTTTTCTCTTCTAACACATTGTTTTGTCTTGTTTACAAGTTTATATGCAAACTGTTTGAATCTGTCTATGACATCTCAACTTTGGAATGATTTGAAATAACCTGTCAGTTGAACAACTGAAACCAGTTTTAAACACTTCAGCAGTTCATAGATTTCTATGCTCCTTGAATGTTACACAAAACTATTTATGCTAGCACTTAAGGATAATAAGATACTTGGCCCTGCAACTGTTTTAGTGGAGATATTGTTTTCTGTAAGAGCTACCTTGGTAAGCTCTTACTACAGCTCTGGTCAAGCACGTTATGTAATCCATTAATATCTCTATTATTGTCACATTACACCTTCGGAGAATCTTTATATATGTTTTTATATATATATGTATTTGTAAGCCCTGTTTAATTCAGTAGCTAATTGCCAAGAAATCTGTTTGTACCTACTAAAGAACTCTGTGTCTGTATTATATTCATATTTTATTTAGTGACCTTTCTAAATCACTTGTTCTGCTTAAGAAAACACAGATGCACATTCTTGTTACAAAATAGTGGCAAAGAATGTACAAAAGAGAAGAAAACCGTGCATATTTAGATTGCAGAATTATTGTGACATTATCGTCTATGGATACATAGATAGTATTGTAGGAAACATGTTGTTCATAATAGTTGTGCCTGGGAAAAGATATTTGGTATTTTTGTATGAATCCCAAAATTACAAACTCTGTAGTTGCAGCACGATTTTCATTTGACCTCTTCCTAACAGTCCTTAGTGAGGTAGAGTATTTACAACAATCTAGTATTCCACAAACAGCCCTTGGACATGTCAAACTCAGCTAAAATTGACTCCTTCTCTGATTCTTACATGATGTTAACCCACATTTCAGCTCCAGTGCTCTGTTTAACAAGCTTCCTCTTGCAGCTCTTGTTCTCCTGAACAATGATTACTTGCTTTTGGTAGGGAAGATCTGGGAAATCTCTCATTAAAGGCTGTACTGAGACAGATCCTCATCTTGCATAAATCAGACTAACTCCACCAATGCAGTGAAGCTACACAGGTTTACACACCTGCAAAATCCTTCTCTGTAAATCTGTAGGGCCTGACATTTCAAGGACCTCTGTACTCAATCTCTAGGACTCATCTAGGGTTGGAAGTTGAGAGCTTTGCTGGCGTAAAGCCAGACTGCTCCTCAGGAGAAAGGACCCACATATATCTCCAATTAATCCATGACTTCTGTCTCTATTCAGAATGTTAAAATAAAATTAATTGTGCAGCAAAATGTGTGTAACTGAAATCTATGTGGTTGTTAAAAGACTAAATTAGTGCTGAACTTGCTCCATCATTACACTGGTTGCACATTTTATATTGATTATGTATTATCAATGTTTAATTTAAAAAACTTATTTTTGTTGTCGTACAGGTTGTTGAAGCAAAGGGCAGATCTAAGAGAAATAAGAAACACTGTTGCAAAGTGCTAACATATTTTACAGGCACTTCCTTCTGCCAAGTGATCATGGATACTCCCATTTAATTTAGTTTGAATATGTAGCTACCATCTCTCTGATATTTGAAAAAAACAAGCAGCACCTCTAAAGGAACTGAATAGATATATTTTGCTGAATTATTTTTTCCACAAAGCTAAATCGCTTTTTCTTTAGGTAGTATGTTAGTACCCAGAGAATTTCTTTTAATTCAGTCATACCTAATAAAGTTTAAAGGACTGGTTTCAGGGTTTTTTTTTTTGTTCACATTGGCATTTCTAGAAAGGAAATCACACATTACTCTCTTCTGACACAGTTACAGTAATATACAGTTGTACTCTCAGACAGTAAATTACAAAACAGTGTTCTCCTCAAGGCCACCAGTTTAACATTACTCAAGAGCTTTGCTTCATAACTATTTGGCTGAGGTCCATGAGTGACATTTTTGTGTACACATCTGCACCTCTGCACACACCTCATTAACAAAGCAGGCATTAGAATATGCCAATTAATGCTCCAGACTACACATAAGAGCCAGAAGTGGGATCTATCACCTGTCTTCAAAACTTTCCAGTTCAGTGTCCTGCCTTATAGCATCAGAAGAGCTTCACCTGGAAGGAGCACTGTGATATCACCTCTTCTGCCTCCCAGCCAATTGCTCCTTTCAGACAGAAAAAAAAAGGAGCAGTAAACGTAACTATTCTCACCATCGTATTAATCTGGGACTTCTCACACCATTCACAGGCCTGTATAGTATTTTAAGATGAAGAAGACAGGCTGAATCCTATATCTCATGCGTTTATTACACATCCATGAAAAGCAACATTCAGCAGTAGAAAAAATGGACAAAAAGCATTAAGAGAAAAAAAAAGTCTGAATTTATAACCAGACCTCAAATGAAACCTCCAGTGAAAATTTCCGGCAAATTCATGTGCAGATTTCACTTTGTTTTCTCATGCATCTCTGCAATGACTTTCTCACTGACATTTTTTAATGGTTGCTACTTCATTGACTTTTAAAAAAAATTTTAATCTATGGATCATATGAAGCAACAAGTGGGTGGAGTATTACCAGCCACACAGCCAAAAAATTGCTTCATACCTGCAATATAGCCTCCTGTGAGGCCAGCAAGATATAAAAAAATTATGACTAAAGATGAACAAAAATTTACAGGACTGCATATAACAGCTATTTCACAAGAATTATTGGAAAATAGGTTCCAAAAATCTACGGCTTTAAAATAAAAACAAAATGAAACCAAACAAAACCCTCATTTGCCATTATGAAAATAAATGTCATTATAAATTAACATGTCCTGCATAGATTAGGTTTTTCCCTAAAATATCTTAAATCAAAAGCCCCGTTTCAATTACTTTTAGGCTTTTTTTTGTTTGTTTTTACTTTTTAAATTTCCAAACCTGCAATTTTCTATTGAATGTTTTCTGCAAGTCTTTGCCCAAATTTTCCATAAAATTTTCCTTCTCGCTCATATGCAAGTCAGTTGTTATACATAGGTCAGTAGTCTGAAATTGAGGTACCACAACAAGGTGTCTGCTATAAAATTGTGATTTGGACAAAAGCCTGGTATACACAAAACCCATTTCCATACAAGTCACTTTGGCCTTATCAAAAACTAAGGAAAAAAAATTAAGTGGTTTTAATCAGCAACAAAGTAAAACTGATCTTTACTGTTATTATTGTGGGAAGCAAATCAGTAAAGTCAGTACTTTTTGGTCAGTAGCCAGAGGCAGGCACCCCCACTAGTTCCATATATATTCAGGATAGGATGAAATCTAACCATTAGCATGTCAAAAGAACAAGGTTTGGGAGAGCTAATTTGAACTTGAAGCAGGATAACAAGTAGTGATTAATAACCAAAAGCATAGCATGGTTTTTGTTTTAGTCTGAATTTTAATAGACAGATGTCCACTTTATAAAAGCCATCTGCATAACTGCCACTGATGGAGACCCCTGGTGGCACTTCCAACAGAGAGGTCAGTGATTTCCATGGACCTAGAGGACTGAATCAGTATGCCTAATCATGATAGTTACTGTTTTTTATGATAAAACAGTCATATC
This sequence comes from Strix uralensis, assembly GCF_047716275.1. NCBI lineage: Eukaryota > Metazoa > Chordata > Aves > Strigiformes > Strigidae > Strix > Strix uralensis. Next base: position 50,319,100 of record NC_134012.1, read on the forward strand.
TGTAACAATATATGCCCAGTCCTGCACCCAACACAATATAAACACTTGTCATTCTATGAAGTCTACTGCTGTCAATGCTGCTTCACAAGACAGAGAGCAGCACTTACGTGAGCACAGAAAAAGTACCAGCTTTCATTCTAACAAAGAGAAGGATTATGTCATACAGAAAGAAATCATAGGAATTTGCACTGAAGACTCAACATGATAATGTAAGTTAGATAGATTTAGCTGTTCGTTAGACTGATGTGTTTGGAAAGCTAGGTAGTGTTGATAGTATTTCCTTGCAATACCTGAAGAATTATCAAACCATGATTAATTCTCTATAGCTTCTCCAGCTGATCTGACCCATCCCTACCATCAGCAGAGATGTAGTGCCTGCTTATCAACAAAATTTTCATTTCACAGATGTCAAATTGGGTTGTTCCAAAGAAATGACTTCAAACATTTTTCCTTTCTCACTAATTTAATGGTTGCTTAAAAACATAGTTATTATCACTGGTCTAAACCATAATCTCATGATCCCCCAACAATGAAAAAAGGCTTGGCATTGTATTTTCACATTCCGCTTAAGATGAAAATGTTATCAGTATTGTCATCATAGCCCAACTAATGATATTTGCCAGTAACATGTGTACACTTTAGTGTCTGATCTTCTGTAGCAGTAGGACAATTACAGTATTTAATGGAGGAATTAAATAATTTTTATTTTCTTATTTTATATAACAATCATAAAGCTGAAAAAATAAACTCAAGATAGAAGACAATATAGTAGTGAAAACAGTTCATAATCATATTCAATGTTAAAATGTCTTGTGCTATTCTAAAACATGGACTTTACTGGTAAATGCACCATTTGCTCATGTTCTTTTGTGTTGTTGTGCATGTGATAATGTATGCAGATTCTTCATCACTTCACTTCTCTGGGTGAGTAATTTTTCCTCTGATTTACTTGACAGTACAATTTTAAGACCTATAGGTTTTTCTAAGGCTGAAGCAGAACAGTGTTATTTCACACGGATATTATTCACCAAGCTTTTATTTAATTCTTCATAGTTTTTACTTTCAGGTAACCTTCCAAGTCTAGCAAAGTTATTCAACAGAACTTCAGGTCTGAGGTAGTTTAATGACAGGCTGATCAGTTTTAAACGTGCAGCGGTGGCTGGCATGTAAGTCTGAAGCAATTGTCAGGATTCATTAATAAAAAAGAGTAGATCATTTATAATGCATTAGATACTGACTGGCAGGAGTGGAATGGGGGCAGGGGGGAGTTGTTTTATTTTTGGTGAAATAAGATAGTGAAAGTCAAGTGTTCTTTTTTTAAACAGGATTTCATTTTGGTCAGTCTTTCTTTATTGGCAGTCTGACATTTATTTTACATGAATTGTTAATGAAATTGTGAACAACTCCTACGTAATGCATATCTGTAAAATATAGTCTTGAACTGAATGAGCAAGAAATACTATAGAATATTTTGACATTGCTGGCAATAGTGTCTTACTGTTAAGTACGTATTGGAATGCACCAAAACCAACCAGAAGCCTGCAAGAGCTTGTTTTCTAATCCTCAGATTGCAAACAGCAGCCTGTAGTTGTTGTACATCGGTTGCACAAAGGATTAGTTTAACTTAGAACACAAAGTCCACATTAGCTTGATGCTGTGCAAATGTAATAAGTTATTAGGCTATCAGGAGCTGTAGAGCAGAATAGCTCTGTTTTGGTGCTGCTGTTTCATCTGGTGTTAGTAACCAACTCTCACTAGGACAACAATAGGAATATTGCATCCTCATCCACCAGGTCAGGGAGGGCAGATTCTTAGAACATGATGACTTCCTTACCTCTGCATAAGAAAGACAGTATCATTATTGCAATTCTAACCCTAAACTCTGCCAAATAAAACAGAAACTTAAATCACTGAAGAGATGATCAAGGTTAACTTTTATGTACATAGCATGCTCACCTGAAATAATTTACTTCTTTTGGACTGCCACCGCAAACATCCAGGACTATGACACTGCCTTAATTAACCAGTTCCTAATTTCCGGTTACCATAGAACCGTAATAACCAAAATTATTACTACTCCTATGCAACGCTTTCCAGTTCCAGTGAAAGAACAATTTTCAATCACTTTCTCACCAGCCTGAATACTGAGAAAGGTTGTACAGCTGCTGGTACTTGGCTGAACCCATGTTTTCAGTAATTCAAACTATAATTAGAATCCAAACATTAACTTCAAACCAATATTAAATATTAACCTATCCCTAAGGTACTTCTTATTCATGCATCATGTAGCTTCCTATTTTTAGCCTTTAAAATATAATTCAGTTATTCAAGACAGAAAAAGTAATAGATTTCTACTATTCCATTAATCTGACAATAAGGATAATAAAGTCAAAACTAAATCTTGATGTGATTAATTTGACAAATTAAGGGAACTGAGAGTTTATGACATTTGTAGTTGCTGAGAAAATCCTGGCATGTCAAGACATCATGACCATGAAAGTGCTTGATGGATAGAGTAAAATCCATTTCCTTCTCACCATCAAGAAAAGCCAAACTCATTTTTGTTCTAGTGATTAGGATATACCAGTGGGTATGTATTCATGAGATATATGTACGTATAGTATATCGTGATGAGATGACCTGCCCATTCAGTCTCTCACTCAATCCTGCTCTTCAGCAGAAGAGGGGGAGAAAGCAGGATAAGAAACCTTGTTGATAAGTGATCAACAAGTGATAAGTGATACCTCGATCAGGGAGATCACTTACCAGTTACTGTCTTGGACTAAACAGACTCAAGTTGGGGAAAATTAGATTCAATTTATTTTCAATTAAAATAGCAGATAACTGAAAACAAAAGGACAGACATTAAAAAAATACCTTGCCTCCCCCTTTTCCTAGGTTCAACTTCCCTCCTGCACTCTCAGCTCCTCTACCCACCTCGAAAAGGCCATGGGGAATGGGGAATGGAGGATTATCATCAGTATGTGACTTTTTCTCATTGTCACACCTTCCTTTTCATATTTTTCTCCTGCTCCAGCATGGGCTCTTCACAGACTGCAGTTCCTTCAGGAAATACCCAACTGGTCCAGCATGGAGGTCCTCCACAGACTGCAGAGTGGAGATCTGCTTCACCATGGAGCATCTTCACCTACTCATCTGACCTGGGTGTTCTTTCTACTTTTTCTCATTCTCTCTGTCTTTTTTTTTCCCTCTTCTTTTTGCCTCTTCTCTGCCTGTCTGGTGTTTTCTGATCTTTCTTAAATACATTTTCACAGAGGTGTCACTAGCTTGACAGATGGTCTCAGCTATGTTCTTTGGTGGGTTTGTTGGAGCCAGCTGGAATGACTGTGTCTGGCACAGGGCAGCCGCTGACCTCTTCCCACATAGGCCACCTCTGCAGCCTACACCCAGTACACATACACAAACACACATCTGCTGCTGTGTAACATTTCAGAGTGTGTTGCAGTTCAGTTTGAAACCCGTTCCAAAATATGCAGGTTCAAAAGCAGAAAAAGTGTGGTTTCTCCCAAATATCTAGCCCTTCGTTAAAATTATAAAGGTAAATTGAACTCGCTAGCTCCTAAAGTCTGGTACCTTACTACCTGCATTTACTAGAATTGTCTCGAGGTCCTGTCTTGTTACCTGCAGCAGTGGAATGGCTGCCTCAATGAGGACTGCCACTGCTTCATTCCATGTGGGTTTTTCCTCTTTCAGATTCCTCTGGTCTGGGAGTGTCCCTTCATTGGTGTGGTGCACAATGAGTGGGGTCCCTGTAGATTACTATAGGGGATGATAGCTGAGGAAATAAATACAAAACTCCCTCAGAAAACTCTAGGCTCTGAGCTGGTACAGGATGGTTACAAGATCCATCTGGTTCAGCAACACCTTAATCTTACTCCTGCCACTTCCAGCTGTGCCAAGGGAGTGAGCAGGTGGTAAAATAGCAGAGGACTTTGAATAAGGGATGCACCCACAGCCTTGAAGAGGGTGCATGTCAAAACAACATTGAAAAGCATAACAAAGCCAGCCTTTAATAATTAATCAAGATATCACACTTTTTGGGGTAGGTTTCAAAACACTTGTTTCAGCTTCTCTCTTTGATGCCACTATCTCATGATTCTGTTGTCCTTTCCTTTTACAGAATACAGCCTTTTATGAATGGGCCAGGCTAGGAAACAAGAATGAAGAGACTCATTTCTAATTCATACAAAACTTGATATCTTTCCTGTAAGTGGATCAACTTGTAGGCAATATTTTTAGGTCATTTACAGCCACCTCTGACAATGGGGGATGCAACAACACGCCCTTTTCCATCCAGATAACTGTATTCCATCAGTATGTAGTTTTTATAAAGAATATGTATGTTCATGAGATATCAGATTAGAGGATTTATTCTATAACTGAGGTTCATTCTTTATCATTTTGAAAGCATGATATTCTATGAAAGTGTTTTTAGTTTCCCCTAAAACTAATCACTGCTGTCCTGATGGATAAAGGGGAGCTATGCCAGCGAGGCAGAAAGGGAGAATAATCTGAGAACCACCAAGAACATTCTTAAAAACATTTTAATAGCATATGCAACATATGTCAAAAACAGGAGAGACAAGGGCTGAGGGCTTTTTCAGTACTCTGTCAGCCCACCCCAGTTCATCCATCCCAAACCCACAGGAACAGAACTGGATGACTTATTACACCACCATGTATTTTTTCCATGTCCTTTCTGCCACTTCGTATGTATATGTGGTGGTTTGACCTTGGCTAAATGTCAGGTACCCACCAAGTCGCTCTATCACCTCCCCCCCTCCCCTCCCTTTTTTTTTCTCAACAGGGCAAAAAGGGGGAAAGAAAATAAGATAGGAAAAAAAACAACCCTTGTGGGTAAAACAAAAGCAGTTTTAATGTAAACAAAGCAAAAGCAAAGAAAGATCTGCACACAGAAGCAAAAAGAAAACATTTATTCTCTACTTCCCTTTAACAGGCCATGTCGGGCCTTCTCAGGAAGCAGGGCTCAGATATGCGTAGCGGTTGCCTCAGAGGGCCAAGGGTGACCCCCCTCCCCCCTTCCTCCTTTTTTCACAGCTTTATACTCGAGCAGACGTCATATAGTATGGAATATCCCTTTGGTCAGTTCAGGTCAGCTGTCCTGGTTGTGTCCCCTCCCAAGATCTTGCCCACCCCGTCCCACTGTGGGGGGGGAAATGTCGGAAAGAGCCTTGGTGCTGTGTAAGCACTACTCAGCAGTAGCCACAACACCAGTGTGCTATCAACACCCTGCCAGCTCCCAACATAAAACACAGCACCATGAGGGTTGCTACAGGGGAAAACCAATTCCAGCTCAGCCAGACCCAGTACAGAATAAAAAAATGGAGGAATTGTGTCTTTCTGTGTACTATGTTTATATGCATTCATGCACTTAATTCCTGTTGTTTAAGATCACACAGAAATCAAGACACTGCCACTCAAGGTTCATATTAATCCATCCTTCTAAAACCATTATTGGAGATCAAAGGAGAACAACAAATATTTGGCATATTTGTCAGACCATCTGAAAGCCTAATGAAAAAGAAAATTATTATTAAACTGTCAAGAGGCTTTATTTCTTACATTTTTAAAGAGCAATTTATATTTTTCATGGTTTAATTTTAAAATATGCTTTTAGTAAGAAGCTTTAAGATTCTTTATTGTTTTAGTAATCTGGCTGTTTTTCACTGACATGTTTTATCTTTTTTCTGATATTTAACTAGTGACAAGGAGGGATTATTTTGGCTAGATTAAGACACAAAGTTAAATGCTGAAATAAGCCTTCAAGCCCCTGGCATTACAGCTAGAAGTATCACTTCTCTAAATCTCTAACTGCCTATAAGTGGTTATTCTAGCTCCTTCACAGATACTCATATTCACATATGGCATTAACTTTGCAATCCAAATCTAAATTCAAGATGATTATGTGAAGTATGATTAATTTTTAATGCAACAACAAAGCAGAAAATGTAGGAAAAAAAGAGTATGTAACTTGGCTGAACACTTTGAATTATCATCTTCTTTGAAATAAAGGAGAATCCTGAAATATTTGCAGTGCTAAAGAAGCACTTGTCATAGCATTTTTAGAACACAAGTCTTATGGAATGTGTTTGTGAAAAAAGCAAAAGGGACTTTAGGTGTTGAGGGATATTGATATCAAGGTATCAAGATATTACATTTCTAAATGATCCTATCACCGTATCTGAGGGCTGGGTTTTGGTTGTTTGGTTTGGTTTTTAATTTGTCCATGTTAAAGAGACAGCAGTAACATAGTTTGAGCCGATATGAGCTGAAAACTTTCCCAGACAGAACTAAGTCCATATGTTGGACAAACAGGGCAACTTTCTGAGCATAGAGACTCTTCCTTATGTCTGAAATGATAGGAGGATATTTTACCCACATTCTGTTTCAGATCTGAAAAGGAGCTTTTGTGCCCCAAGATTTCTTGTGTTATTCCACACATATTTTTTGAACTAAGAAAATTAAAGTACCTTCCTTTCAACTATTACTTGTGAATGGGACTGTATTTCTTTCTCAGTGTGGATTTTGCAATGTATTTTTATGCTCTGCATAACTTAATGAAATGGACTCTGGGTTTACAACTATAGTGTATTCATATATGTACTAGTGAGCACTAGACCTTGACCTCATTTAGTCTGATCTAAGTTCAAAACAAAATTTAGCTGAGTTTTCAAGGAGTTTATTTGATGAAATATACAAAAATCTGCCCCAAACAGACAGCAAAAGAACCCTACTAAACAATATGTTCTCTGAAATTTCAACATCATTTACTTTGTCTTATTGTGGTTTGTTTAGAATAAGCAAGTATATGTTTTTTCCCTTTGGAGGAATTTAAAACAGAAAACATGTAAATAACAGGGTGAATTACAGACTGGCACAAGCTGTAGTAGCTGAGATATTGCCAACGTAAGGACTACTTAGTGAGCAGTAGACCAGTGAAGACTAATCCTTACAGTAAATCCAACCCCACACTTTATGTGTGTGGAAAAAGCAACAGACAATGAGAAAATGTTCTTTGCCATGTTATAAATAGTAGAAAAGGACAGTGAAGGGCTTTAATCCATCAGCCGACTTGTTTGGTGCTGTTGCAATTGCTGTTTTGCTTTCCATCCTTGGCAGGACTTTGGACTCTGATGCATTCTTGTGAAGCTGGAAGTGGAGACCTGTGACTGGGCTGGTGAAAGCAGCCCCACTCACACTTACCCCTGCCCCACAGCCCCCCAGGGGTGAAGAAAGTATTGATTTGCTTGTGTGTCTCTCCTTATGAGGTATAAGATAAATTAATGACAGTATTGTGGAGAGGATGCACAAAGGGCTGGCTTTAGAGACTGTGAACGTGAATATGTGTGTCTCATCACACTCAGGTTCATGTTGTGCTCATGGCATGGCACAACTAGACTGCAATTAATTCACAGGACAGGGATCATTCAGGAAACAAGTATGTCAGAAATAGTTCAGTTCTTTCTTATGACATCCATTTGGTACCTCATCAAAGCAATGACTATAAAACTACAAGTATTTTAGCTGCCTTTTCAAAGTACTGCAGTGTCCTGGGTTTGTGTGTGTGTGGCAGAGGTTTTGGTAGCGGTGGAGGGGGCTACAGAGGTAGCCTCTGTGAGAAGCTTCTCAAAAGATCCCCTGGCTCCAAGTCAGAGACCAACCTCTGGCCAAGGCCAAGCCAATTAACAATGATGGATGTACCTCTGTGGTACCATATTTAAGAAGGGCAACCTGGGAGGACAAGTTGTAGTTGTAAGAAGGAGTTGTGAGGAGGACACCTCTGTGAACACCAAGGTCAGTGGAAGAAGGAATGGGGTGGAGCAGTGCTGGTGCAGAGCCACCCTGCAGCCCATGGTGAGAGGGCAGGCTGTCCCCCTCCAGCCCATGGAAATCCATGGTGGAGCACATGTCCACCTGTAGCCCATGGAGGACCCCACACAGGAGTAGGTGGCTGTGACTGAAGAAAGCCAGGACTCTGTGGCAAGCCTTCACTGTTCAGCGTGGGAGGATTGGAACATGCAGGGGTAACCCACATCAGAGCAGCATGGGAACCGCTGCGGCCCATGGGAAGGACTCACATGAGAGAAAGTTCATGGAGGACTGTCTCATGTGAGAGGGGAACCATGCTGGAGCAGGAGAAGAATGTGAGGAGTTCCCCCCTCCCCTGAGGAGGAAGAAGTGGCAAGACTGACTGTAACGCCCCCATTCCCTGCCTCCTGTGTCACTGTGGAGGAAGAGGTAGAGAAATCGGGAGTAAAGCTGAGCCTGGGAAGAAGGGAGGGGTGGGGGAAGGTGTTTTTAAGATGTGGCAATGCTTCTCACTGTCCTACTCTGTCTGTTAAGTGTGTTGTTAGTGTCTGAATTACATCTATGTTTTTTTTCTTCCCTTAAGGAGTCTGTCTTTCGTCCATGACCGTAATAGGTGAGCAATCCTTCTCTGTCTTTATCTCATTTCCTGAGACTTTTGCTTTATTTTCTTCTTCCCATCCCTAAGGGGGAAGGGGTGAGTGAGCACCTGCGTGGTGCTCAGTTGTTGTCTGAGCTCAAACCACAACATGCAGCATGGGCTGCTCATCCAGTTGTGGATTTGAGCCTATATTGATTTAGGCTTATTACATAAAAGCAAGCCAGATTTTTAGAATTCCTCCTAACAGGAATGACTGATCTGTTCTGTGTATTATCAAGATAAATTTTAGAAAGCTTGATTAGTGTATAAGCAATCTCATCAGTGGGTTTTATTTGGATAATGATGTTTTTTATGATGCCTCATTACTGAGACCCTTCTTTTCAATTTATAATTCCTGTCTTCTTGTAGGTCTGTACATTTTGTCAGTGCTGAAGCCTTTATATTGCTTGCTTTTTCTAACCTGAAGAAAGCCTCTACTCATTCTTTGAATCAGTACTTCTCATACAGCCACCTTATGTTTGTCTGTGCAGAAAAGCATCAGACACATAGTTATTTATGGTTCAGAAACACGTACTCAATGGGCTAAAATCTGAAGTATTTTATCAATATAAAAACTGAGGAAAGTCCAGCTCTTACTGAGATTATTTTCTCTCATTTCATTATGTGAAGGAGACCACCATACATTTGATCTGTACTTTTATAAAGTTATGTTATGTATGCAGTAAAGCTTTTTAGAAATTTTACATTACTGGGGAGATCGGGTCTTATCTTTTAACCACAAATAAATACAAAATAAATAAAGATGAACAAAGAACATTGAGCTGTTTTTACCTCTTCTTTGGAAATTTTCAAATAATATACTGTGCTTATTTACACTTACAGCTTTCTTTGTAGATCTGAGCTTCAGGCTGAAAGTGACTGCAAGGAGGTTGTATATGGAAAGAATTCTCCATGGGTCTGTAAACTAAGCCAAAATAAGATTTCCAGCCTGATTTTCCCAAGTGGTTTAGGCCCAACACACTTTTAATGCCTCAGGCATACATGTGAGCTTCCATCATAATTTTAAGTGGCCCCATCTCTCTTTTGTCCTGATTCCTGAGTGTGAACATGAGTGGGCTTCAAATCAAAGAGGAAAGACACTTTCTGGAAACTGACCAGGTGAACAGACCAGGAGATCTAGCATGTTTAAGCAACCTAAAGAAACTTATTAAGTTACGTTGTAAAAGAAATTTCTATCTCCTGATCATTCCAGACCAAAGCCTGCTCATTTAGCTTGACTATAGACTCCTGGGACAGTCTTAATCTCTGATTTCTGCAGTAAATTCATTCTCAGGACTGATATTTTATAAACATAAAATCTTCTCCTTTTTTTTGGAAGAAAGGTTTGCATCCATCTGATCTTATATTTTTAATATCACAGGTTTTGTAACCCATCTGTAACTTTGCTACTTATTTTCCAAAAAAGTGAAAGTATGGAGTGTCTTCTTACATTGTGTGTGCAACAGAGAATGGAAGCATGCAGTATCCAGACTTGGCCAAACACTCTCTGCCACCACTACAGCAACTATTCTGTAGAGTGTTAACATTTAACTATGCCTGTTTGTCACCATGCAAGAAGTACTGCTTCATCTATACCATGCTTTCAGTACTATTGTCCATACTACTTTGGCTGCCGATAAAGACAGACTCAGTAGAAAGAGACTGAGTTATGGATGGGAGACAAGAAAAATGGGTAGACAGACTCCAGTCTTAAATCTTACATATTGTTGATTAGTTTTAAAGTGAGCAACAAATAGTCTATGAATGGCTTTCAATGTTATCCTCTCTTGATTTCTCAAATAAAAGTTTAAATTTCATACCTTTCCACAGATTAAAAAGTTAAAAGAAGAGTTTTGGATTGAGACGGTGAATTAATATTTATTATTTGAATTTTTGTTTCATTTTGAAATTTTTTTGGTTCAGACTGTGCTTTGTACACTACCAATGACTTCTTGTGTCAAAGAAAATTCTGTTTCAATCACAGTTCTTCTGATATAGAAAAATGTCAAAACAGGAAAGTTGAGGGAAATAAACCCAAATATATATTTTTTTTCCAAAGAATAGTGTCAGAATTTGCTGATGTAAAAGGAAAAAAAAATGAAAATAATAAAAAAATTCTTAAGAAACTTTATTTATCTTATATATTTTTTAATCTATTTTCTATTAGCCTCCTTCATAGAATATAGTGTCTTATGATGTTATTTTCATGACATTAGATCACAATTAATAGAATCGTAGAATAGTGTCTACAGGATATCTGACTAAAAAAAGCTGGATTCTTTAATTTGATATTGTATGTTCCCTAAACCTGTAAATAAACCTGATCTGTACTATTAAAGTGAATGCATGTGATAAAAATGAGTTCACAAAACCTTATGGTATTGCAAATGCTTTCTTTACAGCTGAAGCTTTTCTAGGATGTGTGTGATCAGAATATAGAAAATGCCATAACAGTTAGGAATCTGGAAGTAATGAAAACATTTTTTGCTGTGATGATAATTGCACGTTGGAATAGGTTACCCAGAAAGGCTGTCCAACCTCCATCCTTGGAGGGTTGCCCTGAAAAATGTGGTCTAAATTCAATATTGACATTCCTATGAGCAGCAGGTTAGACAAGAGACTCCCCCCATGAGGTTGCTTCCCATGTGAATTATTCTGAAACTTTAAATCACAGACTATTAACATTTTGCAGGAAATATTAAAATTTGATTATGTTAGTATGTCCTAGGTACAATTCCATCTCTAAAACTGACATTGACAACTTTCTTCTGTCTTTCATAGTACATGACAAATTTGGGACTGTCCAGTAATGAAATAAAATAGTTGCAGTGTTGTATCGGGTCTGGCTGAGCCAGAATTGGTTTTCCCCTGTAGCAGCCCTCATGGTGCTGTGTTTTATGCTGGGAGCTGGCAGGGTGTTGATAGCACACTGGTGTTGTGGCTACTGCTGAGTAGTGCTTACACAGCACCAAGGCTCTTTCCGACATTTCCCCCCCCACAGTGGGACGGGGTGGGCAAGATCTTGGGAGGGGACACAACCAGGACAGCTGACCCGAACTGACCAAAGGGATATTCCAGACCATATGACGTCTGCTCAGTATAAAGCTGGGAGAAAGGAGGAAGGGGGTGGGGTCACCCTTGGTCCTCCGAGGCAACCACTACGTGTATTGGAGCCCTGCTTCCTGAGAAGGCCCGACATCGCCTGTTAATGGGAAGTAGAGAATAAATCTGTTTTCTTTTTTTTTGCTTCCGCGCGCGGAGCTTTGCTTCGCTTTGCTTATATTAAAACTGCTGTTGTTTTACCCACAACGGTTGTTTTGTTTTCTTTTCTTATTTTCTTTCCCTTCTTTGCCCTATTGAGAAAAAAAGGGGAAAGGGGGGGAAGTGATAGAGCGACTTGGTGGGTACCTGGCATTTAGCCAAGGTCAAACCACCACAAGTGTTTTTTTAATCTAAACAGTTTCCAAGGAAATTTAATTTGAATAATTTGGGAGGAGGTTAATTCAGAAATTGGTGTGTTGTGTGGGTCTGTCCTTAGATCATTTTTTCTCCTAGCCATTTTTATGACACAGAGTGCTCACCATATTTAATACCAGAAGCAGATGATCCAATAATCCTTTAAACACCAAAGATAACTCTTTTCCCTAAATCATAAGTGCTATTAGGGAAAATGTGTTGTCATTAAAATAATTTAAAATAATTTTTTTAAGATAATAAAATGAGACTCTGCCACATCAAATATATACTAAGACCTTGCCTCATGTTATTTGCTGCTCTCAGGTTGCCATTACTCTAAAGTGGATGTGCAAACACTCTGGAGGTACCCAGAGAGACCTTAAGAGACAAAAGAAATTAAGGAAGAATTCTGTATTAAGAGGTAAAATAAGTGCCTCAAGCCTACTTAAAAATTATTAATGAAAACTAGTAATGGCATGAAAAATCAGATGGCAAGTAAGAGCAGTAAGAAATGCAAGCTAAATAATTCAAAATTAAACAACATTATATATGCTTTGGAAATTACTGGTTAAAGACCATTCATCAAAATCTTTCCTCAAAATAAGTTTTTTGTTTAAATAAATGCCTTTTCAGCCAGCAAAGACCATCCCTTTCTCCTATTGGTGAACTGGAAGATAAAAATTATGAGAATTGATAAGCCACTCCACAATTTAATCACATTCCAGTAGAAAACAAGGTGTATAAAAATAACAAAGGAGAAGAGGAAATATTAGAAAAGAAAAATTCACACTTCATGATACCCTTCTCTCTCATGTGATATTCAACTATCATCATTCTTTCCAAAAATTCAGACTGCAGTCTGGTTGTGTTAAGAAAGAATCAGTAACCAATTGTTTATGGGAGAAAGAATGGGTCTACCGGGTTGCTTAAATATTTTAAAAAAAGAAGAAAAAAAACCCACGTAAAAACCCAAACCAAACAAAAACCCCACAAAACCCCATAAAGGGAGTAAAAAGGGGAGGGAAACAGAAGTAACAGCTGTATTGTCAGTCTTACTTCATTTTGTAGTATCAAAGAAACACTTGTCTACATCTTCCATAGCCACTTCACTTGTACTCTAAGCGACCAGTTACAGTGGGCTTAGAAGTGCAGCAGCTGCCTCATGGCAACACAGTCCTGGGACTGTGATCATTTGTTTCTGACAGGAGACTGAAGAAAAATGTTATTACTGGGTGCAATTTTTTTTTTTTTTTATTGGAGGATAAGAGCACATTTTTAACTCTATGCGAAATACAGCAAATTTACAATAGGAACATCAATTTACTCATAAGTGCAATTCTGCCAAAGACGGGACAGAAAGAAAAGTGAAAACATATCAGCAAATCAGTGTGTCATTAAAAAACCCCAGATTCTTTTATTTGCTTGCAAGCACTGTGTAGGGCAGACAACAAACCGGTGATAGTAGGAATCCCAGGGGCCATGGTACCCTCTAGCATGGTCAGGTGCCCTCGCCTGTGGGGTGGATGCTTGGGGCTGGCACAAGGTGCAAAGTAGGGCTCCCTGAGCTCTGCATGACACATGCCACCCCCAGCACTGACCCAGCATGTGGGGAAAGTGTATTGCTGTTGAACCGTGACCTGTTATTTACTCTCAGGTGTGACTTTTTCCATCTTAGCTTGCTGCTGTGAAAGACCCCAATTAACCTCCTTAATTCAAGGTTGCATTTTGCTCTAATGTATGTCAGGAAAGTCAGTCTGTACCTAAGTGGAAGAGGATCAGTTCCCTGAGGCATTTTCAGCTAAGTTCTCAGTGTTTATTTCCTGTCTCATAATGAGTTAATTTCTTAACTGATGGAGTAGATGTCATTCAGTTATGAAGCGAAACAAAATTACTTCCTTGAAAGTGTGCATTTTCACATCCAAGGTAAATCACAACATCATAAAACACTCTGTTAAACTTACTAAGGTCTTTGAGATCATCTGCACCCTGATTTGCAAAGAAATGCTTGAGAGCACTGCTTCTAGATACACTTCATTTGATATATTTTGGTATGTATTGCTGCTGTGTGTACACTACATTAGGTCAGTGCCTACATACCTGCTAGATGTACCAGAATGACAGAAAGGTTTCATCTAAATTTGTAACTAAAGATTTATCTTTGCTGAAACTAAGACTATTGTGAAATATTAAGCATCTTAATACAATTAAGACACATCAGCTAGCATCATGTTAAAAATATATCTGAAAATATCTAAGTAGCTAAGTATGCTGTCACTGTAAGGATGTGCAGGATGTTCCTCTACCCTGGAATACACAGTTATCATTACATCCCCCAAAGGGTATTTGTACATATACCTAAATATTCAAGGTAACATAGTGGGCATCTGCTATAGGCAGGATGAACAAGTGGATCAGACCCACTACAGACAGATAGGAGTAGCCTCAAATTTTCAGGCCTTGGTCCTTATGGGTGACTTCAACCATCATCTGCTGGAGAGATAACGTAGCAGGACTAAGGGGGCCCAAGAATGTTGGTTAGCATTCAAAGATCACCTCCTCCAAGCCCAAGTGCCATCCATCCCAATGAGCAGGAACTCAGGCAAAAATAACAGGAGGCAAAAGATGATTAAGGAACTGGAACATCTCTCTTGTGAGGAAAGACTGAGAGATCTGGGACTGTTTCACCTGGAGAAAAGAGTGCTCGTGAGATCCAATTAGTGTATATAAATAGCCAAGGGGTGGGTGCAAAGAGGATGGAGTCAGGCTCTTCCTGGTGGTGCCCAGTGACAGGACCAAAGGCAATGGGCACAAACTGAAACACAAGAGGTTCCCTCTAAACATCAGGAAACACGCTTCCACTGTGAGGGTGACTGAGCACTGACAGGCTGCCTGGAGAGGTGGTGGAGTCTCCATCTTTGGAGATATTAAAAAGCTGTCTGGACATGGTCCTGGGCAAGTGGCTGTAGGTGGCCCTGCTTTGGAAAGTGAGTTGGACCAAATGACCTCTGGAGATCCCTTCCAATCTCAGCCATTCCATGATTCTGTGATTCTGTGATGCTAAGTCTTTGTCAAGGTAAAACTGCCATATGGAATCCACAAGTGATTTTGCATCTGTAAATCTTCCTTCATCCCTTTGTGGCATTTGACAAAGTTAGTTAATCAAGACTAGTGTAATGGATTTTAAGACCAGGGGGGACCATTATGATCATATAGGCTCACAACACGGACTGTGGAAAGTCACCAAGTAATTTCTTCATCAAAACTATAACTACAGGATGCATTTTTGAAAGAAATACTGCTTTCATTTAGAGACTGCAGGTGATGAAAGGACCACCGTGTCCCCAAATAGACTCTTTCAATCCTTAATTATCCCTTTTTCTAAAAATTTGTGACCTAGTCTAGCTTTACCTTTTAGTCGTTGTGTCTCTCATGACAATTTCTGTTAAAGAGCTGTCTGCACTTAGAAGACATGGTCATAAAGAGGTATGGCTTATTTCTAAGCTTCTTGGATTGAACATCTTTCAACCATAACTGTAAGAGTGCTTTCAAGATCATGTGTACAGCTCTAATCATGTGAGTAGCTTTTTTTTGAGACATTTAACTTTTTAAGTAACACTACTGAACTGAATATATCAGAGCAGGACAAAGTTTTTTGTCAGTGGTCTTTATGATGGAGTATAGCCTTGAACCATACCATATTTCATAATCAAGAACTGTGTTCACTCTCTTAGTTACAGCACTCCCTCCAGAGTTCACATGCAGTTGATCATATGGTGAAACACCATTTTATCATCCAAGCAAGAACACAATGCTTCATCTTACAAATCTGATGCACACTCCTTACTCCTAAGCAGATAACATTCCTGCATCAACTGTATCCCCATAATCCCTGTCCCAGACTCATACAGACCAAAAAATGCTCTTTTATGCTTTATGCTCAAGAAATATTTTTTTCTTTCCCTACATATAAACTATAACTGAAATCCCCTGCAGCACTTTTGCTACCATTCAGGTGATTTAAATGTCAAGGACAGGAGGTACAGATCCTTTGGGAGAACATACTAGCAACTAAGCCATGCTTCTTGTCTTCTCAAACACTGGCTTAGCAACTCAAGTCTTCATTTGGCAGTGGGGCTTGGTTAAAGCCTAACTCTGAAACTTATTATTGAACTGCTTGATAACCAAAACAGGCTATTCTTAGCAGCTGTCTTACCCACATGCAGAAGCTTTAAGTTAGCACCTGGATGCAGCTGTCCATGCAAGTCCCACTTGAGTTCAGCCCAGACTTATTCAGAGTCTGTCCAGGGCTTGCCAACAGGGTTTCACATAACTCCCTTTTCTGGTATAAACTTGGCCTTCATTACACAACTGTAGGAAAGCACCAGTTGTAACTGAAGGGAAAAAACAAAAGGCACATTCAGTCTGAACTTCTATCCTGTGAGACTTACTGCCTCAGATGATGACAAGAAAACATTGGAAAAAGGTGTATGTAGGAATCCTTCACCTATAGTTTGAAATGTTTCCTGTTTTACTTCCCCAAAGAGACTGTGGAACTTCCATCTTTCTGGAAATCAGGTCATTTAATTTTGAAACTAGCATCCAAACTTAGTACTATTTTCTTCATGAAAATTCTACATACTTGTACTAGCAATTGAAAATTCACTCATCGATAAGTGGATGCAGAAAAGACTAGGCCATGAAAGTTATTGACACAGTAACTCAGTACAAAGGGCACTATACCTAGCCTCACATTATAAAGGAGAAATGTAACAGTACTTGCTATACATGCTGCTCACTGTCCCTTGGTTTTTGAATAATGAAGGGTCTTTTCACTTCTCCTTGAATGAAATATCAGGTCATATACTACAGATGTAGACAGAAGTCTACAATGTGTTTAATTACTAAACATCCAAGTGAATAGCTAAAACCAAGGTGGTGGGTGAGAAGGGAGGATAAAAAAGATACTATCCTTCATTATTTACCTCAATTATTTTTTTTCTCTTCAAATGGGATTTTATACGTAACTTAAACTTCTGTAGAATGTTAAGAAGCTTTTGTGACATTAACATTTACCATGTAATAGGATATTATCTTATAACTTTTTGATTGAAATTATTTCAGGTACTTTCATAACATAAAGAGAGTTACAATTCTGAGCAGAGGGTGTCCATAGCGCATAATAAATAAAAAGCAAGAGAAATGTAGAAATAACATAAGCAACCCAGCAATTTAAGCACACATCTATAATCATACCACTGCATACAGATATCTGTTATACATCTCAAATCTTGTTAAAAATTTATGATTCTGAGAATATTTACCATATATCAGGGTAATAACAGAAATAGTTGTAAGTTTTGATCATGTTGTCAGTAAAAAATAACTTCCTTTCTCCACTTTAAAATTGTTTTTAATTATGTGATTGGCTAATAACAGAGCAGAATTAAAAGCTCACGTTATTTATTAGGTTTTTTTTCCAAATTACCTGGTCATATTTTAAAATCATTCATCATAGTCATAGATGCAGTCTTATGTGTCTGCAGTGATATAAATGAGTGCAATTAGCTCAAACTGGATTAAGCAATGCTCTCTTTTTTCTTTTAGTAAAAGCCAACAAATCAACAAAGCTTAAAGTGTAACTTTCCCTCAGGAGAACAATGAAATTCTCTCTGAAGACTTTGCTTGCCAGAATAGTCATGAAAGTACCTGTGTTCTAAGCCATGGAAAACTTTGAATCAGCACAGGAAAAAGAAATGGATATTTATGACACAGTTAATTTAAGAAAATTTTAACAATGAAATCGTTGTACTATGGACTCTGAATGTACATTTTTCAATGAAGTATGAACTCGTTACATGAGAGTTTCAAGAGTGAAAGAAAAGAAGAAATTTGTTTTCACTCATGACTAGTGCAGTGGACCTAAATACAGGTCCAGTTAAGGTGGACCAATCTTTGAGTATTCAGTTAGAATGAGAACTACCAGTCTGGAGTACATTTTCAATTCAGCAGTAACTACCATGCCATCTCAACAAGTTATTGTTCTCCTTTTGAGACCAGAGTTCTTTAAGTTCTAAAATCTGTACTAACTTTCTTTCATATGAATTCTAGAGGCAAAAAACCTTCATTAGAAGCAAGTGTTATATAATGTCTTCACTTCTGTCTAACAAGTTTGGCAGACCTGCTGCACAAGTTTCTAAAATCAGAACAGACCTTGGAGGTACTATTGAAGAAATTATGTCTACTCTACAGAATCATATTTTCTGCCCTAGTAAAAGGACTCAGAACTAAGATTCACTGCAAAAATTAAAGACAGAAAGAGGCAAAACACAATTCTATAATATGCAGGTGTCTCTGAGGTGAGTCACCCTTTCTCCATTGAGGAAAGCTTAATGTTGGAAATGGAAAAATCTATTAAAGCAGTCAAGCTTTGTGCTTATACTGCGCTCATCTGTGTGTTTAATTAATTATAAGAAATTGCCCTGGTGATTCACATGGAAAGAATCCTACCAGAAGACTTCCATTATCTTCTGAGTGTATACTAATCCAAAAATCTATTGTCCTGTGCTTTTCAGCAGTGTTTCCCACTCTTTTTGGAAACTAAATCTCAAACTTTTCATTTGAAAATAAACCTGTGTACTTCGTCTGTATTAAGTTGTCAGAGCTCAATAGATGTCTTGTACACAAACACTCAGTATGCCTTTCTTTGTCTCCATAGATACCTCCATATGAAATAGTGTATACAGGAAGCACAGGTTTTTTATGTTTCATCCAGCTTCTTTGAAAAGATTAAAATAGCTGTAAACAACCGAACTCTGCAGTAATATTTTATGACTTCTTCAGTTATTAGAAGCTTCTGTAAGAGCATGTTCAGGAAGGAGGTGTGGGTGTTACCTTTATTTTACTTCAAAGTTGCACATGGTATGTGCTAATAGTAATACCAGACATTATGCATTAGACATAGAGATATTGAGACTAATGAAAGTGGCATATGTTTACTATAAGCCTTTATGTAAACCTTCACTACTACCACACGTGATTCTTATGTGTAGCCTAACACACTCAGTGGTGATACTGTAATGATGACCTTCTTTGTAATGGCAGGAGAACACTGGACAATGATTTGGCAAACATTTCAGACATGCACAGAGAAAAAGAGAGAGGTGATGGTGTGGTCAGCTTGGCTGGGTAAGAACAGCAGTCTTCTGTGAAGGCTCTCAAGAGGCAGACAGCATTCAGAAGAGGTATCGGGCTTTACAAGCTATCAGTATCACATTATATTCTAACCTCAGATCTCTGAAACATATAGTCACATATTACTTTTATTGGGAATATACTATTTGCAGTAACATGAAATTAAGCAAGTGCAGGCAGTGTTTACATTTATCTGTATAGCTTTAGGACATCCACAGTAGTTCAATGTAAACAAAACAAAACCATTTATTTTTCTTTGCCAGAATGCATTTTTCCCTCTTTCTAAACTTGTTGGGGAGTAACTGAATATATTTGTTATTTTTACTAGAAAATAAATTGTGATACCAGTTGAAGAGTAAAGAAAAAAATGTAACCAGCAGCATCTATTCATTTGAGTGCTATAATTTCCTTGCTGTTTATCATTCAAATCGTATCTCCTTACTGTTCAGGCTCTCACACCTCTGTCTATCTGGTGACTGATGTAATCATTGCACAATCAATGGGGTCTCCCTGGTAATTATCTAACCCTCTAGAGCACTTTAGGATTGTGTTGTGAAGTAGTTTAACTGTTACTCTTTCCAAATGATGTTTAAAATCCCCCACTGTATCTATGAGAACTCACAATACATATTCCAGTCCTGGATCTTCCTATTCTCAGTCAAGGCTTGTACAGAAAGACAACATTTTAATCCATTTTCATTGCACTCCAGAAGCCTGAAATATTCCTGATTCTTACAGTGTAAATTTTAAAATATATCTTCTGTCAGCTCTATTGTAGAGAAACCTTATTAACATAGTGTGGTCATTGCAACAGTGCTGATTATTTCTAGATCTTTTTCATAGTGGATATAAATCAATAATATATGTCTATTTTTTAAGTTCAACTATACACCACTTCACACTGCTGTCCCTCTTTCCTATCATTTACAACCTTTATCCAGAGAAAGAATGTAGTTACCTTATGCTGTAGGGTTAACCCTGGTTGGCAACTAAGAACTGCAAAAAAAAAAAAAAAAGAAAAAAGTAGTTTATTGTATCCTTGAAGACTCCCTGGCCAGGAAAAGAAATTGCTGCAGATATATGCTATTCAGAGGCAAACCTTATGAAGTGCACAACTACCTAATCAAGTGGAGACATTAGCAAAATCATATTGTTTATATAACATTAGATATTATCCTCCGTTAAATTATTTATATGCAAAATATGTCTACATCTGCACCAAAGCCAGTGGTACCAGTTTCCAACATCTCAAACCCCAAGACAGAACTGCTGTTGCTCCAAAATTTTGTCTTGAATTTGGCTAAAGTGCAAATCTCCATTCTTTCAAACAAAATGCCTGGTGGTTTTGTGGTGAACCAGCATACTCATCCAAATTTTATTATATTGGAGCTTTTTTTTGGCCTTTTCTGAACCTAAGTGACATGTTGGACTGGAATTTGAAATTTTAGTCTGTTATTATTAGGTAAGATGAACTGATTTGAGAAACTAGTTTACTTGGAGTGATAAGGATGAACACCACCTCATTTCAGGTCTAGAAGATTCATCGAGCTATCTCACATTAGTAAGAATAATCAGATTTATCACACTGGCATCACACTTACTGACTTGGTCTGCAATACAACAAATGAGATGATGTATTCTTTCGACAGTCCTTCATATCATGAAAAAAAAACACTGTTAGTGAGACTCAAACATCATCAAGTCCATTTAATTCTGTTTAATACCATTATTCTTCTGCAGAAATGTATCTTGGCCACTGTGCATGTTAATTTAATCTACCATGAGTTATGTAAGTGAGCTCTGTATCATCATGACTTCTGAAAGATTTTGGTGAACTGAAGGGGCTGCAATATAGCAGTCCTGGCCTGAACATACACATCATACAAAGTATTAAGTGAGGAACTATGACTTCTGCAGCTGCACTGTCTGAATCAAAAATATTATGCATTTTACGTACTTTCTATTGATTTGTTCTCTTAGTATCAGAATTTATAAATTTCTTTTCCTGAACTTATCACTGCACTTAAACCAGCCAAGAAAATTAACTTTCCTCTATCTTTGTCCATTATCTTAATTTCATTAACTGCCATTCTATCATTCCCTGTATCATCGGTTTTCTTGAAGGCTTTTAAATTTCTACATTCTTAGCCTGATATAAGATTTCAAGCAATGGAAAATTCATCAAGGTCAGATATGCTGGTTATTATAGGAAAGCTACTTAAATGGTAGACTGAAACTCCTGAGTGATGTTCTCAAGAGACCTTATGTTCCCCAACCATTTTCATTTTAGAAGCAAATAATATGTCCCATGGTCACTTGTGCGCTACAGTAATTCTGAAATATTTCCTTTTCTTTACAGCCTTATTGCTTCACCATTATTCGTCTCTACTTACCAAGTAGTCTAGAGCTTGGTGTGAGAACACTCCTTTGATAGAAGACAGAAATTGAAAGCAGATCATCCAGTGCCTCTTTTAGTGCCCTACGCAGTGAGCTATGATGGTATCTGCCACTTGGAGGACAAGAAGATGCACAAAACCCCAAAAATTAATTGTTGAAGTACCTGTGGTCTTCTTTGTGGCAGAACCACCAAGGTTTCTCCACCATGAAGTTTCACAGTTCAGTTGCTAAAACATTTCACACCAGCTCTGAGAAGTCTTCTCAGAAAAACTTTTGGACTCCTGACTCTGAAGCTATACCTACACTTACAAAACAAAAAGTGTTCAGGATTAGGCATCATTACACTGTTCAGGCAGTCCTGTGATTACTTTAATCCTTTGACATTTTACATCCTTTTGTGGACCTGCCCCATAAAGACCCATGTAAAATGTCCCAAAGCTTAATTATCTTCACTTTTAAACTTAGGGCCAGATTTTTTTTTTATTTTTTTCTAGCAATACTTAATTCTCATTTATTTAAAGAAAAGAATTTAAAAATAACAGGCACACAGTAAAATGTGGCAAGTGTATGAATTCTTCAGATGATTTACAGTATTCTCATGAAGAGAGAAAAAAAAGGTTTATTTTAATATGGACAGCTGATTAATTACCTCTGATTACACTGTATGCAATGAGCAGGAGGTACATGTTTTTATTTTTCGTAAACACTGACTGAGGATGAATTCAGTGCAGAGTCAAACAACCTGTTCTGCCTTCTCTGTATTTTCATTCCCAGAGGAACTGCCTTTGGGACTGCCACATCTGGAAAAGACTTCTGAAGCAACAATGAACAGGAGTGTAAAACTCTGGCTGAGAAAAGATTCAAAAGGTCTGTAAACCTTCCATTTTATAACATGTAATGAGGACAAAGCACTTTTATTATGCTTTGTAACTTGTGATGAACATATCACATTAAAAAAATCACAAATCTAGGGAAAAGAACTAAAACTAATATAAGGTATTGATAATACATCAAGTATCGTTTAATTTTTTATTTTGGAAAAAAATGAATTTATGCATCTGATAAATAAAATCAAGTAATACACATCTGGTTAATTGGCTGTAGGTTGTTAATATCCTGGTGTCTTTTACCTGCACTGTTACACAGCTTCTTTCAGACCGTTAGTATCAGAGAGTTAGGGGCTGGAATAAGAAGAGCAAATATGTGGGGGAAGGGAGGGGGGACATTGTGCATTTATCCTACATAAGGACCTGTCACACCTGGGAAAATACAGAGACCTCAGGTTTGTACTATCAAGAGGAAAGTTTAAAGATAATTTTCCATTACTCTTTTTGCGCTCTTCCTCTCTCATTCCTACAGCCAAAGCAGGCTGTATTCATAGTGAGATGCAAAAATTTGCAGCAAGTAAATTCCTCATGTGGATTTCGCTTCTGAAATCATAGCATTTCTTTAGAATACTTAACAAACTTGAAAGTACATCTAGGAAGAAATGACTCTATGTCATTACAAAATTATTTACAGCCTTTCAAGTATAATTAAAAGTGAGGAGCTGAATGGGTTGAGTATATTTCTAAATGCAACACATATGTGTTCCCCATCATTTCATCTGAACTGATAGCTTTCAGAACTTTCAATCCTCATTTAAGCCTCAAAGAAAGTACTGTTGAGGCATGCATTCTCTTTGGGCTTCCCTCCATTTATGGAGCCAGAAGACCTTAGTTCACCTGTGCCCTAAGCATCGTCAGCAAATTAGCTTCCCTGCTGGAATTAAAACAAAGGCAGCATTTAGGAGAGACATCTGTGGAAGATCTCTAGGGCCCCTTTTTCTACCAGATGAATACAATGATTTTAGTGGAAAGCTTCCCATTTGGAAACCTCAAGAGGCGACTTCTTCTCTTTCTGTCCTCCTCCTCACCTCCCATGCTCCCAGTTCTCACTCCTTTAGGGCTTCTTGCAGGACTCTCTTATATCTTCCTATATGTAAGGGTGGCACAGGCTGTTAATTTACAGGACTCAGGGATCCTAAGGGTCTCCTTACGGTTTTACAATGACATATATTTCAGAATAAGTCAAGGAGGACTGTGAGCAAGGCAGAGACCTTGGCAGGTTTTGCACATTTTTGTGTTTCATCATCTCTATTTCTGTCTTTGCACCACTTACAATAGCAAAAATTTATGGGAGCTAGGAGTAAATACAATGGAAACTGTTCTATTTTCAGCCTCACATCATTGCAAGTGCTTGCACTGAAAGTGTGGGCCTTTTAAAGCAATAGGTAGCAACAACAATTGTTTCGCCCCTTTGTGATTAGCCATCATTTCTGAGTTACTTGTTTAACTAAAATGGCCTTGTCTATAATCTGCAGGGTGTACTGAATGATGAACATTTTCAAATTACATGGTTTGCAGTTCCTAGTTCCACTGAATTTACAGCTGCTTTCAGACTCAGTGAACTGTCTTTGATAAGGTTGTATTCAGTCCAGAACCTTTCTTTAGGTACATAATTGAAACTATTCTACCAAATCTGTTTCACTTAGACTACAATCATATTCTGCCAGCCACTCAAAAATCCCCCATCCTGACATGAGCAGTTAGTGGTGGGTATATAATGTCATTTGATCATTCCCCTCTAAAGCTCTGGCACACGTGAAAAATACTGTAATGATGATCAGGTATGTGTCCAAGCAGCAGCTTGGAGTATTCCAGTGTGTGTCATCTTGCAGTGTGGCAGTTATAAATTCAGAGACACACATGTCCCATTAAGGGACAGTCCAGACTTCGTGCTGTCATTTAGAGACTGGCAGGTGTCTGGTAAAGGACTCATTGGAGCCTTCCATCTGTTTGACCAGCTACAGCCTGCATAGTGAACAGCTCTCCCCTTCTAATTGTGGTATTATGGGTTTTTTTTAAGTCTGTGTTATAATAGAGGGGTCCCGTGAACATATTTTTGCTTGTACATTCTCAAAGTGTTTGTTTATTACTTTCTTCCCTCTGTCACTCTGCAGAAATGAATCTATCTTTACAGATTACTGTGATGTTATGTAACAGATATTTCTATGCTAGGAAATTTCCAGTTCTTTTCCAGCAATCAAAGTTAATTAAAAGAGAAAAAAAAAATCCACTGCTATTCACTGTACTCTAGAGAAATTTTAAAAAAAGTTGGAGTTTCATTTTTGTTGTTTGTTTGTGTGATCTGCTAATTAAGATACATAAAGGGGATTATGACTTTGTAGGTAACAGAGTAAATGAATGAAGAATTTATGAAGCACTGTCTTTAGATGATTGTTTTCAGAAATATTGCAGTGGAAGAAAGAACAATCTTTTGACTTGTAAATGGGAGTCCTAGAAGTCTAATTCTGCTTTCTATTTTAAGAACACTGATACTGCTTAATATCTTTTTATTCATAAGTGTGTTAAAGCAGCTCATCTGATGTTGTATTTAAAAGACAAGGACATGAAACACATACTTACAACACTACTAGTTTTATGCTTTTCCAAGCCATCGTAATAAGATTATGGTTTTTTATTTAATCCAAAATCTGTTGGGTTTATTGCTTAGCATGGAGCAGAGGGATTTTCAAGAATTGCTAACCCACTTTGAACACAGCTGTTATGTGACAGAAGTCATAGTGCTGGTGGCTTTATTTTAGGGAAAGATTGGGCAGTACTGAGCTCCCCAAGGAATGGTTGACCCCTTCCCTCAAGAAAGGACAGGGGTCTAGATTTGGGATAGATGAAGTTGTCCTGCTTCCAGAGAAGGAGACACTGCACCTTCTCTCAAGGAACATCAGAAGATGAGGAGTGAACACCTACATGCTGTAACTCACTGTCTAAATGAGCTCTACAAGTCTGGACACATCACCTTGGTCAATGATGTCACCTAAGGGAATTATGCACTCAAAAATTGGACTTTCAGGCACAAATATCCTTTGATGGATCCATCAGCTTTATTAGTGAATATCTTCAATAAAATTTGTAAGACTATATAGTCCATGAGCGTTATATGTGTGTACTACTTAAAGTTATTGTTTGGCACTCTTTCCGCTCCTTGGCTACAGTAAGTAAATGGAGCAATAAGAATAACAAATGATGTAATCAAAGGGCAGTTTTCATTTTGCTTTTAGGAAATACTGAAATATTTTATCTTTAAAGAAGTCACTGGTGTAATAAATAAAACCAAATTATTGTAGCATTTGCACAAGAAAAGGCCTAAAAATTAATTTAAAATTATTTTAAAATATACATATATATTTATAAAGAGATGTCTGGTATCAGCCCCTCTAATGGGTCTCAGTCTATGGTCAATGAACCGCCAGTGGTCTGAAAAGGTTTTCATTCTATTGATAGCAAGCCATTTTGAGACAAATAAAATGGAAAGCTGGAAAATGAAAGGACCTTTTAAAAATTTGCCCACAAAATTAAAAGGTAGAAGAAGTGTCTCTTAAACCCTTTCTGCTCCATTCACTGAGATGTGTAGGGTCTTGCTTTTCTCGTGAACCATACGTAGTGAATAAAGTCCCATCAATCCCCTTACCAAATCTCTAGGTCCTATTTCAAACATAGGCATGGCTCAACATGATTCCTGCTCTAAAGAGTATGTGGTTTAGGATGCAAAAGAGTACATCAGGCCACATGCAAAGACAGAAATAACATTCACCAAACAAAAGGTTTCTGTACTGCAGTTGCACTGTAGAAGAGAAAAGACAGGATGAACACTCTCAGAAACATCTGTATTTCCTGGGGCTTTTCTGAGCTTGGATCAACTCTGTGCCCATCAATACATGGACTAGACAGAAAAAGCTGATATAGATGGGAAGATACATACATGTGCACATTAATAATATATGTGCAACACTGAGGTCTTTTCTACCAAACCTTTTTCTTATCAGTCTTTTATCCTGCAAGTAGACAAAACAGATTTATCAGATTCTTCCCTCTACAGTAGGCAGAAAATAAGCCTTTAGCTACTACTTTTTATATAAATTTCAGAAACATTCAAAGGCATTCATTATGATATATAACAGGAACAATATCTGTAGACTGTGGGGCAAGGGTGAAGAGGGTAGCAAAGGGCAAGGGAGACTGACTGAGGACTTGGAAAGTGGGAAGTAGGATTTGATTGTTTTATTAGTGAGAAGGTTATGGGTTATAAGACAGGGAGAAAAGATAGTTCCTCTGATGGGAAATGAAGAGAGTCACAGAGTCAATTAAGTGTGTGGAGGACTTTCCAGATGGGGGAGTGAGTGGTGGGGGAGCCTGGTGCTAGAAATGGGGAATGAAGGAGGAGGGGGAGGATGCATGGTGAGCTCAGTAGCAGGAATGGGGAAGGCAGTGCTGTAAATCACAGGCACTGCCTTGCTCCCATATGGAAAGAAAAGAAGAGAAGGTCAGTTGGCTTCACTTGGGGTTACACATGTTGTATTACCTTGGGTTATTAAATGGATCTAGAAACAAAACAGCTGTTAGAGCGAGCACTTAGGAACAAGGTCATAAGGTCGACTTTTGCCCTGATGTTTACAGAGAGTAGCTTGAGGCTGAAAGGAAAGTGGTAAGTCAGGCAACAATACCTGGAGGTACACTGAAAGTAGATGTCTGTGGGGGTTTTTATAGAAATCAAAAAAAGATTTTCCACTTAGATTATTTTTTAATCCAGTATATATCTTGATTTGCTGTCTTTGAGAGCTTCAACCCTAATGTTTATTGTCTTCCTTTTATCTTTCAAAAATGGGTCTACAGGATAGAGTGGGGACCTGAAATAAATCTAAATAACTAACTAAATAAAACTGTATAGTCATGATCACTTGTGTCTGTTACTGCCCCAAAGGGAGAATATGTATTTCTGGCAGAGCACCTTGTGTCTGACAGTGTTCCCACTGTGGAGCAGTAACGTGTTCAGGTAGTCATGACTATATCAAATAAAAACTGCAAAATAACAACTTTATTTTTGAAAAATTAGTCCTGTCTCCAAAACCACGTTAGAAAACACACACACACACACACACACACACACACACACACACAAAATCCTCCCACTAATAAAATGAGTGTCCGTTGCTGTATGTGTTAGGAGCATCCCACATGAATATAAATGACCCTGGGAGAACAACCACGAGGTTAGATATGCTTAGGACATTAACATTCCGTCAAAAAGATCATAACCCAGGAAAAGCTGGAAATGCCATAGCCAGTCTTCATAGGCTGAAGGTACTTATTCCCAAGACTTTTAACATCTGAGCAATGCCAATATGCTTTTGAACTTGAATAAACTTCTATCAATAAACTCCCACATTTGGATATGGTCAATTAAAAAGATATAGGCAGACACTATATGACAATCTTGATTTAAAAAATATATTTATAAATTAAAAAGTTACAATTTGTTTAGGTTAACAGAAAGAACTTGAAGCTGAAATTAATGAATCACAGAATGGTTTAGAATGGAAAGGACTTTTTGAGATCTTCCAGTCCAATCCCCCTGCTCAAGCAGGGTCAGTTACAGCAGGTTGTACAGGACCATGTTGAGCTGTGTTTTGAGTATCTCTGAGGATGGAGATTCCACAACCTCTTCAGGCAACCTGTAGCAGTGTTTTACCACCCACACAGTAAAAAAGTGTTTTCCTGTGTTCAGATGGAGTTTTATGTGTTTAAACGGTGCCCGCTGCCTTGTCAGAAGACTCTGAGAAGAGTCTAGTCCCCTCTTCTTCAGTGCCTCCCATAAAGCATTTATACATATGGATGAGATCCTCCTGAGTCTTCTCCAGGATGAAGAATCCAAGCTCTCTTTGCCTCTCCTCATAAGAAAGATGCTCCAATCCCTTAATCATTTTTGTGGCCCTGCATGGGGCTTGCTCAGGTAAGTCCATGACTTTCTTGTACTGAGAAGCCCAGAACTGGACTCAGCACTTCAGATGCTGATAGAGAAGACAGATCATCTCACAGTGCTCTGCCTAATGCAGCCAAGAGGGCTGTTGGCTTTCTTTACCATGAGGGAGAATTGCTGTTTCATGGTCAGCCTTTTCCACTAAGACCCCAGGTCCCTCCCTGCTGAGCTGCCTTCTGGTCCATCAACTCCCAGGTTATTCTTCTCCAGATGCAGAACTTTTCATGTCTCCTTGTTGAATTCATGAGGTTCCTGTTCTCCCAATTCTTCAGCCTGTTCAGGTCTATCTGAATGGCAACACAATCCTCTGATGTTTCAGTCACTTCTTCCAGTTTTTTGTCTGCAAATTCTTTGAGGGTGCAGTCCGCCCCATTGTCCATAATGAAGATATTAAAATGAGAAGGTCATTAAGGAATGCCAGTCAGAGAGGGACCTGGGGGTGTTGATTGACAGCTGGCTGAACATGAGCCAGCAGTGTGCCCAGGTGGCCAAGAAGGCCAATGCCATCCTGGCTTGCATCAGAAATAACATGGCCAGCAGGGACAGGGAAGGGATCTTACCCCTGTACTCGGCACTGGTGAGGCCGCACCTCGATTACTGTGTTCAGTTTTGGGCCCCTCACTACAAAAAGGACATTGAATTACTCGAGCATGTCCAGAGAAGGGCAACGAAGCTGGTGAAGGGTCTGGAGCACAGGTCCTATGAGGAGCGGCTGAGGGAACTGGGGTTGTTTAGTCTGGAGAAGAGGAGGCTGAGGGGAGACCTCATTGCCCTCTACAACTACCTGAAAGGAGGTTGCAGAGAGCTGGGGATGAGTCTCTTTAATCAAGTAATAAGTGATAGGACAAGAGGGAATGACCTCAAGTTGTGACAGGAAAGGTTTAGACTAGATATTAGGAAGTATTTCTTTACAGAACGGGTTGTTAGGCGTTGGAATGGGCTGGCCATGGAGGTGGTGGAGTCCCCATCCCTGGGGGTGTTTAAGAGTCAGGTTGACATAGTGCTTAGGGATATAGTGTAGTTGGGAACTGTCAGTGTTAGGTTAACGGTTGGACTAGGTGATCTTCAAGGTCCTTTCCAACTTAGATGATTCTTTGATTCTGTGAAGGAGCAGCTCAGAGGGCACTGAAGAGCAGTCCCCATGCCTGGCTCTGCTGTGAGCAGCTCCTTGCACCAGACACCTTCCCAAGCTCCCTCCCCACTAGAGTTTTCCTGTGATTCCTAATTCAGACACTGAATTATGCTCATTTGATATCATTTAAAAAGCTTGACTGACAAAGGTAATTCTGGAGAGTTAATAGTCTTAGACTTCACATGTCAAGCTTAAAACTGCATGAAATTCTGATAAAATACACCATATCAGCACAGTAACAGTACACCTTATCTGTAAGCATTGAACAACAGCCATACATCATTTAACAAGGATGGATATTAGAACAAAACCAATTTTAACATAATACTGGAAAAGACACTAATCTAGGGGAAAAAAAGACTACTATGTCATACAGAACGGGCATCTATGTTCTTGAAAGCAGTGATCTGAAAGAATTTAAAGGTCATAGGACATGAACAACCTTTCACGAGCTTCTATGGCTTAAAGTCTGAGACGATATTTGGATGAATAGGCAGGGAAACAAAAAATAGGAGAAATAAAGAAGACATATATTACAGTACTGTCCATGAATATTCTATATAGGTTTAAAAAAACGGTAGCTTTAAAAATAGGTGGAAAAGCAAAGACAAATAATGACACTCCAGAGCTAGGGAAGTTGTTTTTTGGCAAGGAACATACAGACCTTAATCCATTTACTTCATCATATCAATGAAGAGACAGCTTGATTATGGTGTGTAAATGCTTCAGGGGGACAAAATACCTGAAACTAAAGAGCTCTTTATACTACCCATGAAATACATAACAAGAGTGAATTGCTGCAAGTTAAATCCAGTCACATTCAAATGACTAATATAGCATATTTTTAAATGATGTTGATTATCCAGTAAAATAATCTACCAATAAATGTGATGGATTCTCTATATTTGAGTGAGGAATGATTCTTTTATGAAAAATGTGTTGTTGGGTTTATGCATGTGTTTGCAGGTGTGAAACGTAGTATGTTTAGAGAAATTTGGCATTTGGCTGGAAGGAGTACTGACACAGAAACTAATCCTGCATTCAGACCAGTTTGTTGCAAATGTGCTATAAAATGGCTAACCTAAGGTGTTGCAATGGACTAGGATTGTAGACATATTTTAATTGGGGAGATGATGCCTTTTTCAAATGAGCTAACTCACATATTTGTAACAATGTGAACATATTCTGTTACACAAAACTTTAATGGCTTCAGCTGAGTGGGAATCATATGGAATGCAGTGGACAAGCAGAGGTGGTATAATGATCCTTCCTGGTCTTAAAATTTCTGAATTTGGTAAAAAGAAAAAGATAACCTGTGCTTTAGCTTATCCAGCTGTAAAAGCACGATATGCCTGAGCACAGCAATGTAAGATTTGTTTGATGTATGTTAAGCCATTTCAGAACCTTAGATGAAGTGTAAATCATAGTTATTATGGTTATTACAAACGATCTATCTGTGCCAAACAAATCTTGGATGATACTATGGAGTCACAGTGGGAGTTTGGTTTTTTTCGGGGGGAGCGAGGTTTTTTCCATATACATGTATCCCAAAAAGTAAATCACCTTTGTTATGGCAGCATTTTCAAGGCAGCTTCACATGAGATCTCAGCAAGGAGGAGACACAGCAATCATGCTGCCCAAAGAGCCTGTCTGCCTGTAGCCATCCTTGACTGCTGTGGATGCGCTTTGTGGCTAGTGTTGGTGTTGCTGAGTTTCAGAAGGAGAGCTGTCATCTCCCCCTCGCTTGAGGGTCTGCAGCAGCGACAGCTGAACCTTGCAGTGAGAAGGCTATTACAGAAAACTTATCTAGAGAAAGAGTATTCACAGATTATGCTTATTAATCTAAGAACTATAAGCCCATTTGCCACTGTTATACATTATTTTCATTAGTTGAACAATTTGGTGCCTTTACCAACTCTCAGGAATTAGGTCTGTGCCCCCCTTGCAATTTAACAAAGGGGGAGAAAGTCTGGCTGAGATAAAAGAGGTAAGGAGCGGAGGGAAGAAGTAACAACACAGATGCAGAGATACAAAGACATGTTCAGTGCTCATTAAAGACAGCGTCTAACACGCAGGAGGACCTCTCAGCTGGGCTCCCAGGCACCTAATAGATTGGTGGTTTTACCTTCTCTTCAATACACTAATTTCCTTTCTACAGTGCCTGCTTGGGGCAGTGACATTTTTTGTCCTTTGGAGAACAGGCACTTTCTTGTTCCCACTCCCACACCTGTGTTTCACACAGTCCAACGTTATTTACTGCAAATGGCCCTTGCACCAGCATCAAGCTGGCAGCAGGGCAGCCGGTGCTCCTACAACTTTGCAGAGAGCCAGGCATGGTCAAAATAAAGGCCACTGCTTGATTTACAGCTTGTGTGCAAGACTGAAACAAGTTCTTATTCTGTCTGAGAGACTCAACCTCTCCCTGCTAATAGCGCCTGAGAGGCTTGAAACTAGTCTGTTTCTAAACTCTGATTTTTCATTTTACACACTTGGTAGATGGATAGGTTCATCTTTTATGAGAGTTGCTGTGTTTGGGGAATTTAAAATATTTTTCATACTATTTGTGCTGACATATACCCACAAAGAATGTGATATTTAAAAAAAAAACCCACATGAACATTTACTTAAGTTTTCATTATAGATAGAATTTTATGTATATATATATATTCTCTTGTACCAGCAGAATTTTAGTTACACTTTACCTGAGAGAAGACCTTAGCCAGAGTTGTACCATAGATACTCTTTCTACTCCTACACTAAAAAGTCTTTGCAGAAATATTGAACATCAAGCAAGGGATTAAAGAAAAATATTTTCCAGATGCTGCATTTTAAACAGCAGGAATATTGTTCTTCCCTTTGTGTTCTGTTTTGCAGGGCATTATTACTAATGCAGATCTACAAAAGGTAGAGCTGAATGTTTTACTACCAGCAGAGTGATTTTATCACTTCAGCTAAATAGAAAGAATCAGAGAGGCAAGCCACTTTTGTAATTTTAAGAAATTTAAATTCATATTTTGACCTTTTAGGTACTTTGACACCTGGTTATCGTCTGACAGTGATTATGTTTCATAGGACGTTACAAGTAATTCACAAAGGTTATGTAGATTGCACATTTTAAAGTAACCTAGTGGATAATATCCAGCATATGCAACATTTTAATCAACTTCAGTCTGTGTAATGAAAGTATAACTGTGTCTGCCCCTTCAGCTATTTGAATTAGCAGGAAAAAGGGGGAAAAATGCTAGAAGCATTTTACCGTTTGGCTGTTAGCTTCCCTCTATTCTCTACTAATGCACTTGAACTCTAGTCTGCAGTAATGGCAGGAAGCCTGCTGAGAAGGTAATGGAGTTTCTCTCTGCTCAAGGTCACCGCTCAGCACTTGTGCTACTGACATGACCCGGTGTTTCAGAGGTGCAGGCACATGGCTGTAGAAGTCAGGATGAGGATGTGAAGGATTTATTCAGTGGGGTAATAGTTATTGCTGAAAAACTAAGTTAAGAAGATAATATCATACATTTGAATTTAATCATAAAAGGATGTAAACAGATTGAACTACTGTTGTGATATGGGATTATAAACATTCTGAACTTTACAGGAATCTGAGGTGGTTTACAGGACGGGAGTAGATCAGATTCCTGCATCTGCACAACATATGCAGAGAACCACTGTGTGCTTCACATATACATAACCATTTCCTCTAGCAGCTAGTCAGTGCTGCAGTTCTCTGATTAGAACAACAACAGAAAGAAGAAATAAGCAAACAAACAAAACCAAAATCCTAGATCAACACTGTTCTCTTAAAAAAAAAAAAAAAAGTCATATGATTGCGATGAAATCCCACAAATTACTAGTGAAATAAAAGATGAAATTTATCTACAAACATGCAAAGGAAATTTTATGTTTCTCCTCCTCCTTCTTGTTTTATTTCTAGAGCATATCACAGCATGAAGCAGCTACACCCTGAAAATGTCACAAAGAGCCTTAGCAGTGGCATTTTAACAAGCCTAAATGATTTAGAGTCTATACTGATCTTGTTATTTGATTGGACACAATTAGTATGAAAGATGCATGCTTGAGTGCACTGAGTTGTGCACTCTAATGGTCTGACCCATTAAGGGACTTTGCTAGGAACTGTATGCTGCTGTACTGCAGGTAAATGGGTCAGTCAATGATTTCACTTATATCATCAAAAAAGGCAAGAGGTGAGAGGTACTCAGGTGATGCTGGCTTTCCCTTTCCCCACTGTGACTTTATATTTTCTAACTGTTTATGTAAAATCTGTGAACAGAGAGATGGTGAATAACTGATTCTGCAGTCAGAATCAGAAGGAAAAAAAAGTTAGTAGAGAGTTTATAGAAAAGTGTAACATTATGCACCAGATGATAGGAATAGGAAGCCAGCTTGCTCCTGTAGGAATCTTATCCCTAGACCTCATCCTGGCCAGTGACTTTCAATACCTTTTTTTGCCTTTTTTTGCTTTTGAAAGTGTGATACTGAAAGTGTTAAAACACTAAAGTGAAAAATAAGAAAAGAGGAGAGGCTATTTTCTTTGCAATCCACTTCAAGTGCCAGAAAAGTTAGACTTAACAAACAAAATTAATCTTATGAGATTGCCCAGAACAGTTTTCTGGGTTTCAAAGTGCAAACAGTTGCTTCAATCGGTATGTGTTTATTGCACTGAAACTGTTTGCCTGCTCAGAGAGACCAATGCTTCTCATCAGTCTCTATCAAGTTATTGTCTCATATAATGATGAGACTCATTTGGGGCACAGAGTATTTTTCACTGTTCACAGTATCTAGCCAAGACAGGATTCTGTCCCATGAACATAATTTCTATTCTTTGCCTCAAACAAATGAATCCAGTCAAATGGTATTCATACCAACCCAGGGTGCAGTTATATTTGCTACTGTCATATTGTTATTGATCTTCTGTGGCCTCCAAATAAAAACACACAAAAAGGATGGTCATCATTCTACTTTTTTAAGCAATCTGCAAGTACAGTTAAAGGTTGTGTTACAAAGATTTTTCTTCAGTTTGTACCCTGGAGAGTCTAGTGACCAGCTGAAGTGATGCTTGGTTTATATTGTTTTGAGGTATTGCTACCTCAGTCATCCTTGGAGTTGGTGGTTGTGCTCTGTGCATGTATACTAAGCTACAGCTGTTGAGGGCATTGACTGCATCTTCCCGAAAACATCTAATCAATATAGTCACAGTGCCTCCATGGACATGAAGAAATATCCACTGCCATGACTGTGGTAGTGTTTGATGACTAGTTTAAGTAATTGAAAATAGTGGCTGATTCCTTAGACAAAGAATCAGCAAGCTGGGAGGTGCAGAAAGGGTAGGAAGAGGCAGGAGAGAAACAAATCCTTGAAGCTGAGCTAATTTCATGATAAGTCTTAAAAATGAACCAACACGATTTCAAATACTGACTTCTGCAAGAGCCAGAATTAAACCTCAACAAAGTAGTTTTGCAGTGAAAAGTCATTTAGTCACTTAAGATGACATCCCAAAATGCTGCAAAAAAGGAAGCTCACTGTGGACAGCAGAAAGGCAGAGTTTGAGATTGAGTTTTAGATGGGAAAAAAATAATAGAATCATATCATAGAATGGTTTGAGTTGGAAGAGATCTTAAAGATCATCTAGTTCCAAGCCCCTGCCATGGGCAGTGACACCTTCCACTAGATCAGGTTGCTCAAAGCCCCGTCCAACCTAGCCTTGAACCCTCCCAGGGAGGGGGCAGTCACAACTTCTCTGGGCAACCTGTTCCAGTGTCTCACCAGCCTCACAGTAAAGAATTTCTTCCTTATATCTAATCTAAATCTACACTTGTTCAGTTTAAAACCATTACCCCTCATCCTACTAGTACACTCCCTGATAACGGGTTCCTCCTCACCTTTCCTGTAGCCCCCTTTAAGTACTGGAAGGCCACTATAAGTTCTCCCTGGAGACTTCTCTAGGCTGAGCAACCCCAAGTCTCTCAGCCTGTTCTCACAGGGTAGGTGCTCCAGCCCCCTGACCACCTTCATGGCCTCCTCTGGACCTTCTTGAACACATCCATGTCCTTCTTATGCTGGGGGCCCCAGAACTAGACACAGTACTCCAGGTGGGGTCTCATGAGAGCAGAGTAGAGGCGGAGAATCACCTCCCTTGACCTGCTAGCCCCACTATTCAATGCAGCCCAGGATACAGTTGACTTTCCAGGCTGTGAGTGCACACTGCTGGCTCATAGTTAGTTTTTCATCCACTAATAGCCCCTTCTGCACAAGGCTGTTCTCAATCCACTCATCGCCCAGTCTGTATTTGTGCTTGGGATTGCCCTGACCCATTTGCAGGACCTTGCACTTGGTCTTGTTGAACTTCATGAGGTTTGCGTGGGCCCACCTCTCAAGCCTGTCCAAGTCCCTCTGGATGGCATCCCCTTTCTCCAGCTTGTCAACCGCACCACACAGCTTGGTGTCATTGGCAAACTTGCTGAGGGTGCACTCAGTCCCACTGTCCATGTTTCTAACAAAGATGTTAAACAACACTGATCCCAAAACTGACCCCTGAGAAACACCACTCATCTCTGCTCTCCACTTGGACATCAAGCTGTTGCCCACAACTCTTTGAGTGTTACCATCCAGCCAATTCCTTACCTGCTGAGTGGTCCATCTGTCAAATCCACTTGTCTCCAATTTGGAGACAAGGATGTTGTGTGGGACAGTGTCAAATGCTGGAGGTGGATGACATCAGTTGCTCTTCCCTTGTCCACCAGTGTTGTAACCCTGTCATAGAAGGTCACCAAATTTGTCAGGCACAATTTGCCCTTAGTGATGCCATGTTGACTGTCACTAATCACCTTGTTTTCCATGTACCCTAGCATAGTTTCCAGGAGGATCTGCTCCATGATCTTGCCAGTCACAGAGATAAAGCTGACTGGCCTGTAGTTCCCTAGGTCTTCTTTGTTTTTCTTTTTTTCAAAAGTGGGGGTTTTGTTTCCCCCTTTCCAGTCAGCAGGAACTTCACTAGACTGCCCAATGATAAGAAGATAGCAAATATATCAAGCAGTACAATCTAAAATAATTTCCATTTCCTTGAAAAATATGGAGGAATTCTGAGGATTTAGGGCAATTTTCAAG
The DNA here is from genome assembly GCF_047716275.1 of Strix uralensis. Lineage (NCBI taxonomy): Eukaryota > Metazoa > Chordata > Aves > Strigiformes > Strigidae > Strix > Strix uralensis. Next base: position 50,355,762 of record NC_134012.1, read on the forward strand.
CATCTGCTGAAGCTGGCAGAGCACAGAGGGCATGGGAAGTAATTAGGTGTGATGAGTTCTTCATGGAACAATGGACAAGATTACAAAGGAAATCAGACAGTCAGAAAACAAATGGGGTTTTCATTCATTTTAAGCTGGACACGATCCAATGTGTTGTTGATGACAGGTATTGGTACTAGTGGGAAAGACATATTGGAGAACAAACATGGGAATCTAAGTGGAAGTGAACTAAATGTCCATTAGAAAGATTTCAATATGTTAGAGAACCAGAAAAAGAGGTGGATGTGAGGAAAATGTTCATTTAGGACTTAAAAGCTACCTTCTCTCCTTCTCCTTTAAAGACTGCACCTTTAGGAAGCATGGGAAATGAAGACCACTTAGCAAGGTTTGGAAGATATCCTCTGGGCATGGGTTGGTCAAGTGAGCACTGCTGGGATGTTCTGTTATTCAAGTAGTACAGGACTTGTCATTGCAGGTTGTATTCACATCACTCATTTCTGTGGCTTGTGTTAATAGATTTTGCCTTGGAAAGTATGATAACAGGGACCGTTACTTTTAATGACCTATCCAGATGGCATCTGGACAAAGCCTGAAATAATACTGTGGTCGCATTCAGCCAGCTGAGATAGGGGCTGTTGAGAGGTCAATCCCTGCCAGAGCATCCATGAACATCAGTGCACCCTCTCCCTACCCCAACAGGGGAAATCAGTGGGATAAACACTGATCAGCAGCCCCCCAAAACTCTCTTCCTGGCTGACCCAGCAACTGTACTCAGCCATCAAGCTCTTAATCAGTGTACATGGGTGTCTGAAAACTCATCTCTGCTTTATGCTGTCAGGAAAGAAAAGCAACAGACAAATGGAAGAACAGGAAAATATATATTACACAAAAGTGAAATGAGCCAGAATGAAAGGTCTACATACAAGAAAGAATAATAAAATAAATACTGAAAAGCTGGCAATTAAAGAAAGGAAATCTGTAAAACTCAGTACATCATGGCAGATAAGTAACATTGAGAAAGCATGCCAGAGTCTGAAGGGTGTGTTTGAGAAACAAGTGAGAAACTGAAGTAACTGATTTCTGAACTCGATGAGCTTTAAAGTATTAACACATTTCCATTTCATCTGTAGGATTCTTCAACACTGTTCAAATAATATCTGTAGGGGCTTGCCCAACAGAGAATGATATAATTTAGGAATTTGCTTTGGCAAGACTACAGTTATTGCTTGGAGGATTTCTGTGGGAGATCTGGACAGGAATTAGTTTTAATAAGATATTCTAATTACCACAAACATATTGTGAGAATCTGGGCCATGAGCTAAGCAGACCTATGCACCCTGCAGACCTTACTCTTTTCCATTATTTGGGGGATGAATATTATTTTGCTTTTGTTAAATTTTGTAATTGTTTAAATAGCTTTGCAGTAGGGAACCTCTATGGATTGTGACTCATTTGGATCTTGCAATTCTCCCCTGGATCCTGTGAGACTCCTAAGGGAGCATGAGTATCTTGTCAGCTGTGTTATTAATATCTGATTTTTCTCTATAAAAATGGTAATAGTGTCTCGAGTGATTTATACGAATATGCAAATCTTCAAAAGAACATATATAAAGTGATAAGCCTGGATAAGTAGCTATAGGTGAATTAGAAGACATTTTCTCCTTTAAAACCTAGAGTACATCAAACAGCTTATTGCAAAAACAGTCTCCTAGCCCCCATGTACTTTCCTTGTCTTCACATTGTGCTTAAAAGAACTCTTTTGTAATCAGTCATAAATGAATAAAAAGTAAATACATTTCAGTAAGTCACCATTCAAAGTCAAGAAGTCACTGTGCCTGTGGCTCAGGTTCTTGGGATGCATCCACAATTAGAAAAGAAGTCCTATATGTGAAAATAGCTGGATACATTTTGAACTAACTCCATGAGGAAAATTTGACACATTTCTGTCAATGCAGTAAAAGGATGTGTTAACTTTTTACATATTGCCTGCAAATTCTTTTCAGTTAAAGTATCTTATATCTGTCTCATACAGCTTATGTTTTAACAAGGAAAAAAGATAATTTTATATTTTATAATTTTATAATGTTTTATAAAAAGAAAATTTTATGTATTATATTATATATAATTTAATTCTATAATTTTAGAAGTTGGAAATGGAAAGGAGATCACCATGTAGCAGGGTGTCTCTTTTATTACAAGCAGCTGACAGAATGCTGATAGCAACTGAAAGTGCACCTCTGTTAATGTTCCTGCATAGCACATACATATGTCTGCAGAGTATCTGTATTTGTTTTGTGCCAGTGGAACTACTTCACTGGAAGGGAGATTTTCACTGAAATATTAATTCAGTGAGGTATTATTTTCCCTAGCAGTTCTGAAGAGCCCTGAAGCAATTATAATTCTAGTTTGTGCTGTCATCATAGTATATGTAAAAACATTTTTAAGTTTGATAGACTGTATCTTAGACATATTTTCTAGGGCAAAGCAATGTTGTTATGGCAAGAAGAATTATGTAAGAGATTACCTTCTAAACAGCCACCACATTGACCTATTCATTGGCTCTTTGGAAAGAAAGTAAAGCCTTTATATATTCTCTATTTTCACACCATGGGCCGCTTTCTCTCATAAGTCAAACAAGGTCAGAGTCTCTCCTTGAAGTGGGCTAAGATCTGGTAGATAATATCAATAAATACCCTCTAGAACCATCCTAGATGAAGTAAAAGGTATCAAAATCACACCATATGAGTGATTATGGTTACATTCTTCTGCCACGGACATCTCTCTTACACATGCTTTGACAGTTGCTACAGGTCAACTATCAACTATTTTGTTAATCATCTCCAGGTTGTGAATACGTGCTGTTGTGTCCACCACAACTTTCTTCAGTTTGGCACCCCTTTGATAAAGGTAAGACAGAAAATAATAGCTGTTAATTTTTTAGAGAAGGCTTAGTATCACTGTTTAGACTGGAAAATCACAGTGATGCTAAGTCCTCTCTAAGAAGTTTCCTGTGGAAGGAGTCTAGTCTGTGTGTGCTAAACCAACATGTTAGATTGAAACTTTGGGAAATTTGTTTCAAAACTACATTACTACTCTAAACTGAATAGCTGATGAAGACACAGCCCACAAGGACAAATTACAGTTACCCAAGTCCAAACCCTGCTAAAGGATGAAGAATAAAGTCTCTTGTGAGGTTTTTTTCCTGCATCCTAGCTTCAGACATTGACATAGCAGCTTTCAAATGCTCCTACCTCCCATTTGGCCCTGGAAGATTATTTTTAGTATTAACAACAGACAAAGAGGAAGTAGTGATTTGAGTGTCCATGAAGGACAGGCAGAAAAAAGAACAAATTGTGTGAAAAAGAAGAGATACCTCACAGTGTACACAGGTGTATTGCAGCATAAGACTTTGTTATTAACTCTTGCCAGGGCAAGCTCTAGTAATAAGGAGGCTTGTCAGCAATCTGCTCAACAGCCTATCCACAGCCTGCTTTGCAACTGAGCATCAAACACTGAAAAAAACTGTTCCCTTACTTCATGTGGACCTGGACCTCTAAGCAGACTTCATAAAGAACTCACATCTAATCTATCATTTACTCCCCAGTACACAGACCTTGTTTACCTCTATGCTCGGTGCAGTCATCAGAAATTGTATAGAAACACCCTAAAGGAGGTGTGATCCAAAAATTAAATAATCTGATCAAATCCTCTCCTGATTCATGAGAGCTATAGGCAACTGATGCTGTTCACACACCGTGTCTTAGTGAAAGACAATATAATGGTGTCCCTATCTGTTGAAAATAATAGTTACTGAGATTAAAGAACATCTCATGTTTTCTTATCCACTCCTGCTGCAGTTTATCCACCTCTCTACAGAATTTACTGAAAGGTCATATCTCAAACATCCCTGTTCATCTTCCAAAGTCTTTGAGTCCTGGGTGCAATACACTGTGTAACAAAACTGGATGTTTGTAGCAATTGCTGCCCCATTCCATTGAAATATACCATGATTTGCCAAGTTGTCTCTGCCTTGACATCCTTTTAAAGGAAGAGACAGGTTTCTGATTTTAATGCAATTAAAATCAGCTCATCCAGCAGAGCCCTGAAAGCCAGCACAATTAATAATTGAATTAGAAAAACAACTAGTTTGTCTTTTAGGGTTAATCCAATTTGAATTATCTACTGTTTACTGAAAAATTAGAGTAGCTACATAGAAAATTTCTGTGAATCAACCAAGAGGTAAGATTTTTACTCCACAATTAGCAATCTGTATGTGTAAAATCATTATTCCCAGCTTTGCGTGGCAGGCAAGCCTTCATCATGCCCATGTTTTAACATGGGACCCCGAGGAACTGGTGTCCTATGATCTCCCCTGCAAGTTTCAAATAAACTTGTGCTGCTTATGAAAATTTTGCTTGCCCTCTGATTTTTCTTGCTGGAAACATGAGGGGGAAAATATTTTCTATTTATCATATTCCATTCCATTTTTCACTAGGACAATAAAGACCAGTGTGCATACCATCAGAATTAATCAAAAGAAGAGTATTTCTGAGGAAGCTCAACATTTCTATAACCAGAGGATGGGGAGAGAAAACTGAAGAACACCTTGCTTTAGCAACACACCTGGTATATTGCAAAAAGCTTGAGTCAGTTTCAGTTAAAGGTTTATCAGGTTTTCCAGAAAAGATACTACATAGGTAATTATGACAACAACCACTTTCATCTTAGAGTGGAGTTATCATGAACCCATGTCATTTTCAGTTAGGCTCAGAGTAAGACATACATTTACCACTGGTCCTTGACTCAGGAATGAATACAGCTGACATTTGGTCTTAGTTTTTATTTTTTAAAAAATATGTATTTGTAAGTGACTAGTTTCAACAATTTTAGTAGAAATTCTAAATAGTTGGAAATATAATTGGAAACAGTTACTTCATCACAAGTACTTGTTCTATTCAATAAGATGTTTATATCTTAATTTATAAACTGATTCTTCGTATCTACATCAAAATATGTATGAATATGATGCATTTTAGAAACATGATTTTACTAAGAAGTAAATTTAATAGCAATACAAATCCGGTTTGTAAATCTTGACTGACCTGGTAAAATAGAAGGCCATTCTTTCTCTTCATGGTCCTCTGATACCTTTCAGCAAGTAGTAAAAAAGGGTGTAAATCTTGCTTTATACAGATAACCCTGTCATCACCTTATGGACATTGTTATGAAAACCACACTTGATCGAATTATTACAGTGTGAGAAGAAACAAATAAAGAGGACAAGAAATTCCTCAGTGCTCTGGTTACACAGCTGCTATTGTCCTGCCATTTTACAAGAAGCATTTAGGTGCTCTGAACAATAAGCAGACCTTCTAGCAGGTCCATGATGCCCTCTTTCAATGTGGTTTTACAGAGAAGTGTACTACCCATGAGAGGAAAGCAGTGAGAGGAAGGCACTGTAGGCACTGCCATCATCTATGTTTTCTATGGCTGCATCTACAAAAAATGTGAAGTACTACTAACATCCACTCATTTGACTAAATTAATCCTAATTTCACCCCAGAAATACATGCAATCTGTTTGACTTCATGTACATGTAAATTATGTAAGAACATCTTAGCTAACTTGGTCATCATCTGCACAACATACAAACATGGTGAAAAATAATTTTCTTCTTTGAAAGCAAAATATTTGCACAGCTGACAAATTTCCAAGAGGCAAGAAAACCAATGACAATATGCCTGAATATTGCTAAAGAAGAAAAAGTTAGACTGATTTTTCATTTTTTTCTAGATAACAAGGTATACCTTGCTCCCAACTTCCAATAAAAGAATTCTGCCTTCTCAAAACATCTTATTCAGCTCCAATCTTCTGAATAATTTCTGTCTCACCAATAAAATAGGTATTGATGTCAACCGAACAGCCACTCCAAAATATGATTCACTAAACAGATATGTGAAATCATATTATTCTCTCCTTTGTCTGGTACTAGAGACTCATTCTGACTGGTGTATATAAGTGCATGTGCATTTATTTTACTGGATCCAAATCAATTTCCAGCAGCTGAGGAGACAGTCTTTTTTACCTTTTTCAATACAAGTCACATTATTTGGTTAGTCAATAATGGAAGTAGAAGAGATATCACCTAAAAAACATAACCAGATATTTGATGTGGATGATTTTTCTAGGAGATCCAGATTGGCAACTCATTTTCTCTTGATATATGTTCACAAAAGTAAAGAGTAATTTTCCCACATAAAAAGCTTTGAAGGTCACCCACTTTTTAGAGCATTTAATGCCTGAATGAACCAAATTGTATGTACTCCAGTGTTACTTACATCTGTATTTTATTCCCAAAGAATAGGCATACAGCAAAATAAGAATAAATTTTTAGAGTTGTCTCTAATTTATATATCAAAAAACAACCAGCTGAAATGGTTAGTAAGGATTAAATAAAAAACCACTATGTATTAGTTAAGAAATCATACATTTAAAGGAAAAGGAGATGCTGACACAGTTTTATCAATCCTCTTTGCCTGGGGATTATAACAACCATTAAATTTCATTTGCGTTGAAACACAGTTTGTGAGGATGTGCAAGTCAGTTAAAACTGAGATTTGGAATTTTAAGGGAAACTTGCAGTGGCCTAGTGATAAAGCATCAAACTGCCTTTGAGGAGCTTTGGTCTAAGTAATGTTGATCCTAGGTCAAACAAGCCAACATCATACATCAGACCCACTTCCACTGTGCTACAGACCTTTATTTAATGGAATAAAAGTCTACATCCTTGTGGACTCACAAAGGCTGCAGGTCTCTGCTTGACAGGAGATATGGTAGGAATCATGGAAAACATGTAGGAGAGAACAGCCAAGGGGAAGGAACTCATAGTGAGAGATGACCAAAGGCTCAGTTGGGGTTGCATAGTATTGACCATGGTCATGGGGCTTTACAACCAGACATAATCACTTTGGCTGTGTCCTGGTTTAGCTAGGATAGGGTTAAGTTTCCCCAGCAGTGGGGGGAAGCTCTAGCCGGGTTATTCAATACCATGCTGACGTCACTTCCTGGCGCCCAAGCGCGGGAGCGCGGGAGAATTGGTTAACACGTGTGTTATGCGGATCTCTCTGCTCTCACTGCTGTATTGGTAGATATCTTGCTCTGTTCATTGTTATTACTGTTACTGTTATTGTTATTGTTGTTGTTTGTTGTGTTGCTGTTGCATTGTTGTATTAAACCTCTCCTTATCTCAGCCCCGGGGCTTTGTATTTCACTCCCTTTGTGGGGGAGGGGCAGCAGCCGCGTGGTCTCAGACCCTGGCAGGGACTAAACCACCACAGGCTGTCACTAGGCTATCAAAACAAAAGAAATATAAGGCAGAAAAGTAAGGGGGAGAGAGTTGTGATAGCTTCCTTAAAGACTGCATTCCTGAAATACATGCATATGTGTATATGGCTATTCTTCAGGAATATGTCTTAAGTGCATGGAGAGATAGAACTTAATAATTACTGATCTTACTAAGATTATACATACTTTTCTCAGTGTTAATTTCCTAAGATGTTTGATGCATTGGTATGATGCTAATATGCAGGAACCTTTTTACATTGTGGTACAGCATGCCCTTTCTTATAACCTACATTTGAAAAGCTCATTGAGATGCATGTTTATGCAACCAATAGAGTTGTTATGGTCTTCTGGGCAAATCAGAGAAAAAAGTCCTCATCATTGATCAAGTAGAAAGCATGGGGACTTCATTTTCATAGACAGATCAAAAATAGATTTTTCTTTAATACAGATTTTGATCCCATTTCAGGAGGGTCTCAAAAGAATAAATATTATTTTTGACATGCAAATGTTCCAGGGGAAAAGATTAACATTTAAATAGGTCAGATTGTCTTTTCTGAGTTATTATATCAGTTTGTCATAAGAGATAAGCCAGTTGTTCCAGGTAATATCTTTAAAATTTTGAGGATAATGATTTTTTTTCCAAGTTATTTACCTAACTTTGATGACCAAAGATCCTGAATTATGTTGGGAGTTTGACAAATCCCAGTCATTCATGAGATTGTATTTAGTTTGAGGGGTCTTTTTGTTTCGTTTCACTTTTTGATTGAAATGGTTTCTGATTAAGTTAAGTTTTTTAAAAAAAAGAAACAAAGAATTAAACATTTTTAAGTGACCCAAATGAAATAATTTTGTTTATTTAGATAAGAAGGTTTGGATATGATGAAACATCAACTTCTGTAGGACAGTAAATTTGCTTGTTTAACCAACATTTAGGATTTATTTTTTTATTTATTAAATGCAGTTATGTCAGATTTACTTTTAAAGAAAGGAAATATACTGCTTAGCTGTTACCACTGTGGACTTCCAAGATCTTGGATTCTAATACCCCTACTCTGCTGTGCATCAAAATTAAGGTAGATACAGATGTATTTTTAAAAAAGCTAACTTCATATTTTGATAGTAAAGTATGGAAAGTTACTTTTAAGAAAGTGAAATCAAGCTATGATAGCAGCAGAGGGTTTCTACCATGAGCTTTAACACTATGATGGTGCTGGAAGGCAGTTGCAAGCCTGACCATAAAGTCAACAGAAGCAGAGCAAGTTGTTTCATTATCTGTTAGGAAAATAAAGGTAATGTTTATTCACGGTTACTAGCAAATTGGCAGCTACTTTCAAATATTGAATGCATGAAAAGTGAGGATTTGAAACTAGTAGCAGACAGCTAGCTCATTATGTGAAATGTTTGGGGCTCTCAACTTGTTCTACTGATTGTTATGCAGGAGAAGCTACTAATAATAATGGTCTAGACAAAGGAACACTGTGTAGTTCAACTCTAGACAACTTATACAGTTTTAGGGACATATAAATTCAATCTGTCAGTAAAAAAAATAATTATAAAGCAGACTTACTTATGGAAATATAAAAAGAACTTACAAAACACCTTATTGTAACACCTCTCTCTGCCTGAAGCTCAATTTGAGATTCCAAAAACTCTGACAATTTTTGAACCTTATTTAAAACAGTATCCTTCACTACCTTACATATTTTAATAAGTTGTGTTTCCATCAATTTTCAAAGACCAAAGACCCAGCTGGAGATTTATCCACATATTAATAAAGCCCCTGGAAGACTATATTGCCAAAAAGTTTTACTCATAAGCATTTTATCCTTTTAGGAATCACACTGTTTTTAAAATGTCAGTTTCCAGCTGTTGGAAAGTCCAGGAAGATATCGCATTAATTAACTGGTTTTAAAATAAAATGTAGTCTTTATTATAACCTTCTTTTCTCTTGAGAGTTTCAACTGCAGTTCAAGTAAATCAAAAATATCTTGGTTATAAGGGCAGTAGTCAACTGTAATGAACTCAGACAGCTATACTTTTTCTCCTTTAGGAGCTATTCCTGGTCATCTGAAATAATATTCTCATTCCCTTGTCCAAAAGTGTGCAAAGTCTGAACAGTTCTCACTAAACAAAAAAAGTCAGCTGTGACTCAGCCTGTTGGATCTGGGGTCCAAAACACACATGGTTGTTTTAGCTGCTGTTGCTAGCCTGTATAATTGGACATGAACAAGTTTCACAGCCTTACAGGACTTGCTTCACTGACAAAAAGGAGGATAAATTAATAGCAACATAAGACCTTCCCATGAATAATTAAAATTAAAACATAACAAGAAGTTGAAACATAAATTATTACTGGACTAATAAAGTAAGTAAATTATGAGACCGGAATTTTTTCAGCATCTGTCCCTTCAAATGCATACAGAATTAAGCAAACAGAGCAATGGCTGGCAGTGAAAAAGGAAGTATCTGGCTTGTTTGTCCTGCATAGATGGATGATAATAGGGAAAGTTGTGCTGGAAAATGCAATCTTGCTTGTCTATAGCTAAGTTTGGTAAATTTTGACATTAATGATGCTCATGTGTTTGCCTTTCAGAGGACAGTAAACAAAATGTGCATTTCCTTGCTTTTTTAGACTTATGTTTATAAATTGATGCATCTACAGGATGCATCCAGTGGTGTTGACAGATCTGTCCAATTCATTCTAAGGCTACTCTCTATCATCTTTGAAGAGCTAATTCATTCGCAGAAATCCCAAATGAGTGAGAAAAGACAAATGTTAGAGAAGGATCTGGGAAACCACAGGCCAGTCAGTCTCAGTTTAACCTCCACCCCTAAAAGATCAGGAAATAAGTCCTCACAGAAGCCATCTCCAAATATGAAAGGACAAGGAAGAGACTGGGAACAGCTAGAATGAATTTACTAAGGACATACAGTGTTTGATCAACCTGGTTTAAAGATGAATTGCCTACAGCTTTATGAGAAAGTGAAGAACAAAGAATGTAATTTACCTTGACTTTACCAAGGTTTTCAGTACAGTATTATGGCAGTCATTTCAAAGCGATACAGTGTTTAAGTGAGAAAAAAAAGTGGCTGAACATTTGAATCTAGAGGGTAGTGTAGCTGGCAGCTGTTTGTGAGCGATGTTGTTCAAGGTTTCAAAATGTTAAACATCTTTTCAATAACCTTTACAGGAATGTGATCTCATCAAGTTGATGCCAAATTGTGGTAGGGGGAAGCTCTGATGACACAGGACACAAAAGCAGCTTACCTGTAGGACTGCGATAAATTGAGATTTGAGATTGGAATAATAAGCTAAAAGTACCATGTTCATGATCATAGTGAAATTATGGACCTAGGATGGAGCAAGCCCATGCACTGATACAGGTTGAGGAAATGATTATTTCCCTCTACTGGACATTGACAGTGTTAATTCTGGAATATTTTTGTTCAGTTTTAGACTTCCCAGTGCAGACAAACTGGAGTGAGTCCAGTGAAAGGCCACAGAGTTGGTTAGCAGTCTGGGGCAGATGACATTTGAAGAGAGCATAAGGGAACTGGGTTTGTTTGGCCCAGAAAGAAAAATGTCAGAAGCAAGCTAATTACATCTTTACCCTACATAAAACTGGGGCAAGTGGGGCTTATAGAGGAGATAGAGCCAAATTCTTCTCAGAGTTGCACAGCAAAAGGACAAGAGGCAACAGACATGGTTTACAGCAGGGGATATTCTGGCTGTATTTAAGGAAAATTCATGCACAATGAAAGTACTTAAGCACAGGTACAGATTGTCCAGAGAAGCTGTAGCATCTCTATCCATGGAGAACTCCAAAACTTGATGGGTGTTCTGGTTTTGACCAGGATAAAGTTAACTTTCCTTGGACTAAGAGGAAGCACAGCTAGAGGGCCAGCCTGGATCAGTCATTGGAGTATTCCATATCTCGTGACATCATGCTCAGTATATAAGGAGACAGGTGCTCTCTCATTTCTGCTTCCAGTTGGCATGGTGGGATCTTTGGTGCAGTCATGATCGCTGCTGTGGGTGCGTTGCATACCGGTCGCAGGTTGGTGAGCAACTACTGTATATCACCCATTTGGACTTACTATTGTTACTGTTGTTTTGTTACTATTACTAAAATTTTTTTTATTCAACCTATGAATTTCCTTTTTCTTGTCCCTCCCCTATTTCACCGGGGGCGGGGGGGGGGGGGGGTGGGGTGGGGAGGGGGGCGCGTGTGTGTGTGGAAGTAAACAGCTGGCCATGTGGTGGTTGGCTACCATCTGAGTTCAAACCATGACAATTGGACACAGCCCTGAGCAGCCTGATGTACCTGTGATGTTAATCTTACTTTTGAGACAGATTAGCTGACCTCTGGAGGCTCCTTTCAAACTAAATTTTTCTGTGCTCTTATTGAGTCAATGGTAAAATGTGCACAGGTCGTATGTTACAAACCAGTACCCTACCCATGAAATGTGAGTGAAGACTTGCTCCTGATGATCAGAATTCAAGGCAGCTGATCACTGTAACTAGGATCTGTCCCAGATAGTCTACACCATGGTGTGGGGCAAGGGCACATGGGGGAATCCGATGTACATAAAACTCTGGGTAGTCATTAGAGTAGACTTGGATGTATTTGCTCTCAGTAGCTGTGAGGCTGAAGTACAGCCTCTGTGAGACATGGGACACTGCCAAATACACCTCTCTCCAAAATAGCTAGAGACGGGCAAAATACCTTTTTCTTATTAATATTATAACCACTTTTGAACATCAACTTTTGCTGATGTTTTACCAATACCTAAATAAGGGGGAACCAGGTGAATTATGTAATGTATCTGCACTAATTACTGACAAAAGGCTACCTTTTAATAGACCTCCCTCACCAAGGAATTTCTAGAAGGTTTTTTGGCTTAAGTACTTGAAAAAGTAGACACATTGTTATTGTTTCCTTCTTTTCTAATACAGGTATCTGGTTGTTAGATTATATACTACCTTGATGCACTTTTCCAAAAGAAAGGACTGTGAGCAAAGTGAGTATAGTTTTGATTGTGAAACAAAAAGAGTTCTAAACTGTAAACCACAGTATAACATGCCTTTAATACTGTGAACTTCAACAAACTTCTTAAATAGCTTATGCCTTCATTTCATAATGATCAATAAAAAATGCTGTATTTATAAGGTTGTAAGTGAGAAAGAGAATATTTTAAGTTTGAGCATTCAGGGAATAAACAAGTAGTAAAGTTCTGGTCATAATGAAGTAGGTCATCAAATCAAGACACTGTATGTGACAAAGAAGTCACAACCTTTAAAGTCATTAAATCTCATTTCTTGCTTTTTGAGATTGATATGAGAAACCCAAGCTGAAGTAAACTAATGAGCTTTGAAAGTTTCTCTGGAGGCTTAATGAACTCAAGGAGAGGAAAGGGCATTTCACAATTTTTATAGCTCTAATATTAAAGTTTATATTTCATACAGTTACTCTTTTAACCAGAAAGCCCAATAAAGAGTCCCAATGCACAGTAGAATTGTAATTCTATTATATAGATAATCTCAAGTAGTACATCATTTCAGTGATAAATGGGCACTTCAGCAGACTAGGCATTCTAGAGAACCTCCTCATGAAGAGAATGAATGCTACAGAATACTTATCTGAATTGTTTCTTTAGGGTTGTGTTCACATCCCAGACCCTCAGCTGGGTAATCCCCAGTGTCAAAGGATTCATTCAGCCTGCGTTAGTCACTGCACCAGAGGTCTAGATGGAGCTCAGACTGTTCCCTATGCCTGGGGTTAAGGCACAGAACGTTTGAAAAAAGAAGTTGTTAACAACTGCTTTTTCATTCCTTGCAGCTTCAATCTTGTATCTCCCCAGCTCGCACAAATGTGATCAATATTAATTATCACAATAGGCATCTTTTCCCAATCCTTCATCTGCCCTGAGCTTCTAGGGTCCCAGGTAAGCACTAGACCTTGCCTCTTCTCCAGCTGCTAAATCCTGTTTACAACAACCTAGGATAGATCCAGTGCAGGCTCAAAATTACTTTTCTTCCCTCTGAACATCTCCAGTGTTGGAGTTTTCCAGCAGCCTCTGGATGTAAGAGTGAGGGATGCCTAACCCAAGGTTACAATAGGAAAGTCTTATTGCATCACTGGACTTGTAGGATTTCATTATGGTTGGATCTTTCCTTCTTCAAAATCTATTTAATTAATATACCAAAAGATTCTGTTTGATTTCAGAAAGCATTGGGATGGCTTTCTAGATTCACTGTAGCTGGTTTCTCATGATGGCACTACTTTCTTGTTGTTAGCATTTAGATAATATACTTCCTCTGAGTTCTTATTTAGTTCTGTTGTCAGTAGGACTAACAGATGCAATAGAGAAGATGCTGTTTTCATTGCTGACATTTTCAGCAATACTGATGTATTCCCCCTGACTCTTTTGCTGCTTTCACCCTTATCATGATGGCAATGCGTGTTCTTGCTTCTATTTATTGAAACAGAAATATTTGTTCCAGATTGTGTCTGTCCTGATAATGTTCACTCTTGCTCCTGTAGTGCTAATAGTGTACGTGCTTTAATATTATATTCAGCTGTTTCCACTTCAGTTGCAGTATTTCCTCTGACTTCTTTTGTTTTTTTTCCACTTCTGATAGTAATGTTCCTGTATGTACAATCTGCTGTTTCCCTTTCCTATGTCTGATCAATCTGATCTCATCTTTTACTCAAAAAACCACATTTGCAGAAAATTAAGAATGTTTCAAAGAGGTGGGAGATTTTTACATGCTTCACTCTGCTTCCTAATTTGAGCACCCTGTGTCTAGAGCAAAAATTATGTAATTTTTTAAGTGGAAAATACAAAAGCAGGTAGGAATAACACCAGTCCCCTTTGTTTTTGTTTAGATATATATATGATTTCAGCTTTCACTTCAGAATTTCAGAAAGTTATGGTCAATCCAAAATATTGCAGAAGTGTTTCAAGAAACTTTAGTTTTAATTATATATCTTTAATTCCTACTAGCATAATAATTTCTTATTCTTAATAGAAATCAACAGAATTAAGAACTTGAGCAGTCATATATGACAGCAAAATTCAACCTATGATGTTCAATTAGAATAAAAAAAACAAGTTAAAATTAACCTTATTCAGCTATTTCTATTTTCTATTTATGCCCAGACAAACGGGACTAATTGGATTGAACAAATATAAATAAGAACAAGAATTAGTCCAATATATTTAATTAGAATTTGCCACCTTTTCCTAAACACCTGTCATGGTGTTGGGGAATGTGAATTAACTGAGAAGAACAATCTGTAGGGTTCCTGCCTGTGGCAGATCTATTTAGCTTTTACAGCAATTTTATATCACAAGAAGAAGGAAAAAAATAAAAAAGGAATAACATGCTAGCAAGCCATTGCTCATAAAATAAAGATCTTCTGTGTCAGATTTCTGTCAAAGAGTGCTCTGTTGTTGCTGAAACAGTTCTTTAAAAATATAGCTTATATAAAATAGGTTTATGAGGGCAAATTTTGCTTATAATGTGATTTCACCAGAACTGAATTTAACTGAATCTGAGAAGTGCCAGACAGCACTAAATATAGGCAAAACAAAGTATTGAGGACTTCTCAAGCTAAGAATCAGCCTGAAGTTGCAGTGAATACAGTTTACAAATACAGGCATTTTAACTTGCAATATAAAAGCCAAGGAAAAACAAGAAAGATGCTTTGATCAGCAGCTGGCTGACTTTATAGGCACTCATTGTTTTAAACTTTAAATTATGGAAACTATATTGCTGCCTGTTGCTTAGAGAATGCTATGAGAAAGAACTTCGGTTAATAACTAGTATAACACCAAACTAATACTAAAACAAAAGGCAAGCTTATTAAGCACTGCAGAATTCTCTGAATCTTGTAGGTCTATAAAATAGACTTTCAATGGTTTTGACTTGTGATTTTTCAACAAATCAGTGGGAATTGTTTGCATCCTGCAGGATGAAACAAGTAGTGGGGAAAATAAGGCTAGTCAGACTCCGCAGAAATCATTTTTCTCACATAGTTGAGTTTTGTTTTCCAGCTGACGTCTTGTCTACATGTTACTTAAAAGTTAACATAACCAAAGAATATTGCACTGGAATAAGCATCATGCCTGTTCCTCTTTTTTGTATTAGTTCACCACACCCTAATCCACTCACCCATGTGTGCTACCTGCTCTTTATAACAAATAGGGCTGGATATGAGACAAGAGCTGTCTAAGCCAGAAATTATGTTAACATTTCTACAATGATAGAAGATTTCAGTTTGTATGGCTAGATTCTGCATGGTTTTGATTGCCTAACATTAAAACACATATTTTACAGAAGGAAGTATTCACCACATACAGCATTTTGATGTTAAAAAAAAAAAAAAAAAAAAAAAATTAAAACAAGGAAGATGTAAAGTTACCAGGAAACTGTATAATTCAATTTGTATAGTCTATGTTCCTCCTAGAAACATATTTTCCAGTAGAATCATATTATCTTAGGTTAAAAACCTAAGCATCAACTAACTTCATTGTATCTGAACCTCAGAAGACATTGTTACAAACCTACCAAGACATGTGAGTCATTTTTCTTACAATGGCTGGAATGGGTCAGAATCTTTGAGAGGCTAAAAGCCTTTGGTGTCTGAAAAATGCCATATTTTTTTGTCAGGTCTGAGAGAAAATTATTGTTGCAAGTTAAGATGTATTGTAAATCCCTACAGATAGGTGAAAGTGATTAAGCAGCACTTGAAAGCATTTTTCTAACTTTCAGTTCACATAAATCTAATTACTATGTGCCTTTATTTTCAGTCTTGACCTAATTTTAGCAGAACCCAACTCATTCTGCAGAGAGCAGCTTAACAGCAGTGCTCCCTCCAACCTTACAGAAAGAAATTGCTTTCATTCCTGCATATATAGGCTGGGGACCTAATCATTAGCATATTCATTAAGTAATGTGACCATCTATGTAAACCATTGTAAGAAGACACCTGAAGAGAGGAAAGAATATTTTAATTTGCTTAAATCAGATACATATCTATGTAAAGCCCAGAGCAAATATTTGATGTGGAAAGACCAGATCAAAAGGGCTATATTTATTACTGAAATAAACGTTTCACACAATTTTAATATATGTTAGCAATATGGCAGTAGTAATCTAATGATAAAGGAAAGAATTGTGAGAGCACCTAACCTTAGCTCTCATCACTCATGACCTAATCAGATAAATTCTTTCCCTTGCCTATATCCTTGAACCCTGACTGAATGGTTCAGCTAGTTCTGTGCTTACACAGCTATTTCCAGCTGGTTACTCAATGATACATGAGCCTAGAGGAGGCACAGGAGGAAGAGCAACTGTACATTTTGAATCTGACCTCATATATAATAAAAGCCAATTCCAGGGAGAAAAAAAATATAATTAATTCAAGCATAGTGTCCTGGTTTCAGCCAGGATAGAGTTAATTTTCCTTGGGCTGAGAGGGAGTACATCTGGAGGGCCGGGTCTGTATCGATCATTGGATATTCCATACCATGTGACATTATGCTCAGTATATAGGTGGACGTGTGCTCTCTCATGCTCTGTTTCGGTCTCTGGGTCAGCGTGGCGGGATTTTCTGGTGTGGTGGGGATTGCTGCGGGGGGCCGGCTGCATACCTGTCACCACTCGGTAAGCCACTGCTGCACTTTAACCCATTTTGGGCTTACTCTTGTTACTGTTGTTTTTGTTATTATTACTAAAATTTTTTTTATTCAACTTATGAATTTTTTCTTTTGTCCCTCCCCTATGTCAGTGGAGGGGAGGGGTGGGTACACAACTGTCCACGTGGCTGTTGGCTACCAGCTGAGTTCAAACCACAACACATACCCACTTAGTAAAAGAATCCAAGTTAAGATACAGAAATCATAATGGTCTGCAGACCTACTCAAACATTTGGCCAAAGACCTCCTCTCAGAGCTAACCAAGCTGCAAATGGACTTCCATAAATTTGTGATGCTCAGGGACTTTTGAACCCAGGCAAATTGTACTTTTGGTATTTTCTCTGTAATGACTGTAAGACTCTGCCAAGCATTCTCTAGAAAACTTTGACAGATGGAAGGATCTTTCACCTAATCTGAGAGGCTTTAATCTAGTAATATCACAAATCTTAATCCTGTTAACACTGCTGTTTAAATCCTATGAAAGATGACTACCACACATAAAAGGTGTGATACTCTGTCTCTAAAGGATGAGGGTGACTTTGAATCTGAACATTTAAGTCTTATTGTGTAGGAAGACAGAGAAGATTCGTTGTTAAATCATGCCCTTCTCTGTAATGGACAAGAACTACATGGTCTTGAGAAGATACTACTCCATAAGAAAACTGTCTTATCAGTAATATATAAATATGGAATATATACGTGTAAATCTCAACAGGTTTTGTAGAAATATATTCTCCACTCAAAACAATTTAAGTATTGGAATGTGGAGTCTACCCTGCTACAGATTGCCAAAAACTGGCAATCATTGCCAGTTATCTTCAGTATATAATTTATATTTCACTACTCAAAAAGCCAACATAGTCTAGCCAGTGAAACAAATAAGGACAACATCTTAGTCATCTGGGCACATGCTGCATTACTTTGCCAAATTCCTTTGTGAACTACTCTTAGAAGTATTTGCAGATGTCCAGAGCTTGATCATTACGGCTTCAGCTCTGATACCTGAAAAAAACTTTAATCTGTGCATACAATTAGCCTTCTCATTGTTACATGGCAGTAGTTTGAAATGGATTGTCCATTCCAACATCTGAGAAGTGAGAACATATAGCTGATAATTCATAAATTAAGCATAACAACAGCATGGTAACTGAACACCCATGTTTTTTCAAGCAACCACACAGATCAAGACATGAAAATAAATCATCTCAGTCAGTTTTGCATGACCTCTAAGACACCTCATTAGAACTAGAAAGCATGAAAGTGAACAGAAACATACTTGAAAAATTGCTATCCAAGAACTGGACTAAAGACAACTTTTAATTCATTAAAAATCATAGCCACGTGAGTATTCTGTTTCAAAGTAAAAGAAACTATGGGAAGATTCTGTTTCAGGGGAGACATATGAAAGTCTTTGAGAAAGTTCAAGTGTGAACATTGTTTATTTTCTGATCACACTTTCTCTAGATGCAAACAATTTTGGAATTTTAACATTCTCTTAAAAAAAGAGAAAACATTATGTTCAAACCCTTGACAATTTCATGAAAAAGAAGGCTCCAATCTTTTCTCATAGTTTTTCTTTCATGATACACTACAGCTGGTTTACAGGGCAGTGGAAGTACTTTGTTGCTGATGAGCAAGCCTGTACCCTGATCCTAATGTTTCTTCCCTTCCAAATGTAACTTCCTAAATCTCACTGCCACTGACCCTGTTATCTCTCCTAAATAATCCAAGTTAATACTTTTCCTGACAACTAAGATGATTTTCCAAATTCACTAAGTTGAAAAGAGCATCTTTGGAAAACTGTTTTCAACTCTACCTTTATCCTGCATGACTATCAGTCCCTTAAAGTACATAGGAGTTTCTAAATGTGAAAGTTATGCATTCATTTGGTGTCACTTTAAGCAAATGCCCTGGTTTTGCTTCATAGGTGCACAGCAGAGAGGATTCTGACTGATGTTTCTACCTGTACTTCACATGGACTGCTCATCAAGCAAGAGGTGGAAGTGTAAAGGATGCGAAAGAGGGCAAATCCAACACACAGAGGTTTGTATTACTTCCAATACTATCACCAAGCTACTTTCCAGCACACCAGTAGAAGGCAAGGTCCTCCTCCATCTCCTCCTCTGACCATTGAGCCTACTATCACTTTTACACCCCAGAACTTGCATCCTGGATCACAGGACAGAGTTTGACAGCTGATGTGACTATAGAGCAAGGCCAGAGCATGCAACTCACTGAAGAACTTCTCCAAAAGCTTTCTAGATCACAGATGGAAGAAAGATTATAACAAGTGTTCAATGTATCTTCTTTAATTTTTGTGTGATCTGAATCATCTGAAGTACTCATATGTGTTAGCAGACTACTGAGTCCTGAACCTCTAGTTAAATGGAGGTCACCTCTTTAAATCTCTGTGTACAAAATATGCTTTGTCAGGCATGCCAATAATTCAAATCCCTTAACTGCAGTAAGCTTAGGTTTATTTCGAATGCAAGAATGAAAAAAAGAAAATTGATTTTTCTGGACATTAGCATTAAAGGGTAGTCAAAGAATGAAATTCGTTTGAAGTTTGTGTGAATAACAATTACAGCACCAGTACCAAGTTTAATCTTTTTTTAAGCCCATTTACATGGAAAATGAATTTATAACAAGCTGTTGAGTCCCACAGGATATAATAAATTATTGATTTCTCTACTCTTTTGGATGTTTCCTCACCCTTCATTGCTTTCCATATATAAAACTCATAACACAAAGCCCCTAATAATTTACAGAAAGTGTAATTCTGTGAAAGAATATATTAAGTGGTATGTCTTATGTGGATATCAAAGGGAAACATTTTTGTCAAGAATTGTATGCGTTTTAGAAAAACAAAGAATAGTCCTAATAACAGTCCTAATAATTAATGGAAATGTCCCCTTGAAACACAGACTCTTTTTAGCTATCCAAATGGATGCCAAGATCAAAAGGTGAGTCACATGCATTAAGGGCAGATGTTGAGTCTACAGCTCTCGTTTAGTCTAACAAAGATGTATTTATGAGCATGGGATGAAAAGATCATTTTTGCACATGATTACAATCAGCCCTGGTGGAAAGTTCTCCTCATAAATAAGGACTTCCCCTCAGGCTGCATGGCAAACAGCTGGACCTGTATAAAAAAAATTATGAAAATCTTTCCAAGATGCTGGAACACTACCCTGAATGAAGGTTTCTGCAGATACTGCCTTTCACCCCTTGATTTCTGTTTAATTAGCACTACTGAGATTTAGAGTTCATTAACCCAGGCAAAGCACAGTGTTAATGTGCAACCTTGTGATATGTGGGCATATCATTGAGGATAGAAAAAGTTTCCCTATCCTCCCTAAAACTGAATTCTCTGAGTTATTCATGTTCCACCATGAATGATAACTAGGAAAGTGGAAGAGTGAATCCTTTTGGTAGAGGCAGGGACAAAAGCATTGCCCTTTTCCCTATATCCAATATGTCTCTTAAAGGGGAAAAGGGTGACTCTACAGTTCGTTTCATTGAAAGAACATATTTATGCTTTTTTGATTTCTACTTGTGCTTGAAAATGCTGATTTACAGACATTTGTTAAACAAGGAGATGCTTATTTATATATACATGGCAGCCTAAGGAGCACAGCAGGTCAGAGCCCCCTTCTGCTAAGCATTATTTAAACTGATAGCAGATGACATTCCCCTCCCTGAAGTTGTTAGAGTCTAAAATAAATGTTAATAGAATAACCTTTTAAATACAATTTATATGCAGCAACTCAAAGCATTCTATTTTAAGTGAGACATATGGGAAGGAGAAGATTGCTAATAAGGTTACATCTACACACAAGGTTGCAGAAGAGATGCATTTTCCCTCCTCATGTTCTCGGCTGGATATTAGCAAGCTTTGGCCTGGAGTAACCAGGCCATGTCAGCATAGCACTGTGGTGGTGGCAAAATTGTTCAACTCTTAGCAGGACTTGTTGACCCTAGAGCTCCTGGGTTTGTACTATGCAAGGACTAGAGCAAGGCCACTCAGAGCATCAAAGAGGACTGAAACGGGCACTATGCGTGTGAAGGTAGATGATAATAAAAGGGTTACCTCAATATTGCTTTAACAGAAACATTCTTAATGACAGAAGAATCTTGAACCTGTTGCTAACCTTGCAACTGTGTGCCCCAAAGCTGTATAGCCCTGTCTTCTCTTCAGTAGAAAGACAATAATTCTCTGTAGACAAGGTTTCAGAAAAGGACATCAAAATAAGTCTTCTCTTCTTTGGCTTAGTTGAATGACACTTTTAGACTAGGACATCTCTCTACATTTACCATTTTTATTAAGACTAGATGTATAAAACTTTTTACAAGTGTGATAAATGTTAGAATAACCAAGCTTGGGATTGTGCAGCAACCATGCTTTTCTTTTCTAGAAGGAGATATGAGAATGGATGTGAGGGTCATTAAGGTCAAATTGCAGTGTCTCAGCTCCCCATTAGCGTTCATCCTCCTCCAATTTTGATTACAGACAAGAGTAAAAAAAATAAAAAAATAAAAAAAATTAAAGATCCAAGCCAAAAAAACACAGGAAATGTTCAGCATGTAGAATGAAGCAATTGGACTCACTACAGGTGACAGCATCCTGTGGAGATCAAACACTCAAGAAATTTACTACAAAGAAATTTTCTCCCATGGGGTCAGTAGTGCAGAATAATCATATGATTATTATTGAGTTACATAGTGAACTGAAATCTAAGCTATATTGAGATACCTTTGCTTAATTAAAGATCTATTTGAATTGCCTAAGATCAAAGCTAATCCCAGCCTTGCAGTTGGCTGAATTTGCATTCTTCTTAGGTTAGGAAAAAAAGGGCAGGGGAGAGGGAGGCAGTGGAAAAGGGAAAGGAATAATTCTGGTTGAAAGGAAGACAGTACATACAGATCAGATACTTCCTGTCTTCTTCTCTTACTCCCGAAAAGTAGATGCCTTTGTGTATAGAATAGAATAGAATAGAATAGAATAGAATAGAATAGAATAGAATAGAATAGAATAGAATAGAATAGAATAGAATAGAATAGAATAGAATAGAATAGAATAGAATAGAATAGAATAGAATAGAATAATTTCAGTTGGAATAGACCTACAATGATCATTTAGTTCAACTGCCTGACTAATTCAGGGCTGACCAAAAGTTAAAGCATGTTATTAGGGCACTGTCTAAATGCCTCTTAAACACTGACAGGCTTGGGGCACTGACCACCTCTCTAGGAAGCCTGTTCCAGTGTTTGACCACCCTCTCAGTAAGGAAATGCTTCCTAGTGTCCAGTCTGAACCTCCCCTGATGCAGATTTGAACCATTCCCATGTGTTCTGGTCCTGTCACAGGATGCCAGGGAGAAGAGCTCAGCACCTCCCTCTCCACCTCCTCATGAAGCTGTAGAGAGCAATGAGGTTGTTCCTCAGCCTCCTTTTCTCCAAATGGGACAAACCCAAAGTCCTTAACCCTTCCTCGCACGACATGTCTTCCATCCCTTTCACCAGCTCTGTTGCCCTCTGGATGCATTCAAGTACCTTCACATCCTTCTTAAATTGTGGGGCCCAGAATTGCACACAGCACTGAAGGTGAAGCTGCACCATCGCTGATTACAGCAGGATAATCACCTCTTCTGAGAGCTGGCTACACTGTGTTTGATGCACCCCAGGATGAAGAGGTTTACCCTCTTGGCTGCTGGGACACACTGCTGACTCACACTGAACGTGCTGCCAACCAGCACCCCCAGACCTGTTCTGCAGGCGTCACCAGCCACTCCTCTCCCAATTTATACAGATGCATGGCATTACTCAACCCCAGGTGCAGGATCTGGCATTTGGACTTGATAAATTTCATCCCACTAATCATAGCCCAATGCTCCAATCTATCTAGATCCCTCTGCAAGGCCTCCTGTCCCTCAAGAGAGCCAACAGCAACTCCTAGTTTGGTATCATCAGCAAACTTTCTAATGGTACATTCAACTCACGCATCCAGTTCATTGATAAATATATTGAATAGAACTAGCCCTAGAATTAAACCCTGAGGAATGCTGCTGGTGAGCAGTTGCCAGCCAGATGTAGCTCCATTCACTACAACCCTTTGAGCACTGCTCTTCAGCCAGTTCTTCACCCAGTGCACTGTGAATCCTTTCCTCCCACAGCTGGACAACTTGTCCAGAAGGATGATGTGAGGAACTGTGTCAAAAACCTCACTAGAGTCCAGAAAAACTACATCCACTGCCTTCCCTTCATCCACTAGGCAGGTGACCTTGTCATAGAAAGATATCAAACTAGTTTAACAGGACCTTTCCTTTGTGAACCCATGTTGACTGTACCTGATGATTGTATTATTCTTTAAATGTCTTTTAGTAGTACCCAGTCTAAACTTCTGCATATCTTTCTGGGAACTGAGGCTAATCTAACAGGTTTATAGTTCTCTGGGTCTTCTTTCACATCCTTTTTGTAGATTGGAGTAACACTGGCTAGCTTCCAGTCAACAAGGACCTCCCCAGACTCCCAAGACCTTTAGTAGATGATAGAGAAAGGTCCTGTCATAACATCTGCTAGCTCCTTCAGAATTCTGAGATGAATCCCATCAGGCCCCATGGACTTCAGAAGATTCAGCTGATACAGCTAGTTCCTTATAATTTCAGAGTCTACAAATGGAAAATCACTGTTTCCACACTCGTGGTCCTCTGACTCAGGGGACTGGGCAGCCCAAGGTCTACCAGTATTATTAAAGACCGAGACACAAAAGCATTGAATATCTCTGCTTCTGTCTAGACAGAAGTGGATGTGGAGGAAGCTTGACTGAAAGGAATAGAGGAGGCTGGAAAGCAAAGCACAAACAGATGGATTACCCACCTCTCTCTCAGGTTTCTCCTCTACTTAATGCATCACCATTATCTGAAATACTTCCTTTGGAAAATACCAAGCCTCACCACCACTTTGAGGAGTATATCTCTCTTTCCCCTATCATTTATCCATTTCCTTTCTTTCTAACCCTCCTCTTACTCTTGTGATACTTTTCAGGTTGAAGAGTGCAGAGCTGACCATCAGCACTAGGTTTCAGTTGCCTTTGAGTTAATTTATACCTGCCTAATAGTGAGACTATTCCCTGTGACCTTGTTACTGATTGTAACTGATTTGTTATTGAGTTGATGATTTTTGGTGATTTTGATAAGAAATGATTAGGACTAATCTATTAAATGGATTCTCAGAAATTTTGGTTTTTGTAGAAGATAGTGGTGTAATGTTTTAAGTAGTCATAGAGATGTTGTATTTAGTTTAAAGTAACCATACAACTAGTTACGCTGCTAGATGAGGTGTGAGAGATGAGAAACCAGGCCTGCAAGAAACTAAGAAAAACAGCCTGAGAAAGCAAAAGTTGAGGCTGGTCAAAGAAATGCCTCAAACACTTGCAAGACAAAACTATGAGTCACAGAGTGGATAGTGTGGAGGTCGAAGCTGATGAGGCTGCCCGAATAACACAAGATGCAGTTGGAGGATGGAGCCCTGTGGAGACAGGACTGCTCTGCTCTGGTGCACCTGGACAAATTTCAAGGGCCATCTGTCCGGTGAATGACCTTTGCTTCATTATCCACGAAATGCATATTAAAGTTAACACCCCTCAATATGCTAATGAGGGCTAACATGATCATGCTAATTACATCATCCCATGAAACACCTTACCCCTCCCCGTACATGGGATACGTAGGTATGTGGGTCGACCTAGGGGACAGACCCAAGGAAAGTGGGTATAAATCAAGAGGGGGGAAAGAGGTGGGGGGGCCCTGGAGAGTGCAGTGAAGCGAAGAAGACGGATGCCAGCGAAAAAGATGGATGCCTCCTGTGCCTCCTGGAACCCTCACTGGCAGGATCAGCGCAGAAACCCAGACCGATGATCTGTATGTCCCCATTCCCTCTATCTCCCTCTTTTCCCTTTCCCATTAAACAATGCAAGGCATATTGTATTGTTTGCCACAACTTGCTATATACGTAGCCAGCTATCGTGTGTTCAATTAGTACATTGTGGGTAGTTAATAAATGTTTAGACATGGAGACTTGTTGTCCGCTCCATTGGGGATTTGCGAATCTGAGTATCTTCTCTCCCTTATCTGAGTGGGACGTGACACGAAGTACCATTGTTAGATGTTAAAATTGCAATGTGAGCCAAAGTCCTTGAGTCAAGGACATTGGAGGGTCTTTCTTTTGAGTCAGTAGTCTGTGGTGGTCACAAAAGCAGCTCCTTGACTCATTTCAGGACTCAAGTGTGCATGACCAGAAAGAGGTGGGAATATGAAAATGAGTTATGGGAATTAGCATGTTTATGTATGAGAACTTGATTAATATGTATGGCTGTATCTTCTATAATCAGCATGCTACATGAGTTAGGTGTGCACTGTTGGGGAGACGACTCCCCTGCGCACCCGGCCGTTAATAAAGGAGTATCTGCTTATCTACATCATGTTGGTGTCGATAAGTTCTTTTATCCCATTTTGGTGACAACCTGAGTGTCTATGCTCCCTTGATCTGCAAGTAAAAAGAAGTCTGGGAAGGGTCCTATGAGTTATATATCAAGAGCAAAGCATTTAATCCTGATTTAGGAGTAGAAGGGCAGATGGTTACATTTCAATTAGTACGACAGTAGAAAGTTGAGCACTTAGGCAAAAATAGAGACCTACACTACCTGTCTGTGTCAGTGCTGACCACTCTTTTGGAAAGTCATCTAAATCCCATCTGAAGGCATGGGGAACTCTCAGCAATGACTTAGGTGAGGTTTGCAACAGGCAACCTAATCCAGATATGTTCTTCCACACACTAAAATATATTATTGTCTTTCAGACATTGTCATGCATGGTATACTTCCAAATGCTAGGAGAAATATTGAAACATAAAATCCAAGTTCATCAAGTATATCAACAAAACAGAAGGCTTGGTGCATTTTCACTGTTGTGTGAAGTCACCACTCAGATCATTCCTCAGAGACATTTTGCAGGTCCTACATTTTCCTGCTGAAGCATATGTGGCTGTATCCATAGGTTTATATTAACTCTGAATTTCTTCTTCAGGGGCTTAGCGAAAGCAGACTATAAGGTTCCCTGTTTTTCAAAAATTTGGGGTCAAACCCAGACAACTGATCATTATATGCACGTGATCACCTAATTTGGTCATGTAATCATAACCTTATTTTTTCTCATACATAAAATTATAAAGGATCTAGGGCCAGCAATTTCAGTTAGTCAAATGAGGCTTTGCTGTCAAAGTATATTCATGATTAACAAAGACATACCTTCTTTCAAAATTACATCGTGACTCCAACTTTCCTGTGACTACAGGAGTCAAGAGTTCAAAGAAGCTATGAAGCCTTTTAGGCACTGCTAACCTTTTAGGACTCCAGTCACTCTTTTTAGTCATAACAGATTCATTTTAACTTTGCATCTTTCAGGCTGCCAGACAACTCCACCCTTAAACAACATGAGTACTAAACCAGATTAAACCTATAGCATAAAAAATACAGCAATGCATAATTATTTAAAATGATCATATTCAGTTTGAGAAGTTCACAGCAACAATATGAAATCAGGAGACTTCAATGAAACTGCTATGAATCATTTTCATTTCCAACATGTTGCAGCAAAAAACAACAAGCAGCAAAAGATACTGAACAAGGTAAATAATAACATAGTTGATACAAACCTATATTAAAAAGCAAAACCAAAACCAACCAACCAAATGAAAGCTTAATGCTGATGCTTCACAGTAACTGCCTATCTAGGCAAATAAAAGGCAAACCACAATTACATACAAACAATATAGGAAACAGTGCGAGATTAATTCAGCTGGATTAATTCAAAATACAAGGATAGCTGGATATTAAAAGATGACATATATGATTTACTATATTTTGTGTCTTGTGGTTGTAACCCTCGGAAAAATATCTATGTCGTTTTACATGAGCACTTTCAAAGACAGGAAGTAGGGACAAGCCCTGAAATATTTTTCCCGGAAACTCTGCATTTCAGGATGTTTTCATGCCCCACATAATAAACCATTTTACCTCTTTTCTACTACAGTGTGCAGAAACATATGCATTAGTGGCTTCAAGAAACACACAACAGTTCAAGAAGTACACAATAGTTTGGCCGTCTGTGTAACATTCTTTTGCTGACTTGCTATTCTGCATCCTGTTATCCAACTTTTGATGCTTTTAGCTGTTTTGTGCAGTATGTACAGAGCAGAGCTTTCTCAAGGCCAGACACATTAGTTAGATAGCCATACTTCTTACTGGTGGTAAAGTGTCACAATTTTTTTTTCCTATAATACTTTAAATTCATTAAGGCAGTTATGACAGGAGGCTTGCCCTCAGCATCAAGGACAGAAAGACAGACTTGACTTTATTGTGTCCGTGAGAATAGATTCTAAAATCAGAGAATCATGCCCTATACATACATATATAAATACACACACATATTTATCTTGTGTAATGCAGATTCTGACCCATCTATTCCTGTGCACTCCAGGTCTAGAACTAGTGTTATTTTGACCTCAGTTTTTTGTGAGTGAGGATGATCCACAATGGTAAGAGAGTGGTTAATGTTGAGTTCATTAAGTGGTCTGTTACTGAAGTTAACCACAAAACCAAATTATTTACTTAAACTGACACCACAGCTCTGATTAAATGTCTTGTCTTTGAATGATTCAGAGTGAGTATATAACTAAAAAAATCTAATATAACTTTTAAAGAGACTTTCTGGCATCTTGGTTTTCTTCAATTTTATGAGAAACCAAAATAATAACATTAAATAAATAATACTCTCCATGTTTTACAAGCATTATGCCATTGACTCTCCATTTGCAAGGCAGATAAGTAGGTATCATTATCTAAAATAATGAACTGCTTTAGGAAGGTTTAAGAATAAACACATTATACAGTGTAGCACAAAGTTAGGTACCTAATGTTATGCTTTTCTCTATATTATGTTTTACCACTCTTTTGAGAGGTAAAAGTTGCTAGCACCACTCAGTGATACATACTTTCAAAATGAACCCTTTTTTCATTATGAGAGTAAAAGGTAGATTAAGGTACTGAACTTTAGGTTACCAATTTCATTCCCAGGTGATTTATTCCAAGCCAGAGCAGAAGGAGATAGCCTAATGAGAACACCACAGAGAAACAGCTGGGTTCCCACCACAGTGCTGCTGTCATTACACCAGATTTTCTCTCCTGGTCTCTAACAAACAGAATTGCAGCTACTTACTCATTTTAAAACTCTGAAAAATGAAAATGAATTCATATTTGCAAGTCAAATGTGGGTGAATATTTTAGAGGCCATGTCTGTGATGAAAAAGCTTTATTAACTTTTCTGAAATATATACATGCAATGAGAAAGTCACCTTCAGGAAAACAACTTGTGATTTGCTTAAAATCATACTGGCTTACACACTGTGAAAATAAAACGTTTTCTGTTTCTCACTAGTTTACTTTTCTCCATCTCATTTTTATTCTCTTTTTATATGGAAATTGCATTATAATCAATAGACAATGGCATTTCCACAGTCACATTGCAGAGAATGTGTTTGAAGCTTACACAAAAAACTCACAACATATCAGGCACTTTAAGTACAACAATATTTTGATATCAAGATAGTGAAAGTAAGTTTAATTCTTACATCTGCTATATGGACTTTTGGAAGTGCTGTAGAAAGCTAATGGGTTACCAAAGACTTCTAAGGCTTTGTAACTGGGCTACCCATGTGTCCCAGAAATTGAGCAGTTCCAAGCTAAGTGCCTCTCAGCATCCACTGTACACATCTGGAAATGAAGATCCATAGCCATTTTTTTCCAGCTACTCCAACCTTTTAAATAGGCCCTTGAAATAAAAAACATCCAAGAAACAAATTTCTCTGACATAATGTAGCAAGAATCCCTATTCATCTTGGTGGTTTGCTCTGCTTTGTCCCACATCAACTCAAGCAGACTTAACAACCAGTAACTATATCCCAATTTTATACATTTTGATCTTGAAACAGAAAAGACTTCATTACTTCAGCTGTGATCTGAAAGTAAAAGAGAAGGCACTTCTAGAACTCCAGTTACAAAGAGCTTTGGTTGAGGTAACAAACAGGATTTTTAAAGTGATTTGACCTTAAGCTTATGAAGGAAGAAAATGTTCTTAAAATGATTTTTTTTAAACTCCCTTTTCCCTTCAGTTGTGATATTTCAGCACTAGTAAAAATAAATGAGTATTTATGCAATTCTCTTCATTCAAGTATTCAGACATTCATGAAACTGGTACTGTTCATCTATTTATCTTAATGATTAGGCAGATGAAACAATTTTCCAGTGATATTGTAGAAAGCTGATGCTATTTTCACTTCCATCTCTTTAATTACATTGCCTTCTGTGCTCAAAGGGGCATCTGGAGATAATGCTGCAGATTTCACCACATTGCACTTCCATTCTTTGCATGAATTCAGCGTTCATACATCCCCTGCCCCTTTTATTGACTTCTGTCTACACATACAACACCAGTGTGGCACATCCCTGCTGGAGTCTGTACAGTAACAGATTTTTCTCACAGAATCAAAGAATCATCTAGGTTGGAAAGGATCTTGAAGATCATCTAGTCCAACCTTTAACCTAGCATTGGCAGTTTCCAACTACACCAGATCCCTCAGTGCTATGTCGACCCTACTCTTAAACACCTCCAGGGATGGGGACTCCACCACCTCCATGGCCAGCCCATTCCAACGCCTAACAACCCATTCTGTAAAGAAATGCTTCCTAATATCTAGTCTAAACCTTCCCTGGCACAACTTGAGGCCATCGCCTGTTGTTCTATCACTTGTTACTTGGTTAAAGAGACTCATCCCCAGTTCTCTGCAACCTCCTTTCAGGTGTTGCAGGTAGAGAGTGATGAGGTCTCCCCTCAGCCTCCTCTTCTCCAGACTGAACAACCCCAGTTCCCTCAGCCGCTCCTCATAAGACCTGTGCTCCAGACCCTTCACCAGCTTTGTTGCCCTTCTCTGGACACGCTCGAGTCATTCAATGTCCTTTTTGTAGTGAGGGGCCCAAAACTGAACACAGTCATCGAGGTGCAGCCAAACAATGCAGCATTGTGTCTTGGTGACAAAAAGGAAAGCAAAGTGAACGCTACTGAGAAATGGTCTATCTATAGCACCTGTAACCAGTGGGATCCATAAGACATCTGTGTGAATCTAGTCCTAGCTCTGAGTTTTATCATTGCTGTTAATGTGAAACAGATTTTTCAGATCTTTGTGTGGTAGTCAGGTAATAAAATTCTGTTTTAATTGGTGCAAATAGTCCATGAAAAATGATGCAATAAAATACCACTAGTTTCTTCACTTTTTGTGGGTTTTATATCTGTGGACTAATAACTTTATTTCCTTTTCTTATTATCACTAAAAAATTGAGAGCTCACAAAAGTTAACATTGCGAAGTTCTCAAAGTATTCAAAAACTGAGTTGTCTCACATGCATGGAGGCACGACAGCAAAGTAGCAGGATAGAGAAGATTTGTCTGGACACTTGATATGGCACTAAAAAAACCCACAACCACACGGTTTTCCAAATCAGTTTTTCCAAACTGATTTTCAGACTGACAAAAATGACAATTTGTGTACTTGAAAGCTATCTATGTATCACCTGGAAATAACAGGTATCAAGTTTCATACTGTATTTGCAAAACTGCATTTCCTAGCATCAATGAAAGATATTTGTGATGGTGTAGAACTGTTTTTACCCCATTTTGTCTTCCTGTGAGTTGTCTTAGATACATTTCTCTGACTTCTCCCTTATTTAGTCACTCCTGGAAGAATGTTTCATTGTGCTTTTATTACATGCTTTTCCTGTTTCTTATTATGAAGAGTTTGAATGCTTTTTTTTCTTTTGATACCTGCAACTTGTTTTGAAAAGCCAGTACCACTGACAGTCTCAAAAAGCTTTCTGGTTGTTATTGGTCATGTTGTGACTGGCCTGGACAGTTATCTGACCCTGATCAGAAAGGAGGTTAACTAACAAGACACTAAGACCTTGACCCAAAGGACACTTGGAAAAACCAAGAAAAATTATTTCCATTTAAGAGAAGGGTATGTGCACACATATTGGCTGGGAAGTTCCTTATTAATAAGTCCAGAGTGAAAATGGGCAGAGAAACCTACCTGAAAGCTCTACAGAATGATGTCTACACCATCTACACCGTCACCTATACCAAGCAAAGTAACTTGTCATTTTAATGGAGCTTAACAAGAGAACAAGAACACTGGTTTGATATTTGTCATTTTTCACCTCCTCCCACACAAAGTTAGGAGGATTTGAATCCTGTGTCAGCATTACATCCCTAATTTCACTTTATGATTATGCTGAGGGATGGCAATCCTAACATATTTCCTGAGAGCTTTTACAGAATTACTTTCAAGGCATAACAGCAGTTTTAATTACAGATCTTACAGTGTTATAATAAGGACAATTTTCCTCACTTGAAATGTTATTGGAGAGTCCCTGCAGATTACTTTTTTGTTCACTAGCAGGGGTGATTCTTCTGATCTTTTAGTGCAAACCCTGATAAGCACTGACCTGTGAGCTGCTGACTGGTTTAGTGGGGTACCATCATAAATCAGCTCTGAAAATAGGCCCCAGCTCAGTGAGATTTAAAAGAGATTCATTAAAGAGGAAGATAATGGTAGGTAGATAGGTAGGTAGATGATAGATAGATAGATAGATAGATAGATAGATAGATAGATAGATAGATAGATAGATAGATAAGAATTTTCCAACAATGTTACAAAAGGACTTAGAAACCATTAAGGTGAGCATTCTGAAAGTGGTTTGCAGAAAGCCCACATCTGTATTACATCTGCTCATTGCAACACAAATTGCTTATAAAGCTAATACTTTGCATTTTGATAACTTGTTAATTGAAGAATCTCTTCATCCTTTAAGAATATAAATTACAGATTAATGCTATGTGCCTCATTAAATAACAGGTGTTCAGAGGAAAGTTACTTAACAGGAACTCTTTTTAATCTCACCTAACTCTTACATAAGAAAGTTTACAATCTTAATGTACTCAAATGCTAAAATTGTACAAAAGTCCTTCATCTGCTAGAATGATAAGTTTTTCATCAACATGTAACAATAATTTTAATCTAAGCATAAACTGAGACAGCTTGTTGACTGCTTTAACTCATTATGTCTAATCATATAATTTCTTAGGTTTCAGGTTTCACAGTGTGGCACTAATTATTCTGAAATTGCTTCATTTTAATTGCTGGCATTTCTGTTTTAACATTAAATCAAACCGTATTTCTATTACTAAAAATAGCAGATGCATGGAAGACAATGGGACCTCTCACCTCACTTAAGTGAGAAAAAAATAATCTAAAGAAAGAAGATATAACAGAACAACTTTTATGAGGTACTTTGATTTCATATATTATTACAACATACAAGTTGTGCCTGATTTCATGTGTCAGCTAAGTTTTTATTATTCATCTTAAATTAAGTACATTATGATAAAAATAGGGTAAGATTCTATGTGCACAATTGGTCTTACCACCATTTCCTACATGCCAGGCTGAACAAAATATAGAATCAAACCCCATAATTTTAACCACAAAAGAACATTCTGGTTAGTCTGACTTCTGTGTTGTAGCCTGATTAAATTATGATTTCCCCCAGCAGGTACTGTGGAAGTGAAACTATGTTTCCCACCTATCTTCTAATGAAGGAATAAGTTATGTAACAAAGAAAGAGACGTGAGATACCAAGCACAGACAGTTTTTGGGCTTGATCTCTGGAGTAGAAAAATAGAATATTTGGTAGTACCCAATACTTCACATAGTGTGAATTTCCCCTAGGATTTATATTGTAGCTATATTAGAAAACTTCAATATCAGATCATTTTTATTGCATATTATGTTTAATGGGTTTATATATATTTACAATTAGTCTTAGAGTTGACTGGAAATTTTAGATATTTTCTCCTCAGCTGATACCATTCTATCACAAAAAAACCCTTATACAACCTGTTATTATTCAGATAACATTACAGTACATTACAGGAGGAACAAAAAAAAAGAAACAAAGCAATTCATTGAGATCAATTTTTTTCAACCTTAATGGAGTGAAATGCTTTGGCTTTCTTCCACTTTCTGCAATCTTCTCAATGTTTTTACATTAAATTATTCCAAATAAATTGGTACTGATGATCTATAACATTAAAAAGGATTTGTCTTTGTAAATTACATTTAAATGAAAATTAACAAAAGTTTGGGGTTGTTTTCTTATTATGCATGAAAGTGATTTTTGTGTTTTAAAATAATCTGTGAAATAGAAATTAAAGCTTCAGCCTAAATGAACAGAGTACAAAACATAAATCCAGTGTGCCCAGGTGGCCAAGAAGGCCAATGCCATCCTGGCTTGGATCAGAAATAGCGTGGCCAGCAGGGACAGGAAAGTGATCCTACCCCTGTACTCGGCACTGGTGAGGCCGCACCTCGATGACTGTGTTCAGTTTTGGGCCCCTCACTACAAAAAGGACATTGAATGACTCGAGCGTGTCCAGAGAAGGGCAACAAAGCTGGTGAAGGGTCTGGAGCACAGGTCTTATGAGGAGCGGCTGAGGGAACTGGGGTTGTTCAGTCTGGAGAAGAGGAGGCTGAGGGGAGACCTCATCACTCTCTACCTGCAACACCTGAAAGGAGGTTGCAGAGAGCTGGGGATGAGTCTCTTTAATCAAGTAACAAGTGATAGAACAACAGGTGATGGCCTCAAGTTGTGCCAGGGAAGGTTTAGACTAGATATTAGGAAGCATTTCTTTACAGAATGGGTTGTTAGGCGTTGGAATGGGCTGGCCATGGAGGTGGTGGAGTCCCCATCCCTGGAGGTGTTTAAGAGTAGGGTCAACATAGCACTGAGGGATCTGGTGTAGTTGGAAACTGCCAATGCTAGGTTAAAGGTTGGACTAGATGATCTTCAAGGTCTTTTCCAAACTAGACAATTCTGTGATTCTGTGATAAGATCTCAGCATTGCAAAGATCATTGAGATTAAGTAAATTTCATGGGACAAGAAAGCAAGTGAAATGTTTTGGGAGGAGTGGATATGTAGGCCTTCCATATAGAGGGCAGAGTGACATCTTTGTTACTCTCCCAGTTTTCATCTCCTTTTAAGAACAACTTCTGGTTGTTCTGTTGCAATCCATACTCATTTAGTTTGGACTTTGAGTTTATAGTATTTTAAAGGGAATTAAAAATGAATAGAGATGAATGGCAATGACTTCTAACTGGTTTTCTTTAGAATGCAAGAAATGAGGGCTTATTTTCCTTTCCAAGAAGGTCTTCCATATTCCAGTCACACTTCAGTCACATGCACCTGAGGCAGTACAGAAAGGTCTCTTGGAAACAACATTTAAAAAATCTTCTGCATTTCCCTTTCCAGAAGTTCTGGGCTTTTCTAGCACATTATATTCCTCTCCATACCACGTGGCAGAAGGATGTATGTGGGGTGTTCAGTTTATCTTTGTGCAGAATTCATTGCTGGTTTCTGGATGTAGTCTGCTATCTGTGTGATGAGGGGGTAAAATATTCAGTCTGGCATATAAGAAATTTCAGTGTTGTTCTACCAGTATAAATCAATATAGATAAACTGAAGTGCTAGAGAAATATTGTAGAAGGGGGAAATTTCCCCATTCTAGAGCTAAGACAGAATGAATTGTAAATATTAATCTCACTTAACTTTTAGTGATTCAAAATAGAAGGCATACAAATCTGAAGGTAGAATAACACAGATTTATTTGGTTTTGGTTTTGGTTTTGTTTTTGTTTTTTTACTGAAAAGTTCATATATGCTCCATTTTCTGGCTCCTTGCATTAAAAATTAATGTTGTCTCACTTTAGGGGGCAAGGGGATAAATCAGAGGGATGAAATCCACATTATACATAAATAGATTTCTAACCTCCACTTGGAAAGTGGCTCCCTGTGTAGAGGAGAACTAAAGCAATGTAAAACTTTAATGTGCACATGCTGATGCCTTTCAGGAAAAGTGCAGGTGAGAACCAAGTTGCTAAGAATAGTAGAAGGATGAGGGTTCAGAAGTCATATTTATTCAAAATTAATGTCAGCATATGCTTTTAACACACAGGACATCTGAAAGATGGGGCTTCAAAGTTCAAACTATTTCTGTTTCATTTGGGGGAGAAAAAAGTGATCAGAAAATTAGACATAAAAAAATTTTACATGTTTGAGTTATTCATTGAACATGCACCAACCAAAAACATGTTAACTTCATGCTACCAGTTGAAAAAAGGGAGTCTATCAGAATACTACAATAAAAAAGCAAGGAGAATATAGCTGGAAATGCAATATATATGTCAATACTACAGCGCTAAGTGATGTCATAAAGTTTCTCTTTTTCTAAAATATTGATTTAAAAAAAATGAAATGAACAAAAATAGAAGTGAAAAAAATCATTGTTGTGTTAATTATAGCAAATGCCATTATGAAGCTGAGTGAAATAATTACGGATATTCTTAGATTCTACTAGGAGAGAGTGTATTGATGAGAGTTTTCCATTTGTCAATCAAAATTAAAGACTCAAACACTTTGTGAGCATCCACTTGTTTTTTCAATGGTTTTTTTAACATAGGGAAGGAAAACTTTAGTAACATGCTTAACTTTATAATTGTTCACCTACTTACATATAAAATAATGGAAGATTAAGAAGTCCAGCCACATACAATAATTGGCACACCTTCCTGGTGTCACATACAAATTTACCTAATATTGCTATTTGACCTGGCATCCTATGCAAGTATTTGATGTATGAGGTTAGCATTTGTTTTCCTGAATTAGCGAAATACAAGCATGAGAAGGAATCAATAGTACCGAAGGGAGGCACCAAATTTTTCAAAATTCATTTCAGATATGTAAAATGCTATTACCTCTTTTCAGTCATATAATGCCATTGTTATTTAATCTGTTGTAATTTTAGCTGTAGTTTTATAACACAACAGCTGTTCTATGTAATTCCAAAGGTGCATATTGCCCAGTTTCCTGCCTCCAGCTGCATCTGTGAGTGAATGGCTTAGAAAGAATTCTTCTTCGTAACGCGGCTTGCTTCGAACTTCAACAATATTCAGCACAGAGAACTGCCTGAGTCATTAGGAGTACATGTATTTTGTAACCACATGTGGATCCCAAGTCTTTAAATAGTTTTCTGTCCAGTCTGCCTTTTCATTCCTGCATGTGAACTTTAAGGCTTCACAACAAACTTTGACAGAGAGCACAGTTTGCTATTAGTTTGATTAGGAGCCACCTTCTTTGGTTGTTTTGAACTAGCCTCCTACTAACATGTCCTGGAGATGGTGAGAAAGTCAGTTCACTTCCTCCATGACATGATGATCTGTGGACCTGCCTCCTGAAATCCTTCTAATCCCAATTAGAGAGTCCGAGTTTACTCAGCCAGACCTAATACTGAAGCCGCTTCGTACCTTTGATCTTCCTTGTTCTCCCTTTCTGAGGTTTCCCCACTTTTACTGCATCTTCTATTGTTTGTTTTTAAGATGAGGAGATCAGAAATATGCATGCTATTGAAGACATAGCTGGCAAAATGAAGTTCCCTGTTTTGCTTAATTCTTTCCTAACAGTTTCCAACCTTTCATTTGGTTTTGATCTCAAAGTGGTTTTGATCATGAATCTGACATTTTCACAGAACTATATGGCATTTAGTATCTGTAAATACACATTTTGAAAATAATCTCCATGCTAGGGTAAAGTTTAGATTTGTTTTGAACATCCCACTATTCTATATTAGACAGCATGTCATGAGACTGTCACAACATTTGAGCACCACTTTATCAGTGTATCTACCCTTACTAATTCCTCTTGGAGAACAAAAGCATGTAGATAGTAGGTGAGTCACACACAGTGTTTACAATGACATGCAAGATCAACACTGGATCTCTATTCTGCTGTCATATAACTTGGATTAGGCATTTTCTTACTTAGCCCATGTGGAACCTCATCAGGCTTGATAAGGTTTAGCAGCTAAATGGCTATACAATTTTTAAGTTTTATGAAACAATGAAAATTATATGCTGCTTTGCCTGCTTCTGTCAAAACAACTAAGTAGTCCCAGGAAATCCTAGGAGGCCTACAAAGCAGACTGTAACATACTATTATCCAATATTTCAGCATTTATAACAGCATTCACTCACCATGTGATAAATTAGAGATTTTCTTCATCCAACATCCCAGACTACCTGTGCTCCCACCCTCAGCAACAGAGGCAAATTATAAAGATGTGATGGACACAATATCCTTCAGAAACTGCATATGAGAAAATCCCATCAATACATTGTAGGCACATGATTACCCCACGTCCTCATATAGATTATATACCATACTATTCTTACACTGCATGCAGGCACAAGCAACCAATGAAACAGAGATACAGCTAGGTTTTGAAGGCTTATGAGAAATCTGTTTTCTGAGGACATTGGACTCTTTAATGAAGATCATTTCCAACTCCATAAATTTCAGAGCCCCCGTCATTGTCAAAATACATGGTTTTAAGTACTAGATAAAAAAAATAACTTAATGCTTCTAAAATAAGAAAAGATCTTGCTCATAGTTCTCATAAAATACAGTACTTGTATTTCTCTTGGAGCTTTCCAAAGAATTTCTTGTAAAGGAAGTATATTCCATGTTTGTTTGCTTTTTTCTGTTGGCTTTTCCTTTGCCCTCTGGAAGCAAAGAACAGTCCAGGGGGGATATTGTCTCTGCAAATTCAAGTAGAGGCTTCCTCTGTTGTCCAGAGGAAGTGACATGGTTTCCAGAAGAGGGTGAATTAAAAGATTTTTATTTCCATTCATCAGATGCTGTGTTATTTTTAAAGATTTCCTTAATGTATTGCCAAAGAGATCTACTTCTAGGTTTTAACCTTTTCCATACTAACTATACCTGTCTTTCATGATTGTTGATTCCAGCAGACATTGCAGTGGCCAACACGGTAAGACTTCACACTAAATCAGCCCTAATTTTTTTGTCAGTCTAGCATAATATACTTGAATGGTTAACCTGGAGCATCTCTTCTTTTATGCTCCAGTTATGAGCTTTCTAGGACAAGGACCACCTTTCTGTTTGTGTTGTATAGCACCTTGCAGAGAGGGCTTTGGGTTCAATTGCCAAGTGTCACTGTAAAAGGCAGATTAAACAGATGCAGGACACATCTAGACACCCATCTGCCATGTCAGGCTTTAAAACACATATTCACTTAATTTCTTACTTGTATTGAGATTTCTGAGATACATATTCTAAATCTGTCTTCAATTGGGTGAAAGCTTAGACTTCAGAACATAAGATGGTAGTCTTATGCCTCAAGTTTCCTTGCCTTTCTCTTTCTTATCATCATCCTTACATGGATCTAAACAAATTTGAGTTCAGCAACCTGTTCTCTTCTAAATCAAGTATGAATATTTATTTCTTGCCAGAATCATTAGTTCATATCAATTTATCTGGGCAACTTCAAGCAGGCAAAAATATTGTTACTCACCTTAACAGTTAGTTTTCTTTCATAGAAATACTACTTTAAGATAAAGTTTATTTCAGAGGTTTCATACCATATTTGTTTTCAGACTTCTAATGTTAAAGATTAACTGACATTGTTAGAGTAATTCCAACATGAAGCTTTTATCTGATATGATGTAGCAAAAAAAATTTAATCTATTTTTAATCACCTGTTCGTGTAAGTAACTGTAATTTAATTAGTCTTGATTTCAGACAGGGGATGTTGCCACATGAAATCCTATGGTTACATTTCCAATTAATAAGATTTTCTCTAGAAGCCCTGAAATGCAGCATTTCACTATTCACTATTCAAAACTCTAAACTGTTTAATCATCCTTCTTCTTAATGATATTAGTTATTGTACATAAGAGTTTTTCCCCATGATATCTTAAGCAATGGTTCAAGTGTTAATATAAGTGTATATTTTGAATCGGCTAGCAGACCAAGCAATAAAGCATTTTGTA
This sequence comes from Strix uralensis, assembly GCF_047716275.1. NCBI lineage: Eukaryota > Metazoa > Chordata > Aves > Strigiformes > Strigidae > Strix > Strix uralensis. The sequence continues at coordinate 50,394,875 of NC_134012.1, forward strand.
TGAAGAGACAGTGGTTGCTGTCTCAAATTCCTTTTCTTTTATGTAACTTTTAATTCCCCTGTAGTGCTTTCTTATGCAAGTTTTCTCTTTCCTAATCTACTGAACTGTCATTTATGATTAATCTTACATTAATTTTATTACACGCATCTCGTGCTCTTGATAGAAGAGCAGTTCAGTATTTCACAGAATCATTGACAGTTTGTACTCAGCTCTATGCGTCTCTCAAATTAAGTCCTCTCCTTTTTTTATTGGGGAGACAAAATTTAAAAAGCCTCTCTGTCAGCTGGATTTTAATGCATATTAAAGCTTTTAATGTTCTATCTTCTCACTTAATTGCTTAGAAATTCAAGCTCTCCTGAGCTGAGTAAGCAATCTACAGTGAACCCATATTTCATCTTCTTAACATATATGAAGTAATAGCTAAAGTCACATGAATGATGGAGAAAAAGGAGTTGAAAGATTGAGGAATGCAAAATGTGATCTACATCACTTTCACTTGGCAGATCTCTTTTGGGCAATGGCAACTCAGGGACCTGAAAATCAAGGGCACAAAACTTGAGTTTCTTCTTGAGAGCTGAGATAGCTCCCCACATCACACAAGATTCTCCTACTGCTAAGGATGTCTTCAAAAGCCAAGATAGCTGGTCTTGCTACTCCTAGGATTCAGCAGCTCAGTAAAAAGCATCCCATTGGCAGAGTAGCATTTATGTTCATTTTTCATCAAGGTATCATATTCTCTTTTTTGATAAAACTCTCTTTTAAAAAAATTAACACGGATGGTTTTGCTTCCTATATTTGAAATAAGTTGTCCAAGCTAAATAACACCATATACTTAACAGGATAGGAAATATTCTGAAAGAAGAAAAAAAAGGCCTTGTAAGAAAGTTCTGATATTTGTCTCTGCATATGAAACCTGTTGATTAAAAGAAGCAAGACATGCCACCTGAGGCAATTTCAGTCCTAAAAACTAGAATCTACAAGCCAGTGATTTTCTTAATGGAAGAGTTTTTACATTTCTTGTGGGAATATCAGACACTTGAGTGCTATTGAAACAGAATGCCACTTACAGTTTAAGAAAAATTACTGTCAAATGAATAATGGCTGCTCAAGGCACATGTTATCTATTTCTGCAATTAGCAGAGAAATCCTCTTGTAAGACTTATTTAAAGCATCAATTTTACTGCCACAGGAAAGCAACTATATGTGTTAGCTGCATTTGGCAGCACCACTGTACTGCAGTTAAAGGCCTGTCAGACTTACTGTTAAAAGGTTTTATTTTGAGAATCTTTCAACCATGAGATACAAATTTTCTCCAGAAAAAGTCTGTGTTCAAGTTTCCCTCCTGAGAAGGAGTTTCTTCTTACAGAAAAGGAGTCCATCAAAGGGAATTTTTCTTTTTTAATGTTAAAAAGGTTAAAATCCTAAACTTAGGTTGCAATAAATTAAGCAGATATTCGTATTGTTCATGAAGCAGTGGATATGCGATGTAATGACCAGACTCTGTCCCTCTCAGAGCTATGTCCTGTACACTCAGTGTATTGTCTTGCACCATGTTGCATGCTAATAGTGCTATATATCTTAAGAGTCTGCTAAGAGGTCTTTCCATACTGAAATCGGAGTAAGAGCTCAGTGAGTATATCTGTATTCTGCAGTCAAATATGGACATATCTCCCCCAAAACACTTTCCAGAACTACCTCCTTTCTGAAGTAGTGGTAAACAATCTCTCTCTATATGTATGTAAAATCTCTCATTCCCAGGGCATCTGCTCTAGCATGATTATTTTAACATAGAAATGGGAATTGCCAGCATGTATGTACATTTCCATGCTGACAACTCCAGCATTCACTGTGCTATAGAAAATGCATCAGGGTTGAAAACCTCCTGTCTGTTACTCACCTATGTGTATGGAAAGAGAAAATTTGAATAAATGGACCTCACAACCAGAATAGACAAGGCAGAGAAAAAGAGCACTGGACAGGGATGTGCAGTTGCTAATCCAACATCTCATATCTGTATGCAGCATTGTGTCTAAATTTCTGGATCCTGATATGAGCTACACCACCCCCCTCCCTTCCTCCTTAGTGTCTCCAGAACCAGGCCCACAGGACAGATGTCAGCATTTTTCCACCACATCCCTCATCTGGATGACATAAAGACCAGAGACCCAGGGCATGGTCTTGCCTCATCAAGTCAAGGCCACAAGGAGATTTACTGATCTACTAATCCAAAGATTCAACTTGAAAACCAAGCTTCCCTTGAATAAAAAATTTGGAAGATCTTGCTATATCTTGTGTATGTATATATGTGTTTAAAGACTTCCTGAGTAAAAAGAGGTCTCTGTGGCTTCTACCATAAGCTAGGATACACTTGTTAGTTTTGCAGACAGTACCTTTTACACTTTTAATGGTATTTATTATCTGTCTGCAACATACATAGCTAGTCAATACTAAAAACTTTGCACTATCAGGGAACACTATCCAGACTGCAATGTCTCCTATGAGATAGTCCTGTTGGAAAAGGAATGTATTTACTTGACATTAAGTATAATAAATGAGCCTTACTAATGTGCAGAGAACACAAAATTGATAGTAGGTGAAGTTTCCCTGCTGTCTGGGACAGATGATTTCCTCTGAAGTAGTTTTCTCCATATTGTATTTCTTGTGTAATCTGGCTGACCCTTTTATTTGGAGTCTGCACTCAACAAATTACATGCAGTTCTGATTTCTTGCTGTGGTGGTTGAACTGGTGCTAAATAGCACACATTGTGCAAGCAGGTTGGTCTGAAAGAACGTGTTTGTGGGAGGCAAAGTGTGGACCAGGCATAGAAGAGAGTGTGCAGCTGCATGGCTGTGCAACATCCTCTTAGACATTAATAAGATGTGACGTGACTTTCCCTGGGAGAAATGCAATGTTCCCATCTTATTAACTGACATTACATAGTATTAGATCTTAATACAATGATGTTCACTGCTCTGCCATCAGCAAACATTGTCTCATATTAACTTCATTACAAATCAAATATACAGTAAGAAGAAAATTTGAAATGGTACATTTTTCTCTCTTTAAACAGGATTTCTAACATTACTCATTTAATGTTTCCTGTTTATTAGTATTACATCATATGCCACATGAACAGGTAAGTTAAAATCCATAGCAAAATCTTTGTATATATTCCATACATACATTTTAGTGGAATTCTTTCTCTGCCCGTAGAAGAAAAAATAAAAAGCTTGCTGTTATCTTATTAGTTTCACTTAGAAACTCTTGGTTGCAGAGTCCGAAATACTAAAATTTAGAACATTTTGTCACTTATTGTGTGACTTGAAAATGTGTGTCACATCCTTGTTAGTTGAATCTGGCACATTCTTATGGTGAAAGAAGGAGAAAGTATATGAGAAGAGGGATTCAGCCCTGAGGCAGCAGAGATTGTAAGTGTAAATTTAAGTGCTCTAACATGCTTTGGTTAATCTAGCGGAGTCCTGGCAACAACTGTTTTGTAACCATTCCATCTCTGCAGGGATGATGAAACCTTAACTGTCTTTTCTCTCATAGAATGAATGCCCTGATTCCAGCCTTGTTTATGTATTCCTTACAAGAAGAGACATTTAATAAATTAACTAGAAAGTGAATCTGAAGTCACTTTTTTCCCTCTTCCTACCCTTGTTGACTATGTTTTGACTGTGTGCCAGTGAAGTGGAGGGTGTCCAAAGCATAAATCTGTATTCTCCAGCATACCCTAGATGTTGCCTTAAGCCATACATTCCCTTTTTAACTTCATTCCTGATATAGCTGGTAAAAGACTCTGAGCTGTAATAATAACCACAGGGCTCTGCACAAATTGCACACAAATGACAGATACTGAGTCCATTTAAACCCTACGACCACGCTTATTTCTCTAGGCTCCATTCTTTCACTTCTGCATCTTGCTCTGGCATCCAGGAGCAAGTGAAGTTTTGCTTCTAGAAGTGTCCAGTGGAGAAACTCTCCACAGGATAAAGACTTCACAGAAGTCCTTTGCCCCAGGGCAAATGCTGCTAGCAAAATCTGTGTATGAGCACACAAGAAGACTCTGTATACATATGCATGCTTCCTTTGTGCAGGTCACAGTATTACAGCTTTGACATGAAAGCAAAGTCTGGAATATGAGACAATGTTTGACAGAGAGGTTGACATCTGATTTGTTGATAGCTGATTTGTTGAAACTCTTACTGTTTGTTGCAGATAGTGAAGTCACTTTAATTTTGGTTTTTTGCAGGTTAATAACAGTGGGTTTCTGTTGCTGTAGTTTTGTTTTCTGATTGTGTATTTTTTCCTTACAGGACTGTTTTTTTAATACCCCCTTCCCACATCAGTAAGTTGATATATGTCGTCAGGTTTAGCTTCAGAGTCAGTGAAAAAAATAAATTACTGGATTGAATATGTACTTGTTTCAAAGATATTAATTTATTTTGTCACTGAAGAAGGTAAAATTAACTGTTGTAACTCAGACATTAGTCAAGAATTTGAATCTGAACCTAGCTTTTTATTTGTTTTAAGGTCACAGGCTTACTAGAAAAACAAGGTTACTGAAGTGTGAATTTGAAGACATATGAAAGTGACATCTGTTTGTGTTACACGCCTCCAAGGCTCCCCATTCTCTTCCTCTGTGAAGCCTTTCTAGTCCAACAGCTTCTAAGAGCATTTAAAAATGTATTCTTCCTCGACAAGTGCTTCTGCTTACATTACAGCTTTCAAGAGCTGACAGGTATGCCTTAGTGCACTAATTTATTTATACTATTCACATACAAAGCTGCACACATCTTCTTGGTGCTGTCTCAGGTTGAGAACTGAAAGCAAGCTAGAGCCAGTTAGTTACTGAATTTTGACATGGAGACATCCATGTCAACTTGGCTTACAGATCAGGGTCTCCAAGTAACTCTCCTGCTAAGTGCAGAATAGGGCCTGAGTGATTTGTACACTCATGTTCCAAAAGCAGTAATCAGCCTGGCATTTACTAAACCCTCTTTCTTGTAAAATGGATTTTCAGAACACACCCTCAAAACACTTGTTTTGATAAAAAAGCAAGTTGACTCCCTGATGCTTGAAGTTTGCAAACCCCACTGGTAGTTTTATAAAATGTTTCCAAAATTAGCCAAGATAACAATGTTATAGTAAGTAGAATTTAAAATACTTAGTTTTTTATATCATCATTGACCATAAAACATAATATCATCATTGACCATAAAACATAATATCAATCCTTCCATTAAAAACAGAGAAAGTAAAATATGTGCTTTTGTACTTTTAAAACCATAAAATGGAAGTCAAGTTCTTCTCTCAGGGTCTTAGATGCAAGCAGTTCACCTTTTGTTATAGACTTATCCTGTCATTACTTGTCTCCATTTCTCCTTCATTTATATGTTCACAGCCCTGCCTGATATTTATTCTGACAGCCTCTGTGTTAATAATAAAACTCTCAAAACTATTGGTAGTCTTGATTGACACACAGGCATAGAAATTTCAGAAAATATCAACTGTGTGTTAGGGCTCCCATTCCTGATATTTCACTCCACTCCTCGAAAACAAAGAAATCCCAAACAACCACTATTAAATCTCCTCAGGAAGGTTTCATACAGAACATCAATAGGCAAAGTGAAACTCACAGTCAGGATATAGTGTTTTGAAATGCTTTTTCCCTTGTAGTTGCCTGTAATTGTTTACGCACACACTTCCACTCTAAAGGATAATATTAAGAGGAGCTTAAAAACTCTACGAAAAACCAGTGAGACCCCCTGCCAAGACACAAAGCAATGCTCATGGAAAGTAAAGCTGCTTATTTTACCTTCCTATCTTTCCCTGCCCCATTTCACCCAGTAAAAACAAGTGAAATGAAACAGGAGACAGCAAGAGCAAGTCACTGAGTGCAGAGTACAAAGAAAAGCAAGCAAAAAAACATTTGAAGGAAGAACTGAAAAAAAAATAACATACCTCTCCTGAAATACCTCTGTCTGATTATTTCTGTCTAGCGTGTTCAGGGAGGTATATTAATTTGTATTTAATGTTTTAGGTATGGGTTTTTGCTTCAACAATGAATACATTGTTATTTTTATTGATCGCCATTTCAGCTGTGCTATATCCAATGACTAGGAATCCATCTTCAAGTTAATCTGGAGCTGCAGTACGTCATTGTAAGCAAAATGGTTGTGTGCCACATAAACCAGAGGAGGATAGTCTGCTATGGATTTTGTAGTGGTGTGATGAGGCAATGTGCTATGGTAACTAAATCGGTACCAATAAAAGTTTACCTAATTTTTAGGTAGGATTGGTGACCAATTGAGAAAATCTACTGAGCCTATTTCCTTTCCCACTATGCCCATAAACTGAAACTTTAAAAATAATTGTAGAATTTAATACCAACATGAAATATCTTGTTCGATGTGTAACAAAACATAATGGGTATTTTTCAGAGTAAGACAGAAGAGTCTGCTCGCTACTTTCATTTTTAATTAACTGTTAGTTGCATGTGGGATTGCCATGATTCAGAATAAAACAAGTGATTTTTTTTTTTTTTTTTAAAAAAAAGCCCTTTTCCAGAATCTACCTCCCCTTTTCTGGTGGCTAACAGCATACATTGTCTAAGGGGTAAAAAATACTTGTCTTTGCTGTAAAACCAGAGCTTGGGAGAGCAACCTCCAGAAGTTGTTTGCCTTCATTTCCATGTAAGATGGACAAGCATCCTCAGGGTATCTACATTGCTGGTTTGCTTCTTCCCTCTCTCTCTGCCTGTGATACTGAAGGGCAATTAGTCAAGCTCAAGTCAGCAGTAAGGTGGGCAAGATAGTCCCGTGCTCACTGTATATTGTCCACTCAGTCCATTGGTAACTGCTACAGCCCATAACATGTGCCTTCATTCTTAGCAGGCATTGGAAATAGAGGGTATTTCTTGCATGTCCTGTTATTTTAAAACCTGATCACAGTTTATACATAACAATTCACCTTGTCAAACACAGGCAAGTTTGGTCACAAACATTTTTATAACTCAACAGCTTCTTGCTGCAGTAGGTGCAACATGAACACAATGTCCCAGAAAGACTGTTTGACTGTTTGGACCATTGACCACTCCCATGGTCATTCATAGTTGCCATGAAATGGAAGACTAATCTTTGAGAATAACAAGGGTTACTAACCTGATCTTTTCAGCCCTCATTTTTTTTAATGTCCTGGTCTTCTTTATACCCCACTATATGTTTTCATCTGTCATTTCTCCTCTTCTGCTTTCTCTGCTCTTTTTGAACAGTGAGCAAGATATTGAACAGAACATACATTTTACTGCTAGCAAGCAGCTTTGTACAGATTCTGGGGCCAAACCCCCAAATATGTTTTCATCTCCGTCTTGATATATATTGTTCTGTGCACCCTTGCCCGAGAGATGCTGTGTAAAAGTAACAACAGTGTAAGACATGAGACCCCAAAACATTTGCAGAGGAACAGTACCATCCTCTAACACACGATTTCCTCCTTTGTTTTCCAAAGGCAATCAATCACTTTTTAGTGAAAAACCTCCCAACTTTCCTGATATTTTTCCTTTGTAGAATATATTAGTTAATTCTTCTACTTTGACAGCCAAAGGGATATCTCTGGCTGAAACGGTGTCCCTAGTTGAAACACAAATTTGTCATACCCTTTTAATCCTATAATGCTTATCTCCTTTACCACCTTTGGGGTGTACAGACTTTCACTATCATCAAAGTACCAAGCTTTCTCTCCTCCGTTTCCCTATTATAATCCTATAAATAAACATTTGAAGAACAAAAAGGACTAGTTTCTCTGTGGGTGGGGAAAGGGGTTCCTGGGTGATTTTTGAAAGGACACCACTGAGCTAATCACTTGCCTTGCAGACATGTGCCCATCTTTTGGGGCTTGCCAAAATTTTCTTTCATTTGTGTGCTTTCATTTTGTGTCAGATTAACCCAGTGAAGTGGCTTGACAGCCAGATTCAGATCCAAAATGGGCTTGTTTCATAGCCTGCAAACTCAAATTATTTCCAAGCTTTTTCATACATCAGCTGCTGTAAACATGCATGGAGATAACAGCAAATATCAGAGGTTTGACTGAGCTGACATTGCAGGTCTCAGCACTGCTTCTTAAAGTGTTCAAAAATATTTTAATAGCACAACTTCATCTTTTCCCTAAAATAATTGGTTTATTGCCTTGCAGAGTGTTAAAAAAATCAAAAAGAAAATACTTTCCTCCATAATCATTCATATGAAGCTCTTTTAAAGATGATATGCTGATGGAGGATATTTAACAAACGTGAATCATAGGAAATTTCAAGTAGCAATATGTACTTCCAAACTTTTCTGTACACTTCATTTTTCACATACGTTTCCTCAAAAATCCTGATTCAGACTTAGTCATTTCACATACTATACAGAGGTGTAATGACTAAATGGATATGATGTGAAAGCTAACCAAGAGTCTAAACCAGATGCTAGTATTTGGGAGCTCACTTGTTTCTGTTCACAGGGAATATTTATAGGTTTTTGAACAATATTAACTCATTTTTGTGCTGTAAACCAGAAACAAAGCAGGAAAGTTGATTCTCCAAAGAAAAAAAACCAAAAATCTCACTGGCTTCAGTGATCTCTGGATTAGGCACTAGTTTTCTTCTGAGACACCAATCATATGCCAAAGATAATCCTACACATACAGTTAAACTGCCATGAGAAATCTGAATCATATTCTATCATTCTTAGGTTCTGTAAAGCAGTAGATCAAAGCTTTGAATTAAGATAACGGTGCCAACCGCTTCTTTAAAATGCCTGTTTGTGGTAATTGAAAAGTCTGTGTCTGGAAAGTCTTACTTAATAAGTCATAACACTGACTTTAAATTCTAGCAGAGTTCTTCACAGACTGTTCACTTCCACACACACATACATGTACATGTGTGGTATCATATAGGGTTATTTGTGCCTAAATCAGACTACAAGTCAGGAAAACCAGGACTGTGTCTGCACACTGTAATACCAGGTAACACTTCATTACATTAACCTGAAGTACATTTCAGGAAGAAGTGTAACCTAAAGCCTTGAGTTCAAATACCTCTTGGAATTTTGTATGAATCATAAGCAAAACTGATCCCAGAAAAGGGGAAAAACATATGTCATTTATTATACAATATCAAATTTCCAATCATATTCCTTTTCAACAAACCTGTTTGATAATTAGCTACCACTGAAGAAAATTGTGTTAATCGGACCAAACAGAACTTCTTCATACACATTTGTCATTGACTGAATGGAAAGAAACTAGAGATGGTATTCTGTCTGTATTCAACACTTTTCTACAGGTCATTCAGGCAAGGTCACTGATCTACTAAGTATAATGCATAAGCTTCCAAGGGAAGCAATGAAGCTGTGAAAGTTTTTGGTTTTCCTGAGCATATTTTAATCAATTTCAAATTGTCAAAGTAAGAGGCATTAAATATTTTTACTAGAAAATTCTGTACCAAACATGCTGTGTGTTTTTTCTGTTCAAAGTCTTTAGCACCCCATCAAATGCTGAAGTATTAGCAAATGCCAGAAACAATGTCACAGCAAAATCCTGCTTCATTAAGAATAAGAGTCCATCAGCTGCAATGTCAGTTTAAATAAATGTATAAACAGGATGGTGGGGCAAGATCTAAATTAGTCCTTAATTTACTAAATATTTATTCTCAATGAGGTTAAATCTATTTCAGATAAAGGTGCCACTTAATTCTGAATAGTCAAGGGCTTTAATAAATGATGCATTCCAGGTTTTATAGACAGAAGTGGAATACATATATAGTAAAGCTGAATTTGTATTTTTGCTCTAAACAATTCTGTCTTCAGCACTTATCTCCATTTGAATGACATTAAATTGGAATCTGGTATGTCAGACCAGATGTGTGTGGTGGTTCCTTTATTTTGAAGGGAAATGACTGAGAGAGGTTTTGAAAAGGTTGTGCTTTTTCATTTAAGAAAGAAAAGCCTACAAATGGGTGCAATTTTAGAATTCTTTCAAACACAAGACTAGAGAGAGAAAAGATCATTAGGTTCAGGAATTTATTCATTCCCAAATTGTATGAACATGAATTTCTCCCCTGGTATTTTGAAATGCTGCCATATGAAGAAGTTAAAATGTATAAAGTGGAAAAAGTATTGTGAATATTTATAGTTATCCTTAGTTACCCTTATGTATTTTTAATTTCCAGCTCATTTTAGTGGAAATTAACAGCATCACAACAGATTCAAACCACATCCAAAGCCAGAGAGGTGACACACTATATTAGTGTCAACAGGACATCTTCGAGGTTCAGTGAGGGCCTTGTGACAGCAATAAAGTCCAAATATTACTGAGAAATTACATAAATTCCCCCCTTGAGAGATAATTTTACAGTGGCTTGAGTGTAAATCTGCAGTGGCTGTGTCATAACTTTCATGTTTGTATTTCACTAATCCTAGAAGGCCTTGTGACACCAGACTCACAGTAAAGCAGTTTCTGATATGGGGTTTTTTGGTAAGCTTTTGCTGTTCTCAAACATATTAGAATCAAAGCTGAGACTTCAGCACCAACTGAAGGATGCTGAATGGAGCACATGAAGAAGTAAAGTCAAAAATTGTAGACAACTCCCCTGTAAAGTGAATTCATCATGGTTCTTAGGGCATTCCATGCAAAGAGCTTCCTAACCGCGTCCACACCATTTGGGGTCCCAGTAAGGTTGATTCACATGCTTTCTAGTAACACAGATCTCAGGAAGCACTTGCTTTATGGACTACAGAGTTCTCCCATTCTTAACTTACAGGCCACTTGAAAACCTCAGCTCATGTCTGCAGAATAGCCTCCTGAGGATGTGTACCACTGTGGTCTCTGCAGTAATGGACAAAAGAAGGTGTTTCCCACTAACATTAATATTCGTACACATTTAGTTATATGGTTAATGTTTACAAAATTTTAATAGCATTTAAACAGGTAGTTAAGCTTTAACATACTCAAGTTCTTCCTTCAGTAGACATGTTTCCCAGAAGTAAGGCAGAGTGCAGATGGAGGACTTATACTTTGGGGTAGTTTGGAAGAAGTTCAGCTTCATTTTCAACAGAACACTACATCATAATTTTGTGATAAAGGCAAGGCTGGACCTTTGTGTTTGAGGGAGAGAGATATAGATAGTGAAAACATAAGAACAGCATTGACTGGCTGGGTATAGCATTACTCAATATTGTTCTAACCAAAATTAGTATTTAAGAGAAATTGCTTAAACAGACTAAATCTATGTATTATATGTTTTGAAATGTTTCATTTTGATGTGGACTTGATTTCTTTGATGCCAGTTGTTTCCAAAATCATATTATTTTTAATTGACTGAAAATGCAAATTTTTAATTTGGCATTCACAAAGTAGAACACTCCAAGAAGAACAGATCTTGTTGTTTTGGTCTGTGGAGAGATATTCTTTTTCCATTGCAGTAATCCAAGAAGCTGTGACACAGAGACACACACTGAGCACACATAGTCAGGAACAAAGTGCAGCTTTTAGTCATTCTTCTGCCTTAGCCACATCTTGTAAAGATTTATAAGAAAATTACACCACTGGTAGATCTACTTTTCTTTATTGACATGTATTCTTGCCCTAAACACCTGTGTCTTCAGAACTTATTTCCATTTGAATGACATTAAATTGGAATGTGGTATCTCAGTCCTGACAAAACCTTAGTAGATGGTTAATTTACCCTCTCCAGGGTCAGAAAGACCAAGCAGGTCTTTGCAAAGATTTGTGGCAGGCAAGTAGGTCCTACCATTTGAACTGCATGTTAAAGACGGAAAGATAATGTCAACAGGCCTATTTTTTCAGGTTTTATTCTGTTCTGTACTTAACTCATTTTGCACTTCTTAAGCTACCTGTGTCCTAATTTATAGCAACATTTCCTTGATGCAAATGATTTGACCTTCTATCAGTTATTTTGTCTACTATATACATCCTCAAGTTTCCAAACACCCTGTCAGAAACTATAAATTGCAAGCATTTCATCATTAACTTGTTCTCCAGCAACTTCAGTGAAAGAGTAGTCTGGAAGAGTGGGAATGTAACTCTTCTTTCTTGAAAGAAAATAATATTGAAGAAATCTTGTGTTTGCAGTGTTGCCAGAGGATGCTTTCTGTCAATAATACAAAGGTCCTGTCATTGTCTCCTGAAGTAAGCAGGGATGTTATGCCATTTTTTACTTTATTATATTTGTCAATTCTCTGTTCTTTTCCAAAATACATCTTTTTAAATTTGTTAATTCTTATTACTGTTGCAACAATAATCATTTGTATATGTTGCATTTTCATACTCAAAAATGAGTAATACAGTATCTTAAGTTAACATTAACCAACAAGAGCTTAGAACCAGGACATGTGAAAGTAAACAAGTAGTAGACAAAGGGAATAAGAATACAGTGGGATTTACTCTTTTTGGAATGTGTTTTTGAGTAAAGTCATGTTACAGACAGAAGAGGGGCTGGAACAGGTTTAATTGTTCAATTCATTTCAATGACCTATTCAAAACAAGTAGACCTCTTAATTAACTAAAGCCAGAAGAATTTGTCTGTCCCTCCAGTATGCACTGCATGAAGAATGTACACTCCAATTTCAGGGTCAGCCAGTCTCTTGAAATTACATCATGTAATTGTATCTGGTTCCACATGTATCAGTGAATCTTTCCTCAAAAGAATGCAAAGAGCCCTCTTTGGAATGGTTGATCCTATTTATGACAGTTTATATGCTGAATCAGAAAAGAACTCTACATCTCATGTTTAATGTGGGGAATAAAACACCATTATATGGCTAATTCCCAGAAAGACTTTAAACCATGATAAAGCATTAATTTTCTAGTAATCTTTAGCTTAATCACAGAATCACAGAATCACAGAATCATTCAGGTTGGAAAAGACCCTTGGGATCATCGAGTCCAACCATCAGCCCTACTCTACAAAGTTCTCCCCTACACCATATCCCCCAACATCTCATCTAAACGACCCTTAAACATCTCCAGGGATGATGACTCCACCACCTCCTTGGGCAGCCTATTCCACTGTCTGACCACTCTTTCTGTGAAATTTTTTTTTCCTAATGTTCAGTCTGAACCTCCCCTGTTGCAGTTTAAAGCCATTCCCTCTTGTTCTGTCACTAATCACCTGTGAGAAGAGACCAGCACCAATCTCCCTACAATGTCCTTTCAGGTGTGTGTAGAGTGATGAAGTCTCCCCTTAGCCTTTTCTTCCTCAAACTAAACAGTTCCATCTCCTTCAATTGATCCTCATAGGATTTGTTCTCCAGGCCCTTCACCAGCTTCGTTGCCCTCCTCTGAACTCCCTCCAGCACCTCAGTATCTCTCTGGTATTGAGGTGCCCAAAACTGGACACAATACTCCAGGTGTGGCCTCACCAGTGCAGAGTACAGGGGGACTATAACCTCCCTACTTCTGCTGGTCGCAGTATTTCTAATACAAGCCAGGATGCTGTTGGCTTTCTTGGCCACTTGGGCACAATCTTAATTATGATCTTAAAAATATATATCTTTATGCAAATCAAATACTACAAACTGTGTTAAACCTGACTGTAGTGTAATAGCTATTTCAAAATTTTGAGTTGAAAAATGAAGTTTTAGATCTGACTGTCAACAACCCATCCCACCTCCTATCCTTGCTCAGAATACAATCAGTTGCAAAGAGATATCATTCTACCCCAGTCAGCATTTGTCGGGAAGATACTTTTCAGCTTTGTTTTGATAAGAACTTCTCCAAATTGTTCATATTAACCACCAGAACTCTTCTGAACTTTGCATGTTTATTTGTACATGCCCAAATTAATTTTTTCACTGAAAGTACTGGCTGAAAGACAGATTTAGAGGTGGGTTTGGAGTCAGGCAATCACACAAAAGATTTTCTCTGTTTTGGATTAGGGGTCCTCCACTGAATCTTCAGAAATAAACAATCTTCACATGCGAATAAGAGAACTAAGTGACCCACAATAGCAGAAACGTTAAAAGTGAGCTAATTTTTCTGTGTTCTGAAGGCTGAGAGATGCACTGCGATTTACCCTGTGGAAGTGACATTTCTGTTCATCTCTCACTATCTTCCCCTTTTCCCCATACCGTACCCCTAATTCACACATAGATATACCATCAACAACTGTAAAAGATTTTAAAGTCTCTTGGTATGCATTCTCCAAGGAACCTGCTGTACAAAGCACCTCATATGCAGTCCATAAATCATCTTTCCTTCCAGAGCAATGCAGTTCAAGGAACAAAGTTTGTCTTCTGATCAAGACACAAGATCATTCATACAGCAAACTAAAATAAATGTGTTGAAAAAAGCAGCAGAACCTGTAAAAGATGCATCTAAGTACAACTGAATAAGGAAAATCTGCCCAGAATCTGGCCTATGGAAGACAGATGGAGAAAAAGGTTTAAGACTTCCCACTGTTCTTTCTACAGACTGCCAGTAAAAAATTACCTTTGAAGTTTTCTATTTATGGTCAGAGTCAACATCAACAGATTTCATTTTGTTTCCTGATAAAGACACATGTTGTTCTATGCTTTCACTAGAAATTCAGTAAAATCTCAAGACAATTAAAAACAAAGGTGGTATTCTTCAGCTACATCCATGATTCAAAGACAGCCAGATTCAAGTATTCCCTAGTACTAGCAGAAGTCAGCATTGAAGAAACACCTCTGCTGTGGAGAGGAAAATTTCACTATTAATTGCACCCTTGTCAGCTTGTTTCAGAGAAATCACTATGAAGCTAGACTGAAAATTAATATACAGATTCACAAATTTTATCTTCATGCACTGATCATCAGCAAAACCAGTGATGTGAGGGTTTGGCCTTCAGGATTTCACCCACAGAATAATCCAGATCCAGAGCATAAAGATCTAGGGGAATCCAAAACACAAACTGTGCCAAATAAGGCACCAGCAACAATCCTGCACATAGCCCTCTGACAAGTCATCTTAGAGCACAGCTACAGTGACACAAGCTATTCCTAACCGTTATTGTATGTGCTGCAATTGTCAAGGGAATACAACGGTGAATCATATAATCATTTAAGTCATAGCAAGGTAGTAAAACAATATAAAATCACCTTTTTTTGTTTTCCCCAGGGGCTGTCTTCTCCCTGCAAACCATCTTTTTGAATCCCTACTGCCTGCAGGAGTGCTGATATGAATACTTGCAACTGTGTACAAATCGTCAGGAATCACTCATGCTCTTGAAAGCTTCCAGATTTTTCAATATGACTCATTTACTTTAATCTTTTTAAAAAAATCTTCATTATTTCTGATTTATTCTTTTCTGAGCTGCTATACCTATAAAAGTAACTAGAACATAAGAGAGATCATTTCTAAAAAGGCTACTGGCACAAAAAAAATACATTTGATACATTCTTTTTTGGGCTTGATCACAGAAATGGTCCGTTTTTCAGAACTGATTAACTGTATGGAGAGTACTATGTGGAGTACATTGAAAGGATTTTTTCATATTACAAAGAACTTCCAAAAACACTAAGTAGGTTTTGGTTTATAATTAAAATCTATTGTATAAACAGAATATTAAAAATGTCAATACAATGTATTTAAAATATTTTTGCCAGGTTTTGATTGAAGAAAGGATTTGATTCCAACAAAGTAATTTTTATGCATGCAAGACACGATCAACTCTAATATAAAATTAAATTCATTTAATAAATTACAGTGGAACAACAAGAAGAAAAGCAAACAAAAATATAGAATTTTCTTTCAGGATCATCTTAGGTGTTCAGTCATCATCAGAGAAGCTATGGGTAAAATTCATGACTTCAGTAAGGATCTGTCCAACACAGAAAATAAGAATGGACATTTAACCATAGAAAATTCCGTCCTCAGACAACTATATTAAAAAATGTTAAGTCACTGTTTATAAGGAGGAGGAACCACAGAATTTTACAAATAATTTTATGCCACTAACATATTTTATAGCTCTCTCAAACTTTTAAGATCATAAAGTTTCTTTGGTTTTAATCTAAATGAATCATTTTACTAAATGGTTCTAATTTTCTGGTATTCTGGTTCAGAGCCACTGAAGGACTTATAATTTCTATCAGGATAATAGTGAATACTTCTCATGATATGTCAACAGATTTAAGCAATTTCTGCAATCTCACTTTGAAATACAATGTCATATTAAAATATTAGCATAGTGGAATGAGTATTCTGGTCTGTAAAGTGTCCAAACTGAGGTTTTTATCCTATTGTTATGTGATACAGCATATACTCTCACTGAAAGGGTATAAATCCCTGCAATTTATCTTTTACTGAAACTGTTCAAAACACATCTAGCTTTGTATGTATTTATAGCTGCCAATGAACTGGTAATGGTGAAGAAAATTAAACCCTTGCATACTAATCACAGGTAATGGACAGTTCTTAAGGTGACTGCATGCCTGATTACAGGTTTGTAAGCTGAGAAATGATACTGGATGTCACCCTGTGCTGCTCAGATGTATCAGCTACTGAGCAGATTTTAACTAGGAACAAAAAGCAAAGGATGTTTTGAAATGCAAATTCAGATCTTGTATTTTTCTTCTATACTTACTATTTAATCTTTCCAAAATGTCTGAATAAAACCGCAAAACATCACAGCCCTGCTTAATTTCAAAGCATCAAACTCCTTTAATTTAAAAACAGCTCAATTGTTATTTGTTTATGGGGAAGCTACAAAGACATACATTATAACCACTCACTGATTAGGTTCCAAGCATATAATTTTGTTTCTATACTTCAAAATGATGAATAGTCCTTTCTGGCTATGGAGAATGTAGTACTATTTAGTGAATATTCTCCTTGTTCAGTATTCCCTTTTCTAGCATAACAGCTAGTTAGATTCAGCTTAGTTGTGGGTTGCATATTTTGTGATCATTACTGTTCAATTCCATGCCAACTTGCAAAAAATGTGCTCATATAGCATAGATAATTATGTGTTATTTTCTCCCTTAATGAAAGATAAATAATTTGGCCGTCCTGCCTAATGTGTTTTTTCTATTTCAATGCAACTTATTCTTTGGATTAGGTCCTTTTTTAGTATGGCTTTGCAAGCAGAATAAAACGTGTTTCTTAGATCAATTATGTAGCTTTTAATGCAAGGTACTGCTATTTTTATTAAAGATTTGCCTATGATCATTAAGTACTAATATTACATTATGATTGAATCATAACTATATAGTTCTTTGTCTACAAAGTAAATAATTTGCTGTATAGGAAGAAATCTTTCAAAAGAAAGATCATAAGGTACATTTATAGCAACCAAATAGAATAAAAAGCACTAGTCAGTTCTAATTTTCATCAGACCCTATTTCTTCTAGTCAACAACTCTTACTACAAAGAGACACAAGTCAGGGCAGGACAGAACTGAACAAGGACAGAAATATTCATGTAATAATTTCTATTTTCAGATCAAATTGTACTTCAAAGTATTAGTCTTAAAAATCTCAGGTGCTTCTTATGGTTTCACACAATACGAAGGAATGTTTGAGAAGAAAGACATTTTTTAACAAACTGACACTTGTATTTAAAACTGTGGTTGCAAGAGTAATCTTCCCTTCTAATTTTTTAATTGATGGAAGAAAATTTAATAATCTGACAGAAGAGCCACACAGTTCTACTTCAGTGTTCTCCAGTGACCATAAATGATCCATAAAGATGTTGAGCACCACCCAGAATGGCCAGACAAAAAAGATAACAATCAGCTTGGCAGTTTTAGTTTATGTATTCTGGCAATTTTTCTGGACAAGTGGGACACCACAAAACAAGCAGAACAAAGGAGGAAGAGTGACTTAGACAAGTCAGAGGGCTGGTTTATCACCCTACATTTCTTTGGTTGCTGGAAGAGAGATTATACAGGAAAAACAAAGACTAAAAAAAGTGGCGGGAGAGAAAAAGGAAAGAAATGAGCTTCCAATTAATCTTATATTTAATAATTCTTGCTAAGTTAAACTCAGTAAGAACTTGGGTTCCCAACAAAAGTGAAATGGTTACAGTTAGAGAAGTAATATATGATAAAATGATAAATGATAAAGCTAAAACCAAGAAATTAACTGTTTGCAAGTACAATCTATTTATGAGGAAATGGCAAAATTTAATCTAAAAAATAACCATTGTGGAAATCTCCAAGAGACCAGTATTCTTTTTTTGATGTGTACTTTTCTTTGGTCTGCACCAGCTGAAGAAGGTATCAGCATAATTCTGACAGCAAAAGAAACAAGTCTACAGGTGACAGAGTGGATATGCAGCTGAATAAACCATTGGATTAGAGCACTGCAGTGCAACAATTTTTATACATTAAGTCAAGCTGTGTTGCTCAGACTGGGAAAAGGAAATTCCAGACATGTAGCTGCCTGGGGCCACCAGTGGAGTAAAACATTTAGATACGGTAAGGTCAAGGAAGAGTCAGGGAAAGAAAAGCAGGAATAACAGTGGAGTACTTGGCCAACTAATATCATACCAGGCTAAAACTCCTTGGTCCAAGTTTAAAGGAGGGTTTCCCATAATGGAAGACAATGAGATCAGGATGGACAAGGGAGAGAAGATTGAAGCTTACAAACTGAATTAAGATTAAACCCAGCATTTCTTTGCCAATAGCCAAAATTAACTGTCTTTGAAATAACTTAGATCTATACTAACTATGTTTTATAAGCAAGACAAGGTTGCAGAACATATTATGTAGGAGAAGGGTGGATACATGAAATGGTTAACAGTTCCTGTGTCAGGCACCTAGCATAGTAATGCACAGAGTGTATTTCAGATGGAGCTGAAGAAGTAATGCAAGTAGAGTGCCCTCAGTTCCAACACTGAAGTAACTCTTCCAGCAACATAAGGTAAATAGAGACTCTTCATTTTAACATAGCATCTGGAAGATTACATGCATCCAGAATAGCAGAAATGACAAATTCACTACTCAAATACTCTAACATGGTTTACATATTAGACTTTGGGAGATCATGTACTATTTCATCTATGATCTTGCAAAAAAGTAACTCATATGTTTCAGTCTGTGCATCTCTAAGATACACAAATATACTGTCCACTTACAATCTATGGAGCATATAAGTATTATCTAAGACAAGTATTTAGAGCAATTAGGGATTCATGATTCTTTCCAGTTTATTGGAAAATGATTGGAGAAAAGAGAAAGCTAGTAACTAAAGTCCTTCTGAGCACCCAGAACACTAAGCCATCAGATTATTTTACAGAACACATTAATATTAGCTGAAAGACCACTGATGAACCAAATAGCAAAGAAAGATAAAAAGGCTGATGGGATAGAGAAAAGAAAGTCAGAATAGGCTTATATTTTGGGTTCTACTGTATCCATCAATTTGTATCTCTGTACTGTAAGGAGCTGAAGCTCTTTATAATCACAAAAGCTACATTGTCCTGAAATCTGAAATACTTTTAAAGAACTGTTATATTCATGTCATTGAGCCTCTGCAAGACTGATGTATAGCTATGTGTCTATTGAACTTCAGGGAGGAAGAGCCCCGGTTTTGCATGATTTCCTGATTTCATTCACATCAATATATCACATTGATTTTTTAGAACAAAATTTCTTATAAAGTCATTAGTCTGTTTGTATAAAAAAAGTTTACCACCATATTTCCTTTTGTTTCATAAGTAATGTCTTTCAAAATCATTGCAAAATCTTAGTATATCTGAGGCTGAAATGAGGACTGGGGATTGTTGGAAACAACTAAGAATAAGTATACTCCAATAACACTCTATTTGAAACAATAATGCCTTGGGATATTCAAAAGCAATTTGTGTTTTCACTGTGAACCAGAGAGTACAGATGAGCTTGGACTGTTCTGTCATGTCAGTAAATTGAGCAGGTGGATTCACTGTTTTCAAAGGTAGTATTGTAAAAGGCAAATAAAATGTGATGTACCCCTGTTCCATAGTGTCACCACTTGTTCCTTCTAGCCTGTCTGTCTCATGATGTCTTGCAGATCTCCAGTCCCTACTTTCTTAGAAGATTTCCTGCCTGCCTTTCCCCTTTATCTTTTATCCAACATACCAGAAGACAACATATTCCTGCCATATCTTACTACAGTAGATCTTAAGAGCCCTAGATGGAAGGTAATCCCTTTGCCACAGCTGCCAAAAGCTGCATGGTGCCTGAAGCAGCTGAGCATTGATTTTGACTGAAGTGTCACGCTGCAACAGCAGCTGCATGGGCTCCTCTGCTTCCAGTCCTGATCTGACATGAACCCTGGGACAAGAATGGCAGTGGGGCCGCTAACATTTTTGCAAAGAGCTAAGGGCACAATAGATTGTAGTAAGCAACAACCAGGAAAGAACACTCATGCTTTCAGGCAGTTTTAAGTACTTGGATCTTCTGCCAGTTCCCTGCACAAAAGCAAATTTCACCTGCAATAAATATGAAAAAAATTGTGAACTGGGAAGGAATGTAAATTTCTTGTTATCACTGTGAGGCACAGCTTTTCATTTAGTTTACAAAAAAAAAAAAAAAAAAAAAAAAAAAAGAAAGAAAGTTAAAAATATGTGAATTATGGGGTTTTTTTGAGATATAACTTTTCACGCTTCAACTTTTCACACACTAAAGCACAAGAATGTGAAATGGTATTTGCTGTATCATAACGAAGCATTTACCCTCAGGAATTCTTCAATATTTAGGACATCTTGTTTTAAATTCAGAAAAGATCTTGCACATTGTGGGCTATAATCTACCTAGTAATATAGAGGGTATCTACTCCTAGTCACAGACAGCTTTGATGCTACAGAAGAAGACAAAGACAGAAAGAAAAAGAAATCCAAAACGTAATGAACACAGCCAATTTTACAAGCTCTGGTAGAAGAACACATTGGCATATACCCTGTAGGCTTGAAAAGTGAAGATGATCTGTTCTGGTTTGATATAAACCAAGCAGATTTAAAGGGACCACACTGTGACTTTCAAGGTCAGACAGATATGCTGTTTAAAAATGTCACTCCACAAAGTGCATTAGGAAAACCATGGCTCAAAGCCTTCTTGACATTCTGTTCCTTGTCCATTTCTGTGGGCAGATTTTTCTCTTCCCCATTCTTACTCTCCACTTAACGGAAATCAAGCTTAAATTTGAGACACCCAGAATACAAGAGGACAAGAGTGGGCATGTCTTGGCCCCCTTACTGCTCTTACGGCATCAAGCAGGAACACTGCAAGATCTAATCTTAAAGGGGTATGGTTCTATCACCTAAATGATTTAATCATTATTGAGTCAGAGCTTTGAACCCATAATTTTTGTAACATTAGAAACAAGTCAAATTGACTTTCTTCTCAGGGAAAACCTGGCTCCAAATCATGGTCTTTGAACATGTTTCCTGATATTATTTTTATCTTGTATATTCTTAATTTTTTTGAATGTTATTTTCCACCTACTACTCAGAAGAGTTCATATCACTGAGGACTCTCTGTTCTTACAGTACATTTCATGTTCAAAGACTTTCCAGCAAGTTTTACTGTACTGAGAAAGCCTTTTTGTAAAGATTATCAAGTCATTGTTAACAAGTGACAACATGACCTTGGGAAGTTTCATATGTTAGAAAAAGGTACTTTGAAGATTTATGATACCATAGAATGGAGTTCCTGCACAGATATTCATAAATGTTGTTTCTCAGACTCCCAGTCATGGAGAAACCAAAATTTAACATTGACAAACACCTGCTTTTCACAGTCCACATTTTTATGATCACATAATTTTGCTGGCTTTTCAAAAAATGCTTCGATTTATATGTGCTGAACTGTTTTAAGTCTCTGCGCATTATGCAAAGAGAAGCAAATGGAAGAAAGGCACAGTCTCAATGCTTGTGCTTGACAGAAACAATGACCATCACTTGGTGTGTTTGCAGGACTGCTAACCACTCCTGGTGAGAACAAGAAGTACTCAGGAGAAAGACAGCCACAATTTCAGCTATAGCAAGTTAGCAAATCCCATTCTGTGTGGGTGAGTCCTTTCACAATGAGACTTAGTAGACCAAGAACATTGAAAATGTCAGGATGCCTTTTCATTAGCTAGAGAGAGAAAAAGAAATTTTAGTCTCTAAAGACTGCAGGAATTTCCACTTTCATTTTGTAATAGTAATCTAACTATAGCACAATACTTTATTATTTTATAGCATGTTCTTAACCATACTACTAATTAATTCAGCAGTTTGTGCTATGCTTTTCTTCATGTACTTACTCTATATTTCAAGGGTTTAGCCCCTCAAGTATTCTTTTTTATTTAATCATGCAGCTATACCCTTCTTAAAAACTCAGGAGGAAAATTCTCATGTATCCACTTAAAATGTAGATTTTTAATTAAATAATTCAGTCAAATCAAATTTCCTCACAGCAATGCAATACATTGTTCCTCATTAATCACTTTTTCCTTTCAGATTCTATTTTTCACTCTAAGCTGTTTTATCTGAATCAGGATTTGCAAAAAAGACATTGTATCTCAGAAGCAAATGGAAATAAAATAAATGTTGCATACACATCCTGAAATATATTGTCTCACCATTTCTGGACTCAGAAAAAAAAATCAAAACTGTTTTTGTTCAAACAGGTACAAAGGGTAACTTTTTTGATGGGATCTTGAGCAATTAGAGAAAATACATGGTAAAGTAAAATTCTACCAACAAAACTGTCCTCTTATTACATGCCATTAAAGCAGTCTTACTTCACCCTGCAGGCCGTAAAGGAAGGATTTAGTTGAATGAGTATTTTTATTTATTATAACCATCATTTGCAACTGTGATTTCTTTCCTCCTGCTTCTTAAAACAGTAGTTATACTCTTTTGCTTTGGCCTCCTAGCTGCTGAAAAATATAATACAATAACCTAGATAACACATAAGATAGAGAAATATTGCACCCAAAATAGGATTGAACACAAAAGGTGCAGAAAATGCACCTGGCAAGTCTCAAAAAGCTCTGACAATACATTTGGGACAGGGAATGGAAACATCAGTTTTTCATCTCTTTCCGAAAAACACAAACTTTCATACACTGTGTAAGCCACATTTACAATGGAGTACAAAACTTCCATAAATTATAGTTCCCCACTAATTTGTTATTCAGAGGTTAATTGATGCAAGATTATTTCGCAGGTGATTGTTTACTGATGCATGATTTTTTTTTTACATCTAGAATACCTCAGTCTCAGAAGAAACTGTTGTCTCTTCTCTGACCAACCTTTATTCTTTAAGATGGGCAACCACTTTCTCACATAAACCAGAGCAACCGTCTTTTTCCAGTAAAAAGAAAAAAAAACCCTCTCCTATCAATTACAGTCCCCAACTGGCAGAGCAATGGGTTGGACTTCCAGCCTAGATAAATTCTTTTTGGAGGAGAGTCATTAGAGTTCGAAAAAGACAGTCAGGGTGTGCTAAACTCCAGCAATCCCCAGGCAATGTTTATCAGCAGACATGTTGCAAGAGCTGCAAAAATACTTAAGCTACACTAAAGCAAGAACTGGTGAAGCAAGAAAAAACAACAAAAAAAACCCAGCCTTAGGAAGTCACCAGAAGCTTCTCTGTGGAGATCTTCCCCTATTACTCAGGTGACCCTTCTTCCCACTATTGCATGAAAGATACACCTTTGACCTTAATGTGAGGAGGACAAAACCCCATGAAAATTTCCTCTAGTTTAAATTTATAAGCGTTCAAATAACACTACTATTGTTCAAGATGTAAGTAAACAGCAGTTTCCATCAATGCATTTCCTTGTCACATATAGTGAATTTAAATAGGTTTTTGTGGTTTTCAGTGCAGTTTACATTTGAGTAGATCATGAATCTCATATAACCACAATATAATTACAAATCAGTATATGTACTTCATTTATGTTTACATGTACAGTGGAGTAAAATGTAAGCATATTTCTGATCCATTACATTTTCACCAGTCCCTGTCAGGAACAGAAAACATTCTGCAGGACTAGAATTGCATGACTCCTGAGCAAACACCATCATGGTTGCAGAGAAGAAGAAAATCAAGAATCAGAAGTCACAGCTCCCAGTAACAACATCAAATTTGTGGACTTAAGGCAGTTAAGCTACAGGAACCAATTTCATTTATGCAACTTTAAAGAGAAAATTATTTTATTTTTCTGTATTAATTTTTTGAGGTATAAAAAAAGCCATCTTATACAAATATGTTGAAATGTTTTGACAAAATGTTTTGGCAAAATGTGCTTATATTATTTTCTACCTCAGGAAGTTTTCATAGGACTATTAACAAATTTTGTATTTCCTTGACAAAATCCATCAGATTATTTGTTCACATGCAAATATCTTCATTGTTAAGACAGTGATAGATGAACAGAAGCAATGACAAAAAACGCGGTTAATGTTATTTGCATTTGCACAGTGAAGTTTTCTAGCCACTTTCTGTTCATGTAGATCCTTTAGGTTTCCATCAGAACCTTCAACATTTTAAAACATGTTTTTCCACAGATTAAAGTGTCCAGATTTTATAGCTTTTTTCCTTTTAAATTTATAGGAATTCACCTGCTTTCTAAAAATGTTCTTCACCGAAGCTCAAATGAGTGCAGTATCTTTAACCTTAAGGATTAATAAACTCTATAAAGACAAAACACAGACTCAAGATGTAGGACTAAACATGTCTGAATACAAATCAAACATCCTCTACATAAAGACTTTTCTCGTCTCCCTAACAAAATGCTTCACTAAAGGAATTTTTTAATACAAGATGTTACTGAACACATTAAAAAAAATTCAAGCAAATCTTCCTGCAGGTTGTGATTTTCTAATGAATATTTCTTGCCTAGAAAAGCATTTTTAATATAAAGATTAGTCCATAAAAAGAAAAACTTAGGTTGTTCTTATCTAGGATCCATTTACTATGCTTAAAATCCAAATTGTATGTAATAAAATAACATGCAGTTTCCAGGTGGTCACCTGTAAGGAAATAACAGGCTTTTTTCATATTGAACAGTATTAATTAACTTATTTTTTTGATAAGTATTTCAACCTGGGAAAAAAGTTTTCTTCCTATCCAAATAGAGGTCAATGGGAGGTGAAGTTGTGCAGTCCAGTCATCATTTATTTATATGGAAACTCTTACTATTGTAATACCAACAAGGCAGAATCAAGTTGATTTAGTTCTCTAATGATATTAATAAAGAACTTGACCAATGTTCTCTTTGTGTTGAGAACAAAAGCAAGCCTCTCAGTTTCCATAGACCAAGTTATACAATTTTCATAATAGTTCTCATTCATTCACAAATCACAAGACGATGTAATAAAAGACCTAGCTTAAAATACAGGCATAAAAAACCACACTGAGATGAAACTGTAACTGACAGTTTTTGACACCAGTTACTCCATGCAGATCACACAAAGAAGGATAAATCATGGCAGGAAATAAGCAAATGAATATTCAGCCCCGTGCCCTGAAAAAATATCTGTTAAAAAATTCAAAAGACAGTAATATGCTTATGAGGATACTTATATTTATTTCATATTACCAATCATTAATAAAACCTCCCTGATACTACTGGAGGGGGGGGGGGGGGGGGGGAAAAGGCAACATGCATTTGTCCCATCATAAAGAAAATGGAATTTTCCATATTTGAGCCCACTTCTTGCATACATCAATAATTTTTGCTACATTTTATGCTTTTCAAATCATTCATGGGACATGTTTTATAAGAATGATATTTCTTCACAGATGTAAGTTTCATTGGTCAACTACCTCAGTTATTGGATGAAACACAAATAGAGTTAAAGAAATTTCTGTAGCCACAGATGCTTAATCTCTACCTAAAAATTTAGTTGTCTTTTGTATTATACAAAAACAGAAGGATATCATAGTCTGACTATATTATAGACAGATTATTTTCTCCTTTGAGGTTAGTTAGTAAATTTGCAGCTCTTGCGATCAGAAAAAAATCTAAGAATTAAATTACATTCTTGGCAGTGTCTGTACAATTAAAACCTCTACTGTACAATAAAAGATATCATAAAATATGAAAACAAATATATCACTGTTCTGTAACGTATTACTAATCATTGACAATTTATATGCAGAAAAACATTTCAACACCAAAAGTATTTCACAAGTATGATTCTGAAATACACATGATAAATACATGCTAAAATTGGTACCTGCATTACAGACAACATGTATTTGTGAAATCTGTTCACAGCATAAAGATATTTGATTTTTATATGTATAAATATATAGGTATACACAACCACATGTGTGAGTAAAGTTAAAAATCCTCCTAGTTTGGAACCTTAGTACATTTTTACAACGAAGTCTATGTAGACTCTGAATTAGCTTTAACCTCAATAACAGCCTGTGTACAGACAGCTACGTAGACATAGCAGTAAAGGTTGTAAAACCTTCCCCAGAGGTGGAAATGTTATTTGGCTCTATGTAATTTCAGACATAATACCAGTAATATCAAGTTTGGCAATGGAATTGTAGCCTTATATGATTCTTTCAAAATCCAGTTCACACACAGATTTCTCAGATAAAATGCTACACATTAATTGTTTATCACTGATTCATAAAATCACGTTAGCCTGTGAAAAGGAAAGAGAACTGAAGTGGTGGAGATATGAATTCTTCCTTTATTTTCCACTTTCTTCATGTCTTCTTCTGACTTTATAATCTCTGTCAGCCTTGTTACAAAAATGCTTGATGTGAACACAAAGCTTGATCAAAACAAGTTTGCTTAAATGTTTGAAATACTGAGAGCTAATTCCGAAGCAGCATAAACACCAACAGTTTCTCTGCAAAGGTGTCTGCTATCCAACATGGTGTAATAATGACCTAGGTAGCAATACCTGCTACTCCAGAAGGCCTGCTACATACTGAAACTCTGATTGGTTTCACATATTACACAGATATTTTGTCTTGAGTTTGAGATCTGAGCCTGATAATAAAGAATAGGTAATTACAGTTTCTAAACTATGCTTGTAGGCAGAAGCAAGTCATCACAGTAGGTGCTGTTATCACAAGTATATAAACCCAGTATACACTAACAGAGTACAGGTAAATATAAATGCATCATGTTCATGTTTCTCTTTAAACATTATTGTTATTGTTAATGTTATTGATGTTGTTGTTGTTGTTATTATTTTTATTATTACTGTTCATATGGCAGCAAAAGTATGCATTGTTTTCCCTGAAAAAAGGAAGACAAAATTTCTGCTCTGAGAAGATTAAAGAAATAAAAAAGCAAAAACTAATAAGAGGAAAACCTGAAAACTCTGTGAAGAGGTCCAAGCGGGGGACGACAACAAGTCTTCCTTGTTCACACATGTGTCTTCCTACAGGCATGTTTTTGTACCTCTCATCATTCACATTAAAAACTATAAATTTCACACAATTTTACTCATGTGGATTAAAAAAAAAATATGTCTTGCCTGCTGCTGGACCATCCTGCTGCCTGCCCTGCTACAGCACCTTCAAAACTGAGTAGCCTCACTCAAGTAAATTTCTAACTGTAAATTAAACAGGACTGAGAGTTAAGGGTGGGATGTTTCCCTGCAATATATGAAGAGCCCAACTTAAGGTTGGGCCAGCTATACAGGTCTATTGCAATATTAGTTTTCCACCTGTAAAGAAAAGCTGATAGCAATTTGCTGAATTTTCGACTGTCACTTTTTTAGTACTCTCAAAAGTCCCTGCTAAATCTTTACTCCCTTCTTAACTCTCCTGTGTTAGCAAATTATTGCCTTTTCCCCCAGCATTTCATAATAAACATTTGTATAATTGATGAAAAACATGAAACAGAGTATTCTAGATTAACATATCTTTGATGATAGCTTAAGACTATACTTGTCATGAAATGCTGCAAAAAAGGCTTTCTCTTAGACACACCATGGAACCACTTTGAGACAACAGAATAAACATCAGTGGAAAAGGATCCAAAAGATCATTGGGTTTGACAAGATGGCTTAAACTTAGCTGTACCTTCCACTAAGGATGTGTCTCATCTTCTTAACTTTTCTGTATGTATATCTGTTCATGAACTAGGCACAATATGCTTTTGACAGGCTTGAGTCCTGGAAAGTGAAAGACAATGCTAAGAGGACTGGTGCCTGGGATCCCTGGCACTGTTAAACCCTACTTGATATCTCTGGGAAGGTAAGAGAACTATGACCTGAGCACTGTAAAAGATAGGCTGATATCTTACATTGTAAGTTAAATTCTGAAAAGATTATTCAAACATTAAGCAAAGAATGATTCACTGATGTCTGTGATCCTCTATGACTAAGTGAAAAACAGCCAGAAAGGTGCAAGATCTTGTATTTGCTACCTAGATACCATTTAATGCTGTTCAGAAAGCGAGAAGTGTTTTGACTGATGTTTTCTGATGTCAAAGTAATCTTCCTGGGGTTTTCTGTTAATGCACACACAATGAACACAATTATACCTATTGCAAGTGAAACAATGAAATGTATTCATGGGGTTAAAAGACCAGAAAGCCTGGTAAATCTGCTTCTTGACTTCCTGGACACAACACATCAGATGTGCAATGAATAGACCTTGCAAAGAAGCAAAGTGGAGCAGTGGTAATATGTTGTCTGGGGGAAAAAAAAAAAAAAAAGAAAATGCTCTGGATTTATCTTCTCAAAACGTGAAATTCTGGTGTCATCTCTTGAAACATTATCTAGGGACTGAGAACTGTGATTCCCAGCCATGTTGCATTATCCATAAGGTATGGAGCCCATCCTCACTGAGGACTGACAGTTTGGGAATGTGGCACAACAGAACAGAATGTAATCACAAGTGACACTCTCAGCTATAAGGAAAGCACCATTCATCACTTCCCATCTTCAGAAAAAAGCACTGACATTAGAAGTATGCAGATACTATAAGCAAAAAATACTCATAATAACTTTCTTTTCTATTCCAATATAATTTTCAGCTGACTGTAAGTTAAAATTTCAGATCAGCCTCCCATTTTGTATCTTATCATTTCATTCTAAAGACTTAAGAGAGATTTCATTTTGCACAGCAGTCAGCTTAAATACATATAAATACACCATAAGCTAGAAAACATTTCCAGCTGTTGGGAAAATGCTGTGCTAAAAACTGAAAAATCCTGAATATTGTCATTTAGCTAATAGATTGGAATTGCTATAGAAGTGTATGGGCAATTAAATTCATAATATAAGCACTTTAAAAAGATGTCTAGGCAGCTATATACCAAAAGTTTTACCAGTCTCTCAGTACTTGACATGAATTCTGGAATCAACCTTCACAAATAAGCATCTGTGATGTATAATATAATTATTTAAAAAACAATCTCTCTAAATCTTTATTTGGTAGAATAAAAGTAAGCATAACAGGACCTAACTGGTTAGTTACTTTCCCTCTGTAAGAAAAAGGCTGCATCTATTCCAAAATGCAGAAAAAAGAACCTCTTCTCAGCACCTATCCACATTAAAACACTGGTAGTCAGTGAGGTATAAATGTCAGCCTGTTTGGCTTAGGTACAGCCAAAGACTAAAAAGATGGACCCAGAGTATGTATGACAGTTCAAAATGACATTTGCAGAACAAAAACTTGGGCTTTGCCACAGGCAACATTTTATTCTTATTTTCTAGTATATGAATACTTGGTTAGAGTAGAATGAAACAGTCATCAATTGCCTGTGTAGTTTAGGAGTGACATAATTACTACCAGTTAAGGTAAGTGAAAACTATAGGAAATACATGCAGCAGACAAACAGAGCTTTCTCAGCAGCCATACCAAAATTATGGAAACAAGACATCATCACATCACTGCCAGAATCACATATATTCTCTGATTCTGTCTTCTGTCTTACAGCAGATATTTAGTAGTTTCTACATATAGAAATAAATAAATTATTTAGCTTGATTCAAAGATACCAAGGTTCTATAATAACATGGACAATGTAAGAATTTTGAGAACAGAAAAAATCCATATGGCAATTATAGTAATTTTTGTACTGTGTAGGCTGTAGGGTGTGGTTTTTGTGCCTCTTCAAAAGAATATTAAATTTTACCAAAAGAAAGAGACAGAATTGTTTCTACTAATTTTTTTGTCAGTTGGAAATACTATTCTAATACCTAGCTTTTGTGGTGCGTTTGTCATCAACAGATTGATACATAGTTCCTTTCATTTAGCAAAATAAGATGTGCAATTAATGAAAGTAAAATGCAAGATCATATAAATCCTACCTTAGATTTAAGAAGACAAGGTTTTAACTGGGTTCAGAGGTGACCAGTAGTTGGTATATAGTACCTCCTCCACATCAAGATCACACAACATTGCAGTGGTATTTGACCATGAGAGTTTTACAGAGCAATAAGAACATGGCAGTGAATACAGTCATGCTTTCAGGCTTACTCCAAGTTTGTGATTTACAGATTTGTCACAGCATCATGTGAAACAAAGTTAATTAAGTGCCAACTGAGATGTGAAAGATACATGAACATATGAATAAAATCAAAGCACTAACATGAATAAGAAAGGTGTAGTGAAAACTTTCACTAATAAGGAAAAAGCTTGAAAATATAAGGATCATGTCATATGCAGTACTGGGTCTAGTGAAATGTTCAGCATAGAGAATCTGTATTTGTACCTGGCTCATGTATCTTACAGCAGACAGAGGAAATTTATAAATATGGTAGGAAAGTTTCATTTCTAGTTGTATTAATTATTGTTAAAAGTCCAGTTAAGAACTAGATCATAAAAGAATACTCTGAACAGTATCAAGCAAGTAGTGTCATTCTCAGTCCTTATAGGCTCTTTATCATATTTTAGTAAGTCTTAAACTGTATATTAGAACACCTGGAAGATATAACTCACCTACCAGTCTTTAAATTCAGACTTGTGAAGACTATGCAGTAGAAAACTAATTACATAAGCAAACACCTTGGTGAAATCATACTTTCAATATTTTACTGTTAGATTTCTGACAGCAGGAAATAAAGAGACAGTAGTTTGAAACACAAAAAAAATCAGAGAAGCAAGCTAAGGGCAGAGGCAGGTAGTTTTATCATCAATCCTCCTGGTCAAAGGGAAACAGTCTGAAAGGACCAGATAAATCTGGTAAATCAACACTTGGTTACAGGACTGGTGCCAAAGCAGGGGGTTCCGCTACTTAGACCATGGGACTTGCTTTGAGAAACATGATCTACTGGGGGCTGATGGGGTCCATCAGAGAAGGGGAAGAGCATCCTCAGGCATTGTCCTGGTTTTGGCCAGGATAGAGTTAACTTTCCTTGAGCTGGGAGGGAGCAGAGCTGGAGGGCTAGGCCCAGATGAGTCATTGGAGTTTTCCATATCACGTGATGTCATGCTCAGTGTATAAAGCAGATGGGTGTTCTCTCATTTCCACTTCCAGTTAGTGCGGTGGGATCTTTGGTAGAGTCAGGATCGCCTCTGGGGGTGGACTGTGTACCAGTCGCCGGGTGGTGACCAACCGCATTGTGTATTACCCGTTTGGACTTCCTATTGTTACTGTTGTTTTGTTACTGTTACTAAACTGGTCTTTTTTAATTCAATCCACAAATTCTTTTTTTGTCCCTCCTCTATTTCACCAGGGAGGGGTGAGGAAAGTAAGAAACTGGCTGATTGATGATTGGCTACCGGCTGAGTTCAAACCATGAGAGACATAGTTTTGCCAAACTGGTGAAGAAGGCTTTAAACTGAAGTTGCTGGGGGAGAGGAACCTCAATCCATCTCACTCCTACCAACTTGATGCCAGTTCCAGCAATAGATGCCCTGAACCTGGAGAAGGATCACAGGTCAGCAGGAGAGCACCTGAAGAGCAGCACAAAGGAATTCCAGTCACTCCAGCCAGTAAGCCAGCTTCATCGGGTGCCCAACTTAAATGCTTCTATGCAAATACATGTAGCATGGGGAATAAGCAAGAGGACTAGAGACGTGCACACACCTGCAGGCCCACAATCTTACTGACATCACAGAGACATGGTGGGATGGCTCCTATGAGTGGAGTGTTGGAATGGAAGAATACAGGCTCTTTAGGAAGGACAGGCAGGGGAGATGAGGAGTGGGGGTCACCCTCTATGTCAATGACCAGCTGGAGCTCATAGAGCCCTGCCTGGGGATAGATGAGAAGCCAACCAAGAGCCTATGGGTCAGGATTAAAGGGAAGACAGGGACAGGAGATGTTATAGTGAGGGTCTACTACAGACCAACCTATCAGCAACACAGAGCAGATGAAGCCCTCTATGGACAGATAGGAGCAGCATCATGTTCACAAGCCCTGGTCCTCATGGGGGTTTCAACCACCCCAATATCTGTTGGAGGGACAACACTGCAGCGCATAAGGAATCCAGGAGGTTCCTGGAATGCATTAATGATAAATTCCTTCTCCAAGTGACAGAGCATCCAGTGAGGAGAGGTGCTATTCTGGACCTCTTTCTCACCAACTAGGAGGAGCTGGTAGCGAATGTGAAGCTCAAGGGCAGCCTTGTCTGCAGAGACCAAGATATGGTGGAGTTCGATATCTTTAGAGCAGAGAAGAGGGTGTGCAACAAGCTCATTACCCTGGACTTCAGGAGAGCAGAATTCAGCCTCTTCAGGAATCTGCTTGGCAGAGTACAGTGAGATAAACCCTGGAAGGAAGAGGGGCCCAAGAAAGCTGGTTAGTATTCAAGAATCATCTCCTCCAAGCTCAGAAGCAATGCATCTCAACAAAGAGAAAGTCAGGCAAGAACACCAGGAGGCCTGCATGGATGTACAAGAAGGTCCTGAATGCATTTAAACATAAAAAGGAAGCCTAGAGAAGGTGGAAGCAAGGACAGATAGCCTGGAAGAATACAGAGAAACTGTCTGAACAGGCAGGGTCAGGTTAGGAAGGCCAGTGCCCTGATATAATTAAATCTGTCCAGGGACATCAAGGGAACAAGAAAAACTTCTACAGGTACATTGGTGATAAAAGGAAGACTAGGGAAAATGTGGGCCCTCTCCAGAAGAAAATGGGAGATCTGGTTACCCAGGATATGGAGAAGGCTGAGGTATGACACTTTGCCTCAGTCTTCACCAATAAGTTCTCCAGCCACACCACCAAATAGCCAGAAGGTAAAGACAAGGACGGTGGGAATAAAGAACCGCTCACTGTAGGAGAATATCAAGCTTGAGACCATCTAAGGAGCCTGAAGGTGCACAAGTCCATGGGACCTGATGAGATGTATCCATGGATCCTGAGGGAACTGGTGGATGAAGTGGTTAAGCCATTATTGATCATATTTGAGAAGCTCTGGCAGCATGGTGAAGTTCCTGCAGACTGGAAAAGGGGAAACATAACCCGCATTTTTAAAAAAAGAAAAGAAAGAAGACCTAGGGAACTACAGGCCAGTCAGCTTTATCTCTGTGACTGGCAAGATCATGGAGCAGATCCTCCTGGAAACTATGCTAGGGTACATGGAAAACAAGGTGATTAGTGACAGTCAACATGGCATCACTAAGGGCAAATTGTGCCTGACAAATTTGGTGACCTTCTATGACAGGGTTACAACACTGGTGGACAAGGAAAGAGCAACTGATGTCATCCACCTCCAGCATTTGACACTGTCCCACACAACATCCTTGTCTCCAAATTGGAGACAAGTGGATTTGACAGATGGACCACTCAGCAGGTAAGGAATTGGCTGAATGGTAACACTCAAAGAGTTGTGGGCAACAGCTTGATGTCCAAGTGGAGAGCAGAGATGAGTGGTGTTTCTCAGGGGTCAGTTTTGGGATCAGTGTTGTTTAACATCTTTGTTAGAAACATGGACAGTGGGACTGAGTGCACCCTCAGCAAGTTTGCCAATGACACCAAGCTGTGTGGTGCGGTTGACAAGCTGGAGAAAGGGGATGCCATCCAGAGGGACTTGGACAGGCTTGAGAGGTGGGCCCACGCAAACCTCATGAAGTTCAGCAAGACCAAGTGCAAGGTCCTGCACATGGGTTGAGGCAATCCCATGCACAAATACATGCTGACCCATGAGCAGACTGAGAGCAGGTCTGTGGAGAAGGACTTGGGACTATCAGTGAATGGAAAAACGGAATATGAGCTAGTAATGGGTGCTTGCAGTCCTGAAAGCCAGTCATATTCTGGGCTGCATCAAGAGAAGTATGGCCAGCAGGTCAAGGGAGGTGATTCTCCCCTTCTACTCCACTCTTGTGAGACCCCATCTGGAGTACTGTGTCCAGCTCTGGGGCCCCCAACATAAAGACATGAACTTTCTTGAACATGTCCAGAGGAGGCCAAGAAGATGATCAGGGGGCTGGACCATCTCCTCTGTGAGGACAGGCTGAGA
Source organism: Strix uralensis (assembly GCF_047716275.1). Classification (NCBI taxonomy): domain Eukaryota; kingdom Metazoa; phylum Chordata; class Aves; order Strigiformes; family Strigidae; genus Strix; species Strix uralensis. The sequence goes on from NC_134012.1 coordinate 50,429,205, forward strand.
GATTTGATCAGCCTAGAGAAGAGAAGGCTCCAGGGAGACCTTATAGTGGCCTTCCAGTAATTAAAGGGGGCTATAGGAAAGATGGGGAGGGACTCTTTATCAGGGAGTGTAGGGATAGGATGAGGGGTAGTGGCTTTAAACTAAACAAGTGTAGATTTAGATTAGACATAAGGTAGAAAATCTATACTATCAGGATGGTCAGGAGACACTGGAAGAGGTTGCCCAGAGGGACTGTGGATGCCCCCTGCCTGGAAGTGTTCAAGACCAGGTTGGATGGAGCTTTCAGCAACCTGATCTAGTGAATGGTGTTCCTGCCTATGGCAGGGGGCTTGGAACTAAATGATCTTTAAGCTCTCTTCCAACCCAAACCATTCTATGATTCTATGATTTTATGAATCATCAACTGTTGAGGCCTCCCTGGCCACCATCTCACTAACCAGTGAACTTCTGTCATATTATAATTTCTAAAGAAACTCAAAGTTGAAATCCTTAAAGAAAGTTCTGTAATGTATGAGATGCAATTATCACATAATTAACAATTTAGATAGATTGGATTGGTGGGCCAATGTCAACGGGATGAGCTTCAAGGCCAAGTGCCAGGTCCTGCACTTGGGCCACAACAACCCGATGCATTGCTACAGACTTGGGGAGGTGTGGCTGGAGAGCTGTGTGGAAGAGAAGGGTCTGGGGGTTCTAATTGACAAGCAGCTGAACATGAGCTGGCAATGTGCTCACGTGGCCAAGAAAGCCAACGACACCCTGGCTTGTATTAGAAATAGTATGACCAGCATAAATAGGGAGGTGATTATTCCCCTCTACTCTGCACTGGTGAGGCCACACCTGGAGTATTGTGTCCAGTTTTGGGCACCTCAATACCAGAGAGATACTGAGGTGCTGGAGGGAGTTCAGAGGAGGGCAACGAAGCTGGTGAAGGGCCTGGAGAACAAATCCTATGAGGATCAATTGAAGGAGATGGGACTGTTTAGTTTGAGGAAGAAAAGGCTAAGGGGAGACTTCATCACTCTACACACACCTGAAAGGACATTGTAGAGAGGTTGGTGCTGGTCTCTTCTCACAGGTGATTAGTGACAGAACAAGAGGGAATGGCTTTAAACTGCAACAGGGGAGGTTCAGACTGAACATTAAGAAAAAAATTTTCACAGAAAGAGTGGTTAGACAGTGGAATAGGCTGCCCAAGGAGGTGGTGGAGTCATCATCCCTGGAGATGTTTAAGGGTCGTTTAGATGAGATGTTGGGGGATATGGTGTAGGGGAGAACTTTGTAGAGTAGGACTGATGGTTGGACTCGATGATCCCAAGGGTCTTTTCCAACCTGAATGATTCTGTGATTCTGTGAATTTTAGATGTTCCAGATCTCCAATATTGACCAACACTCAGACAAAGTAGAACTGAAACAAATTTTTTTTTACAGAGTTAAGTGGGAAAAAAAAAAATTATCTCTTTACCACTCAACATTCCTTCAGTAAGACTTGGTAGAGAGGCTCAAAAATTATGCAGAAAATATAAAGACCAAATCATGTCTCCACTGCAGGCTGTCAATATTCAACTCCCAATATTTATTGCGAGGTAACCAGATAAGGTTTACTAGTTTGATGTTAATTTATCACAGTTGAAATAGCCTGAAAATGGCCTTTATGTTTTATCAGTTTGTTGGAAAGGGGAGAAGACTCAAGAAATAGTAATGGCATTTTGGCCATATGAAGACTGGTACAGGAAAAAACCCATATCATGGATTTCCCATCTACCAGCACACATTCTAAGCCTGCAGCTATGGTGAACAGAAGGACAATACCAGAAGAAAGTAGTGTAAAAAATGTGCTCCTCTACTGCCTTTCTTAAGCATCTCCTATGAGGTGGAGATATGGGAATTAACAGCATTAATCAATAGATCATGCAGTGATGACATGTAGTTCAGCTATTCATAATTTCTTACCAAGAGGTGGAGAGAAAATCTTTACAGAAGGTTGATGCTCCACTCTCAACATTCTGGGGGGAAAAGCTGAGTTGCAGGGTTACATACAATGATGATCAACTTGAACAAATGGGAAGACTGAAGAAAAGTTTTCACTAAAGATTTAACCTTGAGCTTCCATGACTTAGTTCGTTATCAAGATTTTCTGTTATTTTTTTTTTCCATCTATGTCTTTCTGTTAGCCCCAACTTTGCTCTTTTGTAGCTTCTTTCCAAACTTGACTACAATGTGCATTTTTTGTATTGGCCCTATTTCTCTCTGTGTTCCTCTGCAAGTACTGTAGCTGTTAAAACCATCCAAATTAATAATTGCTAGCACTGTTATGTCACACAGTGTAAACTCAACATCAAAGCTACAGGCATACAAGCTACTGGCTAAGATGGGTGGTTACCACAATTATCTTTAGCTCGGCATTAATCAGTTTTATTCTGATCCAACTTTTTGGTCAGCTTTGTTTCATGATGGACAGCACATGTCCATCACACATGTGGATTGTATCATTCTTCAAAATATTTTGCCTGATGAGGCTTGTAAACAGTGATAATTCTACAGGATAAACTAGATTGGGTAAGGAGTTATCTCTATAACACATTAGCTTAAACACATGTAAAGGATTTATCAAGCTGATGTAGTTAACAGTGACAGCTAGTGTCTCTTCTTAAGTTCAGAAAAAAGTGTGTTGACAAAATTAAAAATAAAAGTTTCTTACTAGTCTTTTCTTGATAGCTTAAAAACATGCATAAATAGCTTAGCGATACCATTGCTCTTCCAGTATGGTAAATCCTAAATTCAGCACCTTTTCCAACAAGTGGCTTGACCCTACCTTTATCGTCACTGTCAGAATCCAGATGAAAAGCAGCTGTGCAGCTAGAAGACTTAAGTACCTTAAAAGTGGAAGCTGTCACACACACTGCCTCCACCATATTGCATAAACAGTTAATTTCTAATATTCACCAGCATATTAGGGTGGCTTTAATTTCTGTTGAATATCACAGAATCACAAAATGCTGAGATTGAAAGGGACCTCCAGAGGTCATCTGGTCAAATCTCTTTGCCAAATCGGGGATACCTAGAACCACTTGCCCAGGACCATGTCCAGACAGCTTTTGAATATCTCCAAAGATGGAGACTCCACAAACTCTCTGGGTAACTTGTGCCAGTGCTCAGTCACCTTCACAGTGAAAAAGTGTTCCTGATGTTCAGAAGGAACCTCTTGTGTTTCAGTCTGTGCCCATTGCCTCTGGTCCTGTCACTTGGCACCACCAGAAAGAGCCTGGCTCCATCCTCTTTGCACCCTCCCTTCAGGTATTTTCATACATTAATAATAGCCTCCCTAAGCCTTCTATTCTCCAGGTGAAACAGTCCCAGATCTCTCAGCCTTTCCTCATAGGAAAGATGCTTCAGGCTCTTCATCATCTTTGTGGCATTTCATTGGACTCTGTCCAATGTAATCAAGTCCCTCATCTCATTAAGCAATGGTCCCACATTTTCCCTGGTCTTCTTTTTGTCACCTATGTACTTACAGAAGCCTTTCTTGTTGTTTTAGACATTCTTGGTCAGATTCAATTCACAGAATCATAGAATCGATTGGAAAAGACCTTGAAGATCATCTAGTCCAACCATTAACCTAACAATGACAATTCCCAACTACACCATATCCCTAAGCGCTATGTCAACACAACTCTTAAACACCTCCAGGGATGGGGACTCCACCTCTCCCCTGGGCAGCCCATTCCAACGCTTAACAACCAGTTCTGAAAAGAAATACTTCCTAATATCCAGTCTAAACCTTCCCTGGTGCAGCTTGAGGTGATTCCCTCTTGTCCTATCGCTTGTTACTTGGTTAAAGAGACTCATCCCCAGCTCTCTGCAACCTCCTTTCAGGAAGTTATAGAGGACGATGAGGTCTCCCCTCAGCCTCCTCTTCTCCAGACTAAACAACCCCAGTTCCCTCAGCATCTCCTCATAAGACCTGTACTCCAGACCCTTCACCAGCTTCGTTGCCCTTCTTTGGACACGCTCAAGTAATTCAATGTCCTTTTGTAGTGAGGGGCCCAAAACTGAACACAGTAATCAAGGTGCGGCCTCACCAGTGTTGAGTCCAGGGGTAAGATCACTTCCCTGTCCCTGCTGGCCACTCTACTTCTGATGCAAGCCAGGATACCATTGGCCTTCTTGGCCACCTGGTCACACTGCTGGCTCATGTTCAGCCAGCTGTCAATCAACACTCCCAGGTCCCTCTCTGACTGGCAGCTCTCCAGACACTCCTCCTCAAGCCTGTAGCACTGCTGGGGGTTGTTTTGATCAAAGTGCAGAACACGGCATTTAGCCTTACAGAAACTCCTACAGTTGGCCTTAGCCCATCATTCCAGCCTGTCCAGATCTCTCTGCAGAGCCTCGCTACCCTCGAGCAGATCCCACCCAACTTGGTGTCATCTGCAAACTCAGTGAGGGTGCACTCGATCCCCTCATCTAGATAATCAGTAAAGATGTTAAACAGGAGTGGCCCCAAAACAGAGCCCTGGGGGACACCACTCATGACCGGCTGCCAACTGGATTTAACTCCATTCACCACAACTCTTTGGGCCCAGCCATCCAGCCAAATTTTTACCCAGCGAAGCGTGTGCCCATCCAAGCCATGAGCGGCCAGTTTTGCCAGGAGAATGCTGTGGGAAATGGTGTCAAAGGCCTTCCTAAAGTCAAGTTCACAGCCTTTCCATCATCCAATAAACACGTCGCCGTGTCATAGAAGGAGATCAGGTTTGTCAAGCAGAACCTGCCTTTCATAAACCCATGTTGACTGAGCCTGATCATCTGGTTGTCCCGCATGTGCTGTATGATGGTACTCAGGATGAGCTGCTCCATCAACTTCCCGGGCACTGAAGTCAAGCTGACAGGCCTGTAATTTCCTGGATCATCCTTCTGACCCTTCTTATATATGGACGTCACACTGGCCAATTTCCAATCTGTTGGGACCTCCCCGGTCAGCCAGGACTGCTGGTAAATGATGGAAAGCAGCTTGGCAAGCACCCCAGCCAGCTCCTTCAGCACTCTCGGGTGTATTCCATCAGGTCCCATGGACTCTTGTATGTCTATGTGATGCAGTAGGTCACTGATCATCTCCTCCTGGATTGCCAGAGGGTCGTTCTCCCAGTCTCTGTCTTCTGGCTGAGGAGGCTGGATTCCCTCAATACAACTAGTCTTGTTATTAAAGGCTGAGGCAAAGAAAGCATTAAGCAGCTCAGCTTTTTCCCCATCACTCATTGCCATGTTTCCTCCTGCGTCTAGTAGGGGATGGAGGCTCTCCCTGGCCTTTCTTTTGCTGTTGACATACTTATAGAAACATTTCTTGTTATCCTTGACTGCTGAAGCCAGATTAATTTGTAGCTAGTCTCTAGACCTCCTGATTTCTGCCCTACATAGCCTCACAGCATCTTTGAAATCGTTGTGAGTGGTTAGCCCCTTCTTCCAAAGGCTGTAAACTCTCTTTTTCTCCCTGAGTTGCAGCCAAAGCTCCCTGTTCCTTTTGGGTCTTAGCTTTCGTAATATCATCCCCGAATATTTGGACATTGAGTTTGGTTTGGAGCTCTTTGTTCATCCACGCAGGTCTCCTGTTGGTTTTGCCTGACTTCCTGCTCATTGGGATGGATGGCATTTGGACTTGTGGGACTTGAATACTAACCAACTTTCTTGGGTCTCCCTTTCCTCTAGGACCTTATCCCAAAGGACTCTTCCAAGCAGATCTTCAAAGAGGTCAAAGTCTTCTTCAAAATCTTGAAGCCCAGGGTTGTGAACTTGATTGTCACCCTCCTCCCTGCCCTCAGTTTCCCGAGCTCCACCATCTCATGGTCACTGCAGCAAAGGCTGCCCTTGACCTTTACATACTCTTTTTTGGTTAATATGAGATACAGCAGAGCACTTGTCCTTGTTGGCTTCTCTATCACTTGGAAGAGGAAGTTATCATAAATGCACTCCAGAAACATCCTGGCTTGCTTATGTCCTGGTGTCTTGTCCATCCAGTAAATATCAGGATGGTTGAAGACATCCATGAGGACCAGGATCTTCAAACTTAAGACTACTCCTATCTGTCTGTAGACGGTCTGATTCACTTGTTCTTCCTGGTCAGGTGGCCTATAGAAGACACCCACTATAATGTTACCTTTGTCTGCCCCCTCCTTAATTTTAACCCATAAACTCTCCATCAGCTCCTCATTCATCTCTCATTCAACTCAGGCAGAGTTCCATTCCCTCCAGATGCTCTCTCACATAAAAGGCAACTCCTCCTTACCTTCTTTTCCTGTCCTTCTTAAAGAGCCTATATGACTCCTCTGCAATACTCCAGGCATGGGAGCCATCCCACTATACTTTTGTGATCCCAGTAAGAATATAGCCCTGCAACTGCAATATATTTGAACATATGTATATGTAGTAGGAATGCTCTTCACTTTTGCTTTTCTGCTATCACTGCTGTTCACCTCATGACCCTCTCTGGAAGTCTTGTCAGCTAAAACTTATTTCAGACAGATCTCTCATGTCTTGCCCCTGATGGGAGAGAATAGCAAGAGAACTGCTGAGAAATCAGTGTAAGGGGAAACAGAAAAATGGCTATTAACTGGGAAGAAAAAATAAATATTAAATAAATGGCAAATTCCCCCTTGAGGTTCAAAACCAGCTGAATTGTAGTTCAACAAATGACCCCCAACTATTCTCAGGAACAAAGTTCCAGCCAAGAAAATAAGAATAAGATTGCTGCTTTGGAAAATGCACTAAGTCACAACATGTGCAGAAGATTTGGGAAACTCCTGCTGATCTAGTTAACAAAGGAATCAGTGCATTTTTCCTTTCCTGTATTTGTTTCTAAGCCTTTAAAAATTATATGGTAATGCTTAACAAATGCTTATAGTGAATAATTCCATATTATTATTTGTTCAGAGCTGTCAAATACATAATATACATTACATAACAAAAAAAATTAATAGACTAGTGCATGACCTATACATTGTACAACCCATTTTAAACATGATGCAGCTTGAAATAATAGAAAACGATGTGGAGACACCATAGGGCAGGTATGGCAAAGGTTTGGTAAGATTGCACAGACTAAGTGTATACTGTGGGTCAGACTGCTACCATAGCATGTGCTGCAGTTCTGGTCTCAGTTCACTGGGTGGAGGAAGGTATGTTTGAGGTTAACTCCTTGCATGAAGCTATTACCTTAAGATAAAAAGACTCACAGAGTCTTAATATATAGACTTAACTGTGAATATTCAATTCTTGTCTCTGTGTTTCATGAGTGGTTCAGTTTACCAGAGCAATTAAGTTTATGTGAAAATTTCAAAATTAAGAATCAGATTGAAAAGATGCAGTATGCCCAATCCTTGTATATTACAGGGCTGCAGAGACATTCACAGCACTGGTCATAAAGCCATGACAAATTTCCATTGCAACAACAGGAAAATTGTTTTGAGTGAATTGAAACAATGCATTTGGTTCCTGGTTATGTTCTTCCCATACTGAGTAAGCTTCTGGGAGCTGAGCTGTGGTCATCAGTTGACTCAATACTTAGCTTCTGCCCACATGACCGAAATAGAAATGAACTGCCATATCCTGGATATTAATACAGCTTACACTGCATTGGTTAGTAAATCTTCTTCATACTTCTTCCAAATCTGCATATGTCATTTCAGGACAAGGAGTAGAAATGTAGGCAGTCATACTAAATAGATGTATTTTTCACTCATTATGATTTTACATACAAAACAAGGCTTCAAAAATTATTAGATATTTTATCATGTCTTATAAGCTTCAGTTCTTTAGAGTTGCCAGAAGTGTCAGAAGTATAGAAATGTAAAGTAAGCAAAGGAAAAAAAAATTTAGCTGTCATTTGACATCAATGTTAACATTAAGTTTCACCAAGAAATTAAATGGCTTTATTTTAATAGCTGAATGAAGCCCAGAGGGAAATTCTTTTCTTACAGGTAACTGATACAATAAGTCAGAAGACATTGGCTTAGACTGTTACATTTCTTTGTGCTTCAGATCATTCAGAATTTCCTTGTTTCTTTTACCAATCTGTGAGTCATTTGTGGGACACCAGGTGTACAGACTTATCAGGGTCACATCTTATTGCATCTCATTCCCTTTTGAAGGAAACAGTCATGTACATGCAAGGAGCTGAGGAGGAACTGTTGGTCTGTTCAGTAAGTCCTGTTCTGGGTTGTCATGGAAAAAAGGAGTGGACAAAGCATCAGACAGCACACTCTTCCTCAATGCAGATGTCTTTAAATGTATCTGTCATTTGTTGCCCTTATGCATTTGGCAATTTTCCCATGTTTAAATATGACAGTAAGAAGACAGCTGACATACCTCTAATTGTGGCTAGTTGATCAATGTTTACTAAGAGCAAATATTAGACTGTATTTACATTGACTTGTTAGCAGTATAAAGTGGATGAGAGCTAAGTGCAAGGCCCTGGCATGATGCTGAATATAAGTCATGTCCTCTTACACAGATAAGTAATAATGTATAGCATTATTTCACTACTATACTTAAAGCACTAGATTTTTTAGTGAAGACAAAAATAAAGTGTATCCTATCTTCCCATCTGCCCTGGTAGACTTGCATATCATGGCTATGACCTGACTTACTGTGGTAAGAGATCTGTTTTATATATAATTTTAAGTAATTAGGCATTGAATTAATTTCTGAATACATGAAACTGTAATTTCTGCCTTTCTTAGACTAAGAGCTGATAGCACTGCTGGAGGGATAAAGCCCACATCAATCCCAGTGGAAATGGACTTGAACTCAGGAAGTCATTAAGTGAAACAGTAAATGGAAATTACTCAGTACTTGAGCTGCTGAAAAAGAATATTAAAGAGAAACAGGAAATTTTTTTTCCTCTTTCCTCTTGAGTGTTGCTGAGCAAGAAACTTGTTTAAGGCAAAGACATAGGTCATCCTGAGACAGAAGTGAGTGCCATCTTACTCATAAAATACAGCATTCTCTAGAACAGAGGAAAACAGAGAAATACATTGGTATATAGATACGTGACCTTTACTGATGACAGACATGGACAAGAGACGGAGAGCATCAAAGGCTTAATATAAGCATTTTAGGTAATTTTTCATACTCTGACATAAGACTCTTCCAAATATGTCACATCTTAGCATTATCAGAGTCATTTTCTTTATGTAGTCTTCTGGAACAAATTTGCTTACCATCAACACAGACTGAACTGGTTTATCGCCATTATTCAGGTCTGGATTAACCAGCCCTTAATAAGGCTAACACATGTACATTTTCTTTTACTTTTACAGATCTACCATTTTTCTCCTTCCTGAAATTTTAATTCTTCTTTCTTTTTTTAAAAAAAAAAAAAAAAAAAAAAAAAGTCTGACCCATAGTCAGGTTGGATTTTGGTTTACTTGGCTTTTGATTTTTTGTTCTTATTCCGTTCACATCAGGACAAAATCCACGACTTGGCTTCTGTGGGAAGAGATTACTGGAGCTGATGGCCTTGGCTGGCCAAAGCCACTAAGGAAAACAGCTACTGGCATCCAGCAAGGATATTAGGAGAAGTGAAAGAGCAGAGGGAGAACAGAAACTTTTATGGGTAGTTGCCTTAGTGTGTTCTGTGATTTATTTTTTATTATTACTGTGTATTTTATTTGGTTCTCTTGTAATGCTAATGTAAATGTTGTATTTTAGGGTATGATCAGTGATTTCAGGATAGGTTCATGAGCTTTCCCTTAGTTGAAAATCAATAGAAGCAATTATTCTCCAGTGAGATAACTCAGATAACTGGTATTCAGAGAATGATCTTCCTCCAATGTAAATGTCAAAGATGTTGACAAAATGAAAATTATTTTTGTTTGACTTCTGCAGATCTTTTCCTCAAAAACTGTGTTTTTTTAAAATTGATAAAAATAATTACTTAGTTTAAAAGCCATTCTGTTTGGGTTTTTTATAAAAAAAAGCATAAATCAAAAAAGTCATTCAAGTCACTATAAATACTGAGAATATGGTCAAATGTTGTTGGAATCAGATCATTGATATTTTTATGACTTTGGCAATATTTTCAGAAGATACAGTTTCAAATGTGTTTTAAATTATTTGTTTCTTATTCTTTAAAAATTTCAGAATGTAGCTATAATTTAAAGATGGTGTTGGGGGAGCTGTGCAGAAGAGTAGGATAAAATGACAGCAAAATCTCTATTGCTCTGGTTAACTCTCCTGTATGATAAATAAGGTAAATGCCTGTTCAACTTAACTGTGACACAGCCTTAGAAAAAGCTTAATTTACAGCTCCATTATTGCTGTTTTCCTTGGCAAATGTCCTTCTTTATTTTGGACACATTTTCGAAGATATATTTAGTCTTATTCAGTGTGGAGATGCCAAACACAGACATGTTCTCATGTATCTGACCATAAACCAACACTGTGTACCAAGAGGCTGGTCACTTTTCTACAGTAGTGAATGTGTGATAAACAGCCAAGCAAAGGGGTTCTTGTGATTTTTTATTTATTGCTTTCAGCCTTCCTGACTTTGTTAGATTCTGTGACAAATTAATTTACTCACTGTTACTCCTTACAGACTTCAGATAACTCTCCTGTATTTTCTACCCACTCCAACTGCACTCAAAACTGCCCTAGAAGTCTTTGTCCTTTTTATATAGGGTTTGAGATTTTTTGTTATTGATATAAAGAATCCATATTATATATCTTCTTAACAAGTGTTTTCTGTGGTCCCAGTTAAACATTTTGGCATAGAAGACAGAGATCTAGTTAATGCCTCCTGTCCTATCACAATGTCCCCAGAGGAGTGATCACTGAGAGAGGGCCCCATGTTGGAACCGAGCACAACACAGAAAAATCCCTTTCTATCAATGCCTTTAAGTACCATCTTCACAACTGTCTGCTGCCTGCCATAAGGATGTTCAGGACAGCCTTCTAGCCCTTCCTACTTTCCCAGGTGATCATGTTCTCATGGAATCAATTTAAATTACAAAAACTCCCAAGCATCAGGTGTAAATTTTACCAGATCAGTCCCGTGGGGAAACAAGTCTGAAAAAATCTGGTGCATGTTAGAGGGTGACCCTGCAGAGCCCTTCAGACCTGAGCAAGGAAGAGCTGTGCCAGGGCAGAGCTGAGTGGGAAGTCTGGCATCATGGAACATGTCCAACTGTATAAGGACAGCTCAAACCCTGCAGACCCTTTATACAACTGCTCTTCTGCCTTACATGACACAGAATGAATTTCTTCCCTCCAACTTCTGATTCCATTGGTCATGCCTCAGCTTAAGGAACAGGAATAATTCAGCTTGTATTGAATTCACACAACAAACAGAAGAAATTATACTGTAGTTAAACAAAAGAAAATCTAGGCTGAAGTAATAGGAAAATTAATATAAAGAAAGAATACAGGAATAAAGAATGATGTACCCAGAAAGAAAAATCTCAAGCATCTATCTTATGATGTCTTATATCACTTGAAAAACTATATGTCAGCATGAAATGAAAAATAAGACACTACTGAATAGACAAGAGCTGGAAGACCTATGGCAATATTGTTCCAAATTTATACATTCCTACATTTCTTCAATTAACATATATTTTTATATTTATACATATACTTGTGCATACACATAGGTATATGTATACTTCAATGGCAGATTTCCAGGTATAAAACCTCTGGCACAGCAAATTCTTACTAACATCAGTTTGTGTCAGTCCCAATTATACTATTAAGCAAAATTCATGCCTTATCTAAAACCAAGTTGTCTGCAAAGAAATAACATCAGGAATTAAATACATCAGTACAACAGTTTAGTTAGTAGCTCATCTCCTAAAGTGTAATACTGACAAACTAATAATAATTAATTATAATCTATTAATTATAAAGAAAGTTATAACTGCTCATATTATCCAATCTGATATTTATTACTGTGTGAAAAATAAAATTTATACCTTATAAGAACATCACTTTTAACAAGTTCTTATGAAGAGCACACAACACTGCCAAAATGACATTTCATATTCAAATATGAGCCTTGAACTTTTCAATTGCCAGAAGCAGAGGGAAGAGTCTCCTAATGTTCTTTTTCCCACTTCCCTTGATTAGCATCAGCTTTTATATAAAGTCAGACAAATTAAATGGTCTGTGGCAGTGTTTGTTATTGAACATCCAAAGGGATTAGATTTCATATATTCAACAATGGATTGAATGTGCCTGAAGAAAAATGTGAAACTAATAAACTACTAGATTATATTTTATGATACCATATGTAGTGTTATCAAAGTGGATGAACAGCAGTCTCTGAAACACACCATCTCAGGGCAGCAAAAGTACTGTATTAATACGTTCAAGATCGAATGCTTTCTTTAGACTTTAGCACAAGCTAAATTAGAATTAGAATTAGAAGTTAGCAGAGTCTTACCTGAAATTAGCCCTATAAATCTTTCCTGATGAAATGAATACAACAAAGATGTCTTAACATAAACTTACATAGTCACTTCTTGAACAACTCATTAAAAAAATGATGGCAGCACCTTGGAAACAATGAAGAGTAAGGTTAAATAACAAATATTTTAATTTGGATGAAAACATACACTTTTTTTTTTTTTTTTCCATATACAGGTAACCCCAAATAATACAAAATCTCCAACAAACTCCCCTAAACTGCAGGCAATTCATCCAGTTGGAGGAAACAGCTCAGCCCCAAAACAGAATATAGGTAATGTTTTTCCTTCTCTCACCACAAAAAACTGTACCTTGTCATTAGACACAAACCAAGCAACTTCACTCAGTCTACCATTGCATACAGTTCTTTATTACACACGGGCACATGAGAATTATGTTCTACATGCAACTGTTTATTTTTGTGATTTTAATTTGTCATTTATCCTATCAGTAATATACTTGTCTTTGTTCCAGAACCATTCTGCAATAACAAAGGAGAATGAAAATGTCAACAGCAAAGCCTGTGTAAGGGAACTGCATTAAAATGTTCATAGCTTTTACAGTCAAGTTGAAATCACTCTCTCAGTCCATGTCTGCAACATGTTTATTAGCTACTACTGATATTATGAAATGCTTTCTTCTGAACAAAAAGGTCACTTTTTCAAAAAAAATTTTAAAGGGATTTAAGTACAACATTGACCCATATACTCCTTTTGTCCCTTAGCTTAGCTAATATCTCTAAATACTGCAGCACAACCACATCAAAGGCAGGATTAGGTTTATCCAACCTAAACCTGAACTTCTCATTCCAGTGAATAGAAGGCCAACACATAGTCAGGGATTTGACACAACTATCCTTTCTACAATCCATTTAGTCCGTTTACTTATGCCTTTCCTTTATAGTTCCCAAATGTATTTTTATTCCCTGTGGCCTTCCAAGTCACATTAAAAATTTAAATGCAAGAATTAATGAAGGCAAGAATTTATATCTGTAAGAGCTTGTCCTAATCCTTCTCTTATTTTCGCTTTTTACTGTCCTTGTAGTGATCAGCCTACAGCAGCACAGCAGATTATTTCTTTACAAGTCTTTGCAGAAAGACAGGAAGTACAACAATAGCTGTGGCATCAATCAGCTTCTGAACTCCTTTCTGAAAACTTTGGAGTAGGAATTTATAAGAATGTCAGCAAAGGTACTGCTGGACAATGAACTTTTAGTCTGAATGGCTCTCCACTACACAAATAATAAATACTGATAAGAAAATGTAGCCTAAGTATTGAATATATAAAAATCTTGCATCTTGATAATTTTTCAGACTCAGAATTATTGTTATGAAACTGTATTTTATATTATTTGCTTTATATTGGGACATTCCTTAAATGATGGAAATAGTACATATTTTATTATTATTACAAGTATTTTTTACATATTGACTACAAATATAGAGAGTAAGTCCTCCCAGAGAAATGCCTGAAGTATGAAATTACATCATTTCCCTGGTTAAGAGGTACCATAAATGCACAAGATGACAAGCGGTGGGGAATGTATCAAACACAATGCTTACCTTAAGAGCATATCTGAAGTAATAGCTCAAGTACAGCACATGACAGAACAAAACTGATGCAGAACGAAACCCTTCATGTTACTCACCAACTTCTTAAACTTTAACTGATGGTTCCAAGAGAAGTGAACTTGTCAACGGACATTTTCATGTGCAACAATTTTCTCCTCCTTCAAATGAATCCTGTTTGAAGTATTTCTTGCCTTCTTGACTCAGATTACGTTCAGTAGCAGTTTAGTACTTCATACATTTTCTGTCAAGACTATATCCTGCACTTTGATAGTGTCAATTATCTGATAACACTTTTCCACCTCAATTTTCTATGTCTTAGAATAAATCAATTTGTAAATGATAAGATATTAAACCCTGGATATCAGGGTTCTCAGAAACAATGTAATCTCCAGCTTTCAACATATTAGCTGTTTTGACAATTTATCATTGAAAACAAGAGGAAACCACTGACAATGACATTATTAGTCCTACTGAGGACTTCTTTCTGAAAGTACAGAGATTTTGCTAGAACTGAGAATGATATTTGCTTATTTTATCAACTGTAACTTTCCCCTTCATTTAAAGGAGACATTAAAGTTGCTCCATTATCAAAGCTGGGCTTGAACAGAACTGCTGAAATCCTAAAGCAGATGTTCAGTAATAACTCCATTTCCCTCATGACAGTATTCAAAGTGAATTCTTGTGGGTTATGCTGGCATAATTTTGCTACAACAAAGGAAAAATAGCTTTTTCCATCGTTTCTTCACCAGAAGTGAGAACACTCTCAAGTTAATAGGCAGATTTTACTCAAGTTCCATTAGAAACATACAGTCTCTTTATGGAAAACATCATCATGTTGCCAAATCATGGGAAAATACATTCACAGTGATCAATATTTGAGAAAAAAAAGTCAAAACATAGACCAAATTTACCATGAATGGTCAAATAATCTCTAAATATTAGTTAAATTTTTATTTTCTCATGACAAATATGAAAGTTTCATCTTTATAATAGTGAAGACCCTTCAAGTGTGGCAAAAAGTATGTGTGAGGCATTTCAAATCACGTGGATTAGACTTGCTATCAGCAAATTTTTACATTGTAATGCTAGCAATTAAATATATTTAATATAAATATATTCAATTTATTGATATATAATATTTTAAATGTTCTATAGCCTTTCTTTTCCCTAAAATGAGGATTTTGCTCTATAAGGAAAATCTCTGGTATTTTTGAAAGAAAAATTTAAATTTTATTAAGATATAAAAAATATGTAAAGTCAAATATAATTTGGTAAGAATATTATTCCAACAGTTTTATTGGTTTTGATCAAACTAGAGTAACCGTTGAGATGCTGTTGAGATGCAGTAGAAAAGCAGAAAAGACTGCTTTATGGTCCATATCAAAGTAAAGAAACAAAAATTATTTTGTAATATTTTTTCTTTATACAAATACAGGAAATACAATGCAGTATCATTGCCTTTGTGCATTCATAACAACAGGTTCAGTCTGAAGTGTGTCCAAGCCTGGTTCTTTTTCATGTATTTTGATTTAGTGATGGAACAAGGGTATCTGAAGTAAAGTCAAAAGAGAAAGGCCATATTTAGCCATTATTTTATAGATTTCATTTATGATCTCAAATTCTGTAAAAAAATCAGTGTCTCTAATGTTTCCCACTAAGTTAGAACTTTACTTTTATAATTTAATCTTATTTTCTTTGCATGTGTTTCCAGAAACACAAATCCAACACAAAAGAAAGAAGGTATAAGATAAGCAAGGGTAGATTTGAAAAGAGTAAAGGCAGACAGATTAGTTTGGGGGAAGGGGGAAAGGTAGTTTCTCCACCTACATAACAGTACATAAAGTGTAATTACAAATCTGAAAGTGTCTTGTGGATGACTCAAAAGGTCCAAGACACTCTGTGGCTTTGTAATACTGTAAGAATAGATTTTTAAATATATTATTTTCATTTTCAGTACCGTATATATATGGTGTTTGTTCTTTTGGACAAACTAAGGAATCTATGAACTAGATAGATGAACTGTACATTTTGTTGTCTTTAACTTGTCAATGCAAGTAAGTAACATTTCTAATTTTACTGTACATGGCAACCAGGAATTCACTGTAAGAATAAAATTAATTTCTCATTGCAGCTTTCAAACTATACTACATTTATCTGTCAAACTGGGCAGTCCGCCTCACCTAATCACTTTCCCCATCCTGAGTATCTACGTTGAATAAATATTGAGCAACTACTGAATGAAAAGGTACCTTTATTCTTCTTGTGAAAGACTGAATGGGACATCATGGGTCTTATTTCAGTCCCCTTGTCAATGTTAGATATTTGCTTTCTTTATTTCTGCTGAGAGTTTTCATTTAAAGTTTATTACACCTATAAAAACTTCCCAAAGAGGTTTTATGATTAACTTTGTATCTGCTGGTTAGAAAGATAATACCATGTTGACATCCTTTTAGATGTCAAGTTCATTATTGTTGATTTCAACATTTCCACTTATTTAGGTTTATTTACTTTTCTAATACAGCTAACTAGCTACTAAACTGATATTACATAAATAAGAATGGTTAAGAACATCTCAGTGCATCTTTCTCAGAAAAAGTACCATTATTTGCCTTTCTTCCTAAACATTTAAACCCCTAAGTAACAAATAACCTAGAGCAGCTGGTGGTGGATAAGATACACTCTGAGATAAGCCTCCTGGTGATAATAGATGATCTCTGCTGTAAACTTACCTCCCAACCTTCTGTAAACTTTCCCTGCCTTTCACAGCACAGACAGATGTGTTGGTATAACACCATTTCCAGTTTTTGTGCCCCTTAAGAAGTGGGGAACCTTCTATAAATTTTATATACTTGGATGAGGCACAACTTTTTCTGTTACCAAGTGTTAGGTGTTGGAAGTGTGAGAAACGCAAAACAGTGAGAAATCTGTAAAACACATATTTCCTTAACACAGGATGCCCAGAATGAACACAGGGTGGGATGGAGGTCCAGTGATTTGTGTTTGTCATGGCGCCAAGGAGGAAGGTTAAACGAGGTGTAGGCCATGTGGTCCCATTCTTTTGTTTTTCTCAAGGACAGATTTATCTCCTGCTCTACCCCTTTCTTCCAAGGGATGATCTTTACAGTAGCCAGCCAGCTTTGTTTCTCATCCTCCCTTTTTTCCCACAAAAAACAGTGCACCCCTCACACCAAGCTGACCTTGTTTCTCATCCTTCCTCTTTTTCCCAGAAAAACCAGTTGTTCCCCTCACACCAAGGAATGTACTGTGTTGTTACTCAAAAGATAATGGCTTGACTACAGTCCCACCCACTCACACAAGATAAATAGTACCCTGAGTTTGTACCCAAATCAGAGGGACGATAATCTGACACCAAATCAGATGGACACATCAATGGGTTTGTGCTCTTGTCCCCCCGAGAAGGGATTCCTTTTGGTAAGATTTCCCTTGGCTATGCCAAGTGTTTACCCAGGAACTAGGTGTATGTGATTGCAATCATTTCTCTTTTGTGTAGTGCTATATAGCCACCCTGCAGTCTGTGCATTTATCATAGGCAATCTTAAAGAATCTGTAGATGTTCCTAAAAATAAACTGTACTGTTCGTGGATTTCACTGCTTATCTTGAATGCAGTCAAACCTACAGCATATGGGCTGTTTGGGCATCTAGATCAGACCTATAGTTATGACCCCGTACTCTTCGTGAATCTGATGGCTTCTTTTGAACTCAACTGGACCTACAGCATATGGGCTGTTTGTGTGTCTGGGTCAGATATATAGTTGTCGCCCTAATTGGCATACCTATTAAGAGATAAGTCCAGCTGCCCCTAGCCCCTTTAATCTCTGAGGAGCAACTAGAATGTAAAAGGATTCATCTCTTACTAAATTAATTCATCACCTTAAATGCAACACTTTGCTTTTACTATAGTCTTCTGGAAACACTAAAAATACTGCATGCATAGCTGGAAGCTTGCAGACAACAGTCTGAAAGTCTATTCTCAGAACTCATGGAAGAAAAACAGGAAATCTAAAGCAGAAATTATTATAGCTTTTTAAAAAAGAGAATTTTCCATTAGTAATAAAGGTTTTTTTAAAAGGACATTTCATAAAAATATCTTAATTTAAGTACAGATCCAGAGAAGGAGCCAAACTCTTCTAAGGAACTGTGCTTGGTTTTCAACATCAGTCATAAACTGGCATGTGATTTTAGTCTTTCTCTCATATTAAAATGACAGAAATATATAACTTGAAAGTGACACCTGAGTAGAGGGGGAATGATCAACTCTCTTTATCTGCTGGCTATGCTTTCCCAATGCAGACCAGGAGGCTGTTAGCTCCTCTTTACTGAAAGGGCATTTTGTTGGTCCATCTTCAGCGTGAGCCAGGTAATACTCCCTTTTTTCCCCAATTAACTTATACCTGGCCTATTTACAGATTTTTGTAAACTGAGAGCTTGATGTAAGAGGAGAAGAGATTAAACACAAATTTCACAACTGTCAAAATCTAGAGGAGAAAACGCACTTCCCATTTTCACAGAACAAACTCAATATACCTCAAAAGGAAAAAAAAAAAAAAAAAAAAAAAGGAAAGAATAGGGAGGGGCAAAGAAGGAAAAAATGAAGACAGGGAGATGAAGAGGAATAAAATTCATCAAAATATTACATCTGAATAGTTGAAGGATTAAAAACACAATTAGACTTTCAGCATATCCTGAGACCAGTTTTTACTTTTGTATATGCTCATATATTACAAAGATGACAATTACAATACGACCATATTTATGAATAGATATATTTTCATGTGAAAGACAAATCACATACAATGTAATACTTCAGTGGATTTGTATCTTTTCTTAAAGGTGTTGTGATATTTTTTGCAGAGTGTTGTGGAAGAGTGTTTTAGATCACTTAAAGAATCACTATCAAAGTTATTAACAGAAGTGATTTTAATGCAAATTTGTAAAAGTGTACCTTAAGAAAGTTTGACGACAAAGTTCACTCTATTACATACTACATGGAAGAAATATACAAAGGAAAATCAAGTTAGAATCTATTTAAAATTATTTATACACAGACCGAAGACATAAAAAGGTAAGATGCTTCTGTGGAGTGAGGAGGTTCAGACTGGACCCCCTTGCTTTCTAACCTCCTTCTCAGAGAAGAGTCTAGGTGCAGCTAGATCTAATCTTAGTCCCAGACTTGGTCAACGATTTATGCCTAGTGGAAGGGATACAAAGGACAAGGAAAACCTCCCATTGAATCACAAGGTTCACACTAGACCCCCTTGCTTTCTAAACTCCTTCTCAGAGAGGAGTCTAGGTGTGGCTAGATCCAATCTTAGTCCCAGACTTGGTCAATGTTTTATGTCTAGTACAATTAAAACAAAGGGTAAGGAAAATATGTTGAGTATTATGCTAATTTGTCAGGGAATGAGTGATTATGGATCCTACACAGTTTTGAGGTATCAGCAATTTAAGCTTTATTAACCCTATTACAGTAAATCACAAGATTAGGTTGGATTTTTAACACTTAATCATCAGCAAATTATCAGGGTGATTTAATAAAATTTGTTATAATTAACACTATAAAGTTTCCTAAATCAAATGCACACACACAAACACACATGAACACAAAGATACAGAGGTTAACCTATGATAGTAAATTATTGGCACCGAATGATATTTGAAGTTTTGCAAAATCTAATTGGAGTGAATTACTCACTCTTCATCATCAGCATTTGTCAGCAAATGATCTTTGAACTCTTGGAAATCTTCATGAAATCTATTCTTAAAAATCCTTGCGAAATCTGCTCTGAGAGGTGTCCCAGCTCAGAGATAGTGGATACTGGGTCACAGCCTGCTGTGATCCCAGAGAACTCAAAGGTTCTCACTTAGGTTCATTGCTTATAGGATCACAAGATGATTGACTTTGGTCAATAATTTTTCATTTTAGACACAAATCTTGTCCTGTAATTCTGGTATCTTTGAGAGTGGGCTTTGAGAGTGGGCTATGATCCAGGCAGCAAGAGTTATAGATACGCTTCCCAGGCAACAGGAATTCCAGGCACAGTTAGGGAGCGCCTAATTGTCCTAACTCACTGTCAGCCAGCAGGAATTTTGGGTATGGTTAGGAAGTGTCTAATCATCCCAACTCACTGCACTTGTATAAAGGACAAGAAAGTGCCAGATTGTCCCAGTTCACTGCACTTGTAACCAAGGAAATAACAAAATGTTGGCTGTCCCTGACATTACAATGTGGCCCAGGGGGTCTGCACCACTACACAGGGGTGCTGTGATTTCTGATGTTAGAAACAGGAAAAATTATAACTGGAACTACTAAGTGATAAAGTAGAAAAGCTCAGAAGATCCTGTCAATTAAGCAAATGTGAACATGGTTTTCATAAGGTATATTTGGTAATTATAGTAAGAAAATACCCTGTGACCATAATTATCCAGCAGAATTAAGAAACCTCTCCCCATGTCTTCTTTACTACCTACAACAATAAAAAAAGAATGAAATCTCTCACTTTAAATTCACATTAAATTTTTTTGGCTATTTGGGGTCTTTTTCTCTACAGTAAGAAGGATTTGTACTTGTTTCAGTATTTGCTGGTCTTGCAGATCAGATTATGTCTTTTGTCTTCTCAAATGAAACACAGAAAAAACCTATAGTTAATTTGGGGGTTTTCTTTTGCTTTTGAAGAGTGGAGTAACTCTCCTCATCTCCCAAACCGTAATATTACGATTGTGCTTTAACTTTTTAAGCTACTAGTGAAAGAAATTCCTTTCACTTTTGGAAAATGAGTATGAATAACAGCAGCTAATTTCTGTTCTCAGGGTATTGATTTGTAAGAGTCCAGAGTTTTTGGCAAAGGGGGATACAGAGGTTCCTGGTCCTTCATGACTTCACCTTATACCTTTCTTTGCCATAACAGTATGACTCTTAGAAGGACTGAAGTGACAATGACAACAGCTCAACCAAAACAAGTAGAACAATCAAACGCCTTCTTGGATAATCTTTTCCTATGTGTTTTATGATGTAGCCCCACAAATAGTTTGGTTGGCAGATGTGAGGTTGGTTGCACAGGAACGGTTCCAAGAGTACAAGAAATTATTAAAGCAGCTTCGCCATTGAAACCAGTGTCTCATGATGCATTTACCTCCTCTGGCCTGCAAGCCCTTTTTTACCAGTTGTCCCATTAACTCTAATGAGGCTGCTCAGCAAGACCATGGGTTGCCAAAGCTGGATTGGAATTATAGTCTTAGCAAAACACTATGTGTTCCAGCAATATAATTTTTAACAAGACCAGCAGTCAAAATATATTGTGCTCTTGATTTTTTAGCTGGATAACCTCAGGGACTGTTTTTTAATATTTTTGTTCTAAAAAAACCCCACTGGAAAGCAATGATTATTTCCATTTATTCAGATATAGTCACATAGTTTCCATGTATTTGAGAATAGCAGTTTATGTATTCACAGTTTTATATGGATATACAATATAAATATAGGCATACAGCCTTATCTAAGGATAATGTACAAATAAGAATACTTCTTGTGATACACACCAGTCCTGCATCTTAATAACAATGGTTTTCAGGGCTAATTTCAAAAAACAGAACCTTGAAGTATCATAATAAAGTCATAATTTCTAGTCCGATGCACTTCATTCTAGGAAGGCATACTCAACATACATAATCTCTGTATAAATTGTGTGATATGTATATCTGCAGCACTGCAGAAATGGCAAAGGCCCAGGTTACTGATTCTTTGCTTCACTGATTTTAATACAAGTCATCTAACAAGGTAATGAGGTAGATGACAGGAAATTTAATATTAATTTTGCATGGCCTAGTCAAACCTTTTTTTTATGAGTTTTCTGTGATTTACCTAAACTAATATCATCCAGTCAGAGACATCACTATCTGGATCTATTTATGCAGAACAGTATAACTTACTGCAACACAGAATTTACCATTGCCACATTATCCCTTGCCTACAGCAAGACAATAAAATCTTGGTTTTCCAAAACAAAAGTCTTTTTACGCAATGCTGCAGTTGATTTCCTTTTCTACAATTGCTTTTTATTATATTCCATAGTCAAGCACTTTCAGCAAATTTAAAGATTAACTGCCATATGTATTCTTGGAATAAACCTACTGTAGTCATACAAGGAGTTCTGTAAACTATTCCTACAGATGCATCTTACAGTTTAATATCCTCAGATTAAAGAGACCATCACAACATTTTATATGCTGATGGAGGTAAAAAATTTACAATGGGCAAATCATTGATAAACATTACTTTGAGATTTGAGAGTCTACTCCACATACAGCACTGTAGGAAATTGTGCTGAATCAAATGAACCTTTTGTTTCTGGAAACTTCTTCATTTGGACCCAGTCTTTATCATTAAAATGTTCTTTCCATTGACTTTTTAAAATATGTACATTAATGCAAAATAGAATATGTATTAATGAGGATAAACAGCCAGTATTCACAATACATAGTTTCCCATTTCCCAGCAATATAGCAGATAGATAAATAGTCATGACAACTTTTCTGAACAATGGAATATCGGATGAAGTTTATTTTATACTTCCATTCAAGCAGTCATTGAAACAATGACATTTCCAAATAAACATCCTTTGATCTGGGATGACTCTTATTTGCCACATGAGTGAGTGACATCAGTGATTGAAAAGTCATGGAAGTTGAAAGGAGTTGGACAATGATACAAAGGACTCGCTCCCTATAATGTGACTATTTTTCAACATATTGTCTTGTGAGACTAGAGACAGAAAAGTCAAGAGTGGCCACAGAGATACCTCTTGGCAACAGAGATACATCTTAGCCACAGAGATACATCTTACATTCTCAGGTGGTTTACTTGGCATGGGAACAGCAAGGACTTGCCCTTGGACAGACTGTGAGAGTTTGCTGTGCTTTTTATCTCTTTTATGTCCTCTTCAGAGTATGATTCTCTTTCTAGGATTGCAATCTTTACAAATGTGTGAAAAGGACTGGAACCTAGAACTTCTTCAACTGTGTCATCTGGCTAATAAAATAGATTGCTTTGCCCCAAAAATCTAACTGTTCTTGTACTGTCCCACAAATCTAACTGTCCAGAGACCATCACGGTGGCAAGCATACCCTTAGCAGAAGAATGCAGGCATTTTCATTTGGCAAAGTTCCTGATGTTGTACAGGGATAAGGCACTGGCAACATGCTGCCTTGCTATCTCTTAGCTGCACCTCATAGCTTGTGGTGCCTTTTGGTATTTTGAGCTAACAAATTCTAAGTTTGACATAGGTTGCGTTTTTCAGCTGGAACTGGGTACTTCTGTTGTTTTTTCTGGACTAAAAAAGGTCATCTACTGAATGTACTCACAGAGGTATGGTAAGATGTACTTTAAGTGCATGTTTCATATCTTCTACCCAGCGAGAAAAAAAGTTACATTATTTTTTTTAATACTTTTTTATGGTTACTTCTTTGCAGGACTGAATCACTTAGAAAATAGATTTTTTAGGAAGTTTATTTAGGTGTTACATTAATAGTTTAGAAAGTTTCCCTCATTGTTCTCTTTTTTTGCCAGGTAGCCAAGCTTTCGCATTTATATTAATTGCAGAGGTGCTGTTTCCTCAGTTACTCAGTTCATTAGCAGTGCAAAAGACCTGAAGCTCTGGTGGTATAAATTTTTTAGAGAGGTTCACCTTTCTCAAGGAGCAATGAAAAGGGCAAAGGCATGACATAATTTCTCATTTTATAATGGGGAATTTGTTCAAGCATATTTTTGTTACCATTTATCACTGAGGACACCTTATAGTTAAATACTTTCATTTGCACATAAGTAGCCCAGAAACCTTTTAAATTCCCATGGAACTCACTCCAGATTTTCTTTTTTTTTCTCTTTTTCTCTTCATTTTCACTTAGTCTCTCAACTCAATACTGCAACCAGAAATATTCATGCCAACATAGTCAACAGTTTTATGCTTGCATATTTGAAGAATCAGTATTAGTCTTTAATTAATAGCAAGAGGCTTGTCAAAAGTGCAAATTAAAAATAGTTTTCTTTAAAGGTGTATTTGAGAACATTGGGCCAAAGCGAGTTTGCAGGATAGAAACTATCCATATATGTTTTCTTCTGAATTCTCATAACATGGGTTAATTGAAACAGTTGTTTTCCATCACGTGACAGACAGAACATCACACTTAGAGTCATGGTTTGTTAATAGGTAATACAGAACATGACAAATTAATTCCCAGGAAGCCAAACTGTAGCCCAAAACTTTGGTCATTCAATATTTATACAAACACATCCTCACATGTTGTCTTTTAAAACCACTCTCATAAAGGTGTTTCATTGCAGCATTATCACTAAAATGGTCTCATGAAAGTATTTTTCATTGGTTTATATATTATTTCTCTCCTTATAGATTTTTTTTTAATAATCAGGGTTAAAAAAAAAAAAAAAAAAGGAGAGAGAGAGAGAGAGAAACTGAAATCTATCCCTGTAATGATTATTTTCCTTCCACAGTGGTTTGGCTGCCCATGCCGAGAACTGAACTATTGACACATTAATTATAACATGAAGACCATTGATATATTTTCTTTGAGTTACTGGGGAAGTATATAAAGACTTACTATATAGGAATATCTCAGCTGGGATGACAGTGAAAAAAGTGACCTTAACAGTGTCCACACCTTTAAAGTCCCTGTCATCCACAGGTACCTATAGTTTAGACAGGAGTTAATCTGAATTGCAGATAGTAAAAAAGTGCTGGTATCCAAGGACTAGCAATACATTTCTTCTTTCCCCACAGCCACCATCACTGTGCACAACTGGTGTTATAAATCATTCTGTCTCTGTTCTTCTCTTGAATTGCCTTTCTCCACACCAACCCTTCCATATCGTATTCTAGCCCTTATTTTTGCACCTATTTCTACCACCTCCCTTCTGTCTTCACTTTGAAACTTATGCTTCATGCTATACATTCATGTCATCTCCCAGATTTTACCCCATGAACTGAGGAAATACTGTTCCTTTGTGTTGTCTAGAAACATCAGGAGATCCCACAACCCGTAACGACCCTGGACAGCACTGGGGCAAGCACATTCACAAGAACTGACAGCATTGTGCCTACCAGACCACTGGTGATATATATCAGGGCTATTGGCTCCAGAAAATCTGTAATTCTGAAACCTGTAGATGTAATTCTTTTTACAAAAACTGCGTTTCAAAGCATATGTTATCTGTGCACATAATTTGAAAGTATTTGCAAAAACAGCTGTCATTGTAATGCAAGAAAAATAGACTAAGCCTCTCCTCAACTCTGAAAATAATAAGAACATAAATTCATAGAAACATTACTAAAATTAACACCAAATCACCTGCTTCAAGATCCTGGGTACTGTGGTGAGATGGTTGAAAATATAAAAAGCAGAATTTATCCATTTTTACTAACCTCTAGTCAATATATAGTATACATCTATTTAATCAGATTTATGTCCTGCTTCACATAAGCATATCATATGCTTTTGTAAATGTTGTAGTATAAATCATACTAATATTTATTCTACATTGTTAGTAAGCTGAAGCACCTAATGAATAAAAAACAGAGATAGGAATGTGATTAACAAGCAAGCCAATTTTCCATAAGAAAACTGACCCAGGTGGACTGTCAGTGACATGGGAGGACCATGCCTTTGCACCCCAAGCAGCAGCAGAGGCACTGGGGGTTCATCCCACAAAGGAGGAAAGTTTCTTCTGGGAAAGTGGAAGGGTTTTTATAACCAAATTTCCTGACCAGCTGCATGTTATTCTGCATACCCCAGTCCTTCCTGCTTCCCAGCCGCTGCCCTGAAGCAGTAGGCTCCTGCATGCCCTGTTTGAACTGCGGCTGCAGCAAGCACGCAAGCTCACCATCACTCACATAAAAACAGAGTTACGTGGGGGGGCTCAGTCCAGATGCTTCTCCTAGGGAAAATAATGGAAAAAATTTAAGAAGTCACCTCTGTTTACCCTCCTGCTTCCTTTGTGTTGTCCTCCCACAAACGTATTTCCTGACCTTCTCCCACACTGTTCCCCTACCAGGAATGGCATTTCCACTTTCTTAACACAATAATAATTTCTTATTAAGTCTGTCTTCAATATCCACATCTTTCAGGACATTTACAGGAGGAAGAGGCTTCCATCCACAAAACTCTGCAGAGTATAGCATTTTTAACAAATTACAACAGGCTGGCACTGGTGTCATATGTATGTGATGCAACTTAAAAGTGATCTTATTACCTTTATTTATTAATACCTGAATATGCCTCTTCAATTTCATTTCTGCTTCTGTTGATTGCATACTGCCTGCATGATGGGCCTGTACTTTTACATTCATGTGTGTTAAAGAGTGTTGGATAGAAACAGTAATATCTTTTGTCTCCAGTGAGATCAAAACTGAACTTTTAGCTTCTAAAATAGAACTATTTTCTTATTTCAAGTGACACAAGTGAGTTAATTTTCTTTTTAGGTGGAGCATGCAGTTTGAATTTACAAATCCAAATATTCATTTTGATCTATTTCAGTATGATCAAGAGGCTTCTGTCTCCTTTCTCTCTTCTTTTAGTTTACAATTCTTCTTGGTCTTTATATGAATAAAACAGCATAAAGTTGACTGGATAGTCAACTGGTCTTCATTGTTTTCTTCTAGAGACCCAGATGGAAGTAAACATCCTCATTAATTCTGCTTGTGCACCTTAAGTTATGGAAGCATCTATAGTATCCTATAGCTCTCTAAAAGTTATACTGAAATCATAACAACCTGCCTTGTCAGTCTTTGTGAAGTTTATTGCACTTTGTCTGAAAAACACTCCAGGTTGTTCTGATAAATAAATAAAATGAAAATTTTTAATGCATTCTTCCCTAAGTTAAGACAGCTCTTTTTTGCCATTGTGGAAGGAAAAGCAGAAAGTAAGAGAAAAACATCAGTAAGAAAAATAAATTTCAACAAGGGCCACAGAGTTTTCAGCTGTGGACTGTAATGTAATATTTTAATTCAAACAAAAGCAAAGGAATTTCCAAGTAGGTGTAGGCAAACAGTAGCAATGTTGTGACCTGGTCATTTTTGTTTCACATGGGAAAGGAATATCAGTAGAGCATATACAGGCATCTGTGTCTACTTACTAGCATAAATAAACACGAGCTATGAAGAAAAAAGTCTCTTCACTAGATTACTTTTCACAGAACATAGTAACTGCTTTGTCAATGTTATCTTTTAAAATTCTGTTTCATGCTTGATGTTCTGAGAACAAGTAAAGTATTATATTATATAGTTCATTAACAACAATAGAAAGGGATCAGTTCCGAATGTTATGCTCCAAACTGAAGCAACTGCTGCATACTAGCCATTTGTAATCCTTTCCTCTCAGAAAGACAGCTGGATGTAAATGTGCTTATTACATCAAATTTGGGCCAAACTGTAGCTAGCCTAACTCAGGAAATTGCCTTTATCTATTACAAG
Organism: Strix uralensis; assembly: GCF_047716275.1. Lineage (NCBI taxonomy): Eukaryota > Metazoa > Chordata > Aves > Strigiformes > Strigidae > Strix > Strix uralensis. Next base: position 50,456,729 of record NC_134012.1, read on the forward strand.
AGGCAACCTTGGTTTACAACAGAAAAAATTCAGCTCCAAAATATGTTTGGCACAAAAACCCATTGGGAAATCTAGACTTCAACTTTAAAAACAAACAAACAAAAAAAATTGAAAAAAAAAAAAAAAAAAAAAAAAAAAAAAAAAAAAAAAGGATACTTGGTAGTATATGAGTTCTTTGTTCACCCTGAAAAAAAGGTGTAGCTGGGTCTCATGTCAGGTCCTTATGTGCAAAATCTTTCATTTTTCTACAGCTTCTTTTGAAGAAAAAGAACACAATTCTCATTCCAATACTGGTGGTGGGTTTGGTACTGTTATTTTGTTTTAGAAATGGTATTTGTCTCTTTCTGGTTTTGTTTCCTTTCTCTCAGTTAGATAACAACAATTTGTAATGAAAGTTAATGTTTTCCTCCTAGAAAAGAATATTAAAAAATAAGCCTATAATTTGAGATTAGATTTTTTTTAGTAGATACTTTTTCCTTTTTCTGTTAGGAAAACTAAAATCATGAGAAAGCATTTTTCTTCTACTTTTTTTTTTTATGTTTTCCCTTTGTCCCCACCATTTTTCTAGTATGGAGAAAGGATATGATGAAAGAAAGAAAAATTAAAGTTAAAATCAGATTTGTTTAAAGCAGTTTAAAGAACTGCTTTTAAAACAAGATATTTGGTATATTGGTCAAAAAATATAATAAAACATAGGAAAAAAATCAAATGTTTTGAGTAATATCATGATGTCAGAAAACAGGTAGTTGAGCAGAACCCATTTATCACAACAATATACTGAAAACAAGTGCAAGACTTCCTACTGAAAAGAAGTGTAAGAGTTCCCTAAAAGGAAAGTTCATTCTGTCTTAAATACCTGCTTTTTTGTTGTCGTCTAATGAGAAAACTTTGTTTCCTCTACTGACGAAATTACAGTTTTACCTACTGTGCAATTCAGAATATTGAGAGGGTTTGGCAATGCAACTGTTATACTAACATGCCATAAGAGTGATACAGGAAAGTAATACTCAAGAAGGAAAGAGTTGCAACACTATGGACACAAGGTTGTACAGAGAAACATGTATCTCTCTTAGCATATCTCTTTCATTCTTCGACTTTGCTTTTTTGCACTACTATATATTACTTCTCAAAGTTATGGAAGTATGAAAATTATACTGTACATTACATCTGTTCCCCACCTAAGGAACTTAATACCTAATCTAAGAGACTATATTTGCTAAAAGAGTAATGCTTGAGTCTCTAGGTCCTCGACCCCCAGAAAAAAAACTCGAAATCCACAGATATATATCTGCCATATGAGAAGACCATACCTGTCTGTTCTTATTAAGCGTTTCTGATCCAACATCATGTTCCAGTAGTGCAGACTCATATCCCAGTCCAATGCTTTCCGTTGCTCTGAAGCCTTACTGAAATATAAGGTCAATGTTGTGAGTCCTGGATGAGATTTGTTCCAGTTACAAAAGAGTTTGTTTCAACCCAGGTTATACTGTTTCATCCAATCTGTTCTCTATATATTTGAAGCTTTCCATGTATCTTCTTTCTTGAGCAGATGCAAGACTGTTTCTGATTTTCTATTTCTTCTCCATGATAAGGAGATTTTCCACAGGATGACATCATATTTAGTCTGTTCATTTTGAGCTGGCAATTACCCTCTCCAATGACAGAGAGAAAATTTTCTCTTTCTTTCATGTGATACTGTTTCTCTCCACTGAAAGTCAATTGATTGAGCGACTTTCAGTCATTGTCCCTCAGAGGCTAATGCAGCCTGTCCATTCCCAGAACAAAGTCAGAAGAGCACTTGGCCCTTCCTATCTCCCTCTCTATTCAATCTTTGTTTCTGGAGGATGATCTATTGTGTCTCACTCAAGCCCAAATAATATCATCTGATAATCATAGAAGTAAAGTAGGTAACTGCTTATGCTAAACGATCTACACAGATTTTCACTTGTGTCTGTTTCACTCATTTTAAACAGACTTCTGGATGCAGACATGCACCTATCTCTACCAATCTAGCACTTCAACAAAATGTCATAACATATAAGCAATACTCTAAGACTGTAACTGAGGCTTCACTGTACTCTTAAGTGACAGAATCAGTTAAGGTCACCTGTAGCAAGGTTTAAAATTGACATTTCTGAAATGGTACTGCATTAATATGTACTATGAAAAAATAAACCAAAAAAGCAGAATGGAAGGAGAGAGGGACTAGCAAAGGAATATGATAAAAGTGACAGAAATTTTTGAAAGACATACACAGCTCACTAATACCTCTCTACATACTGGGGAAGAGTTGCTTGATCATTCAGTAGCCATCTTCTCATGCACAGATCTCTTTCAAGTGGGCTGCTCCTACCTGTCAAAGCAGATTCTGCCAAAGTGAGAGGATGTGGAAACTTTTTATTTTAACCCTTTCAGTCCTCATTAGTCTTTGACTACCATTCAGAAACTCTAAATATCATGGCTGCTTTGGTTCATGTCTTAGAATTTACTCATCAAGAAATACTGAAAAGATCCTTTTATGTCTGACAGGGTTTTAAGCATCAATTAAAAATTACTGATGATGCAGCTTTTTACTTTTATTTTACTAGAAAAATAATTATTCAGCCTTTACTCTTAAAGTAGAACTTGTAACTTATTAAAGACTTGATTTTAAAACTAGGATCAGGAAAGATATTTCCATGACAGGCGATGTTATATCTCTGCTGCTGCCAAAGCCTTCATACCCACAAAGAAAGAAGAACTGCAGATTTGCTGCTGAAGCATTTACCTGGTTGTATTTGTAAAAATATGAAAAAAATATATGACTTTCAGAAAGTGTTCAAAGCACTGTTGATGACCTGCAATCGTGTAAGGTGTATTTAGACCTGGCATCTAACATCCAAGTGTATCTTGAAGAATGATATGATTACATTCTTGTGCCACAGCTTCTACTTATTATTTACTCCTAGGAAACTTTTTTCCTAGAAAAACTTCTGCAGCACAGATGATGCAGAGAGGCACTATATCCTGCAAATAATGGTACTTGAGCTTTGAATACAGCAATTTGTGCAGGTATTGGCATGTTCTTTATATTCCATAGCTATTTATTTGGGTTTGGTGAGTCAAAGATTACTACCTTGGTTTTATGACTGGATGTTTTGCATATATACATGTGTATGTATGGACATACACCATTACTGGAATGGACTAGTATACCTGCTGTGCCTTCTCTGAAGACTAAACATTGGTATTTATGGCTCAAAAACAATTGCCAGATCCTTCTTGGTTTTTCTTCATCACTTCATGAAATTTGTGAGAACTTGATATCTTAAGTTTCTTGGCTTGGTTTAAACTGGCCTATGAGATTAGAAGATTTTGGAAGGTAAACAAGAAAAAGGCTTGAATCAGCTTTGTTTACTTAGGAAGCCGAGATCATTCATATTCCATTTGTATAGCACCCAGCACATGGGAGCTCCATTGACCTTTAGTGCAAGAAGTAATAATCCTTGTAAATACGATTATTTTTTACTATCACTACTGTAAAAGAGTACAGGAGTACTATTGTTATATAGTTTATGTATTAACCAAGCTTTAAATAACCAGTATTACCATATGCTTAATACTACCTCTTAAAGATACCTTTCAGTTCTACTGTAGTTTCTAATTTTGTTTTCATTTTCTACAGAAGATGAGGTGAAAATATCTTAGTCTTCCCACATTTCCCTTCAAATACACAAAAATATGATAGTTCAGATTTTCTCTAATTCTTTTCTGTGCAAATTTTGAACCTTGTTGTGTAAAATGTGATTTAAGTTAGAATTTGGGGGGAAAAAGACATGGACATAAGTAGATTAAAAGGCTAATGGAATAAAAGTTGCTTTCATATTTTTTTAACACTGTTTACACAGTGGTATGAAATACTGGAGCTTGTCCTGAGAAAGTGGAAGTTTATTGCTAGGGAACAGTATATCTATACAGCTGTCATGCATGTTTTGAAACAGATGTGAAGACTGTACATGAAGAGAAAAAGAAAAGGAGAAAGGGAGATTAAGTACTTTCCATGCTCCTATGTCCTAAGTTTTCTCTTGGGAGACAGAAACATATCATGTGGCAGTTGCCCATTTAAACTTTTCTGAGCTGTGCTGGCAACAATAAGAGACAGCAGCTTCATCATGTTATTCCATTTGCACTAACTAATGAAGCATCATGAAGAGCTAGCAATGTAGCGGTAACATTGTCTCTGGGATGGCAGAAATCCTCTGATGTCACTTTTTCCCTTTCCACTCTGTGAGCTCTGTAAAAATATGGTATTCTTGTGCAATACATTCATATACTGTTGGGACCTGGTGACTTTTCCATTCCAGCAAAACTTTGGCCATCATTACCTCTGCAATGTTCCTCTTGCTGTGTACAAAACACAGTCCTACTGCACTCAGAGGAGCTACTCACATGAGTAAAAGCCATGACATCAAGTTATTAATATACAAGCTTCAGAGCTCTTAGTGTTCATGCTGTGGGACTGTCTAGGTGCACTAAGCCACAGAGCAATAAAAGGTCTCTCTCAAATTCCCCAAATAAGTGCCTTTTGAAGGAAAAAATGATTCTTTTGGCACCAACTAAAATGTAAAAATGAAAGTTACTCACTGGATTTTGTGCCAAAATCCTTTTTGATTCTGGGTACCAAATAAGTGGCTTTAATTCACTGTCCTACATGCTCAACATGTGTCAAAATAAGACCTAAAGGGATAAGGTAGCTGGCAAGTGTACATCTTCATCAAGAAAAGAGGGATGAATTTTCAGGGCTGAAAATAGTATAATTGAACCCTTTGTTCGGGAAGCAGTCTAGGCTCATGTGACTCATTTTTAGTGATTTTAAAAGGATATGCACATAGAGACAGATTTTTAAAGTCATTTGAATGCTTAAAAATTTATACTGTTACTTAACTGGGTTTTCAGCAACACCTTATGTCTGAATCTTATTTACAGATAACTTCTGAAAAATTCTCAGCAGGTATCCATCTTCATCCTATTTAAAAGTCTGGCCCAAGTTTTGCATTTCAAAGATTTAACACTGCATTAGGATAATTTTTAAATCCTTTCTTTGTGATCTTGAATAAGCTTCAGATGTACTTCTAAAGGCATTGCTTACATGTGTTTTTCTTTTTCAAGTTATCTACTGTGTCTGAAGTCTGAGAATAGCTTTGAAAGTCATCTTCCATAACTACACAATCACTTTCCCATTTAAAACAACAGGGAGTGAAATGCCGCTATTTCAAATTGAAATCTAACTACCCAGAGCAGCCGTATCACGAAAAGTAATGATGAAAGCCTCCTGACCTCCACCACCAGGGCCATCATTTGTTAACATTAATTTTTGCCACTAATTCTGGATGTAGGTATACCCAGTTTTATGGCCTTCTTTTTCCCCTTCTTCAATTCAAACTGCAACAGATTTCACATACTCTATGGATGTTCTCTTCTGAGCTTATTGGAGAGAGCAGTACACTACAGGAAAATGTCAAGTGACTGGTGCTACCTAAAGTCAGTACTGTCACAAAGACAGCCATGTGATTTCATTAAGATGTTTCATAGGCATGTCTCTCCCCTTTAAGTTGAATTCTGTACTGAAATAACTCAGTGCAAAAACACTGACAGTTAGGGTTTCTACATGATCAAACTTGGCTGCTACCTGAAAGAAACCTGTGTATAAGACATTTCCAGTAATTTTTGTGACATATAAACAAATAGAAGATAGAAATTACATACTATAATTTCTATGCCAAGCTACATTTGGTTTTTCAGTTTTATTTTTACTGTTGTTCCTATAACAGAAATGCTGAAATCCTTTTAACATTACAGAACAGTGAGATGACCCAGAACAAGGTATTTGCTCTGTGCAGTATCTTACTTGAAGCTGTGGCGTGCACAGGGTCTATATGGTCTCCTCTGCAGGATCTTCAGGAGAATAATAATTAGGCAAACTGAGCTTATTTAATTTCAAGGCAAATCAGTTGAACATCTATACTGCTGAATACTCCTGCAGTGTTATGGTAGGTTTAACACATGTGTCTATGTCATCATTCTCTTTTAGGGGCCAACCTCTTAGACTAGACTACAAATCCTATGAGGCATTGCAGAAACTCAGGGAAATGTGAGTTGATATCCAAAAGATGGGTCTATCTTTGTGTTTGTCCAGCAAACTTCACTGAAACATGTCAATTTGCAAATGTCAAATCCTTTGCTGATTTGTTTGTTTCTATTAAAAACTTCCTTTAAACTATATTGATATTCAATTCTGTGCAAAATGTTATTTCAAATTCTTCATGAACAAAAACCAAATAGTAAACCTATCTCAAACAATCAGAAAGAAACTCCAGATTCAGTGCAATCCTTCCTAGATCAATTACCCTGTATCTTTGCCATTTAACGGGAAGGTATTCAAACACGATTTGCATTTTTAAGGATCTGCTACACTTTCCACACGTCTCATGTACTTAACATACAGCTTTCTTTACTTGCTCAGTTCAAACCTCATCAAGGCTACTGACAGAGCACACTTTCATACTGCAAAACTGGGTTTGTTCTTATTGTTGTGTGAAAGAAAAACAAATGAGAAGCATTGCAGCATTATGCCTGGTCTCCAAGATCGGTGAGCACCTCTCTGCTATTGTCACTGTATTCTGGAATGACAAATTCTGTCAGTTCCCCCAAGCTTAGGAGCATTTTGCAGAACTGCAGTGAGTCTTCCTGGTCTGATAATGTTGATAATGATTTCTACCAGTGCTACTAAGTCTCATACCTTTCAGTTAATGTCAGGATTTGTTCTGTTACCCTTTGAATGTGATGAAGGATATTAAGAATTAGGATATTTGTTATCACCTCCAAAAGACTCAATTTGCAGATCAGTTACGTTTTTTGTTCTTGTCTGTTTTAAAAATCATGCAATACAAGACAGATTAAGGTAAAATGTATAGAGAAATTAAATTATGGCACCCAGAATACACCACACAGTCACTGAGAGAGTTCACTCACAAATATCATGTAATATTTTTTCATTCTGTTGACCACTCACCAAGGAGGGTGCATCAATTCTGAGTTTGGGATGTGTGTACTTGATGCTGAAACAATGCACACAGCCTCCCATTCACATCACTTTGGCAGTCAATTCTTTTATTTCAATCTGGATGTTCTCTCTCACTTGGGCTCACTTATTTATGATTGAAGAAAGTAAAAGAAAGGAGCTTTTGGTAGCCTGTCAGGCAAAAAAAACATTGCCCTGTTTCCAAACATATTTATACTTTTCCCCATTCTTTTAAGAACTGCTGTCTGATTACCAGTATTTCTACTTTGCCAGAAAACAAACCACTGAACCTGATAGTCTGTTTTTCTATGCCAGAGTAGTTTCCTGTCTTAGAAAACCAATGTAGTTGGAGACTGAAATTCTGCAAATTTTAGAATTTGTTTGCACTTTGACAATATCAAAGTATGCAAATATACATGTCTAATTTAGTCAATGATAGGAAATGACTTCTTTTCACCAGGCTCCCAGAAAGATTTGTGATTTCCAGATGACTTCTACAAAATGATCTGTGTTCTTATTTCTTATAGGATTTTATTTCTGTATTCTTCTGAAAATTCTAGAGGTCTGGGAATTGGGAGTCCTTAGGTTTGGAAAACACGAAAGCATATAAATCTTCCCCCAACAAAAAATAAATAAATAAATATATAAAGTGTGATGTGACAAGGATCTGGACAAATTTTTCAACAGTAACAAAAAAATGTTTCTTTTCATTTATTCAAATGATGGATGAAGGAGCAGGTTGTAGGCCATTTCTAACTGAAATATTCTATTCTATTCTATTCTATTCTATTCTATTCTATTCTATTCTATTCTATTCTATTCAAATGTTCATGATGTCATTGCAGCTATCTATAAAACACGTCTGAAAATGCACACAGCATTTTGTATTTGTCAGTAAATACACAATGGTATTTGTGTTGTTGTATTAAACATTTCCTGTGGTGGGACCAGTTAGAAGCCAGAAAACACCTCCTAACAGTTAATTTTGAAATAAAACTGACATCAGAACTGTACCAAAGTTATAATGTGTGCTATAGAAGTGATATATTACTGTAAACTACCATTGAAATTCATAGCTTCAGACTTGACAGAAAGAAGTACCACATGGGTATGAAGAGAAACAGGGGCATTGTTTAATTCTTTATATCATTGCCTTAACTTTAAATCAATTAAATCATAACTTTCTTCTCCCAGATATTAATTAGCACTAATAAATTTCAAACATCAGTCCCTCCTTAGATAATCAACAAAATTTTAAAGTAATGTATACTCTTAGTTAAGAGACACCCAAACATACATTACAAGGTAAAGTCTTATAAAGTTATTTCTAAAGAAAGATTATTAGCTATGGAGCTGCACAACACCAAGGAGAAATTAGTAATGTAAACTCATTTGTTTTGTCTGAAAGTCAAACCAGGTTTATATCTGAACTTTAAAACTACACTGCTTGTGCTTAATTGCTTGATCACCCCTTTCCATTTCAGGAACTTAATTTGTTAATAAACAATTAAAGAAAGTACTTGCAAAAATAAACATAAGTATTTAATATTTCAAAATATTAATTAGTTTGTGTAAAGTTTCAAATCTATATTAAAAAGCTCCCGTAAAATTTTTCCTGTGTACAGCATGTTGATAAAATCTGAAGAAAGCTTTCAATACAATAGCAATACATCAAGTTTTCTGATGTAGTATGTTTTCTTTAACTCATCTCTAAGAAAAAACTCTTGTGAAGCATCTTAAACCTGAATAAAAATTAAGTAGTCTGAATAGATTGATACTTAGGAAAAAATGGAAAACTTGTAAGTAATCCTCAGCGTAATTCAAAAATACCTTGCAGATAAAATATAAATTCCATTCCTCTTCTAAACATATTTGAGAATTAACTATTGACTAGACAACTATTATATAAACATAAAAGTAGAATATGTTAAAACTAATCTTAAGCAACTTTTGAAAGACATTGACTCAAAGTTCTTAGTGGTCTATCTTTCATTGTGATTCTGTGTGCAACTTAGACAAAAAGAGATAAACAGACTGCAGTATACCCTAAATCTAATTTTGAAGTAAATATCTGAATCTCAGTATTAAAATGCTTTACAACTGGGAAAAAAAATCTTAGTCATTTATTTTACTGTTACACAACTGATTTTAAAACAGAATACGTGTGACACTTTGTCCAGCTTGACTGGCTACCTAGAGGAAATAAAAATAGTGTGTTGAAGGAAGAGAAATAATGAAAAGGAAAATTACTTCTGAACCAAACCTGCTACATATGACCATAGATGGAAAAAAGTAATGGGAAACTTAGTCAAGAAGTTGAGAAGAGCTGTTTACAAAATTTCACCTATTCTTGGTCCATATGCTTTTATTTCATATAATTTTTGGTCCAAAAATCCATATGCTGTTAGAAAAGGTATCTGGAACAAAGAGAAGAAGCTGAAAGTTCATAAGCAAAATTATAAACTAATTGACATAAAAATACTAAGTACAGGTGATTATGATACTAATAAAGAAGGATATAATATCTTTAAGGGAAAAAAAAAAGGTTCATGTTATGTCAAAGAAGTATAAATCTACTCTACCATTCAAAGCGCTGAGGGTGTCTGAATACTGAAAAGGAGAAAACACATAAGGCACTGTGGTAGAGGTCTGCTGAAGGAACCCAGGTTTAGAGAGACCAGTGGACTGATGCTTTCTTTGTACAACAAGCAGAGTTGCCAGGACATGTATAATTAGGATTCACTAACTGCTGCATTAGGAAAGAAGCATAGTAGAATGCAGGTTGTCCAGAAAAGTCTTGAAATGAGTATGCAACATGTACGGCTTTAAGTAGAATGTTTTTAAAAGACTGTTATTTTAAAAGACAGTAAGGTAATTGCCTGTTTAGACCACCAGTGAATGAATTGCTCGATTTGCCCTGTCTTCCCATTTAAAAAACAAATAAGCAAACAAACCAAAAAAACCCTACCAAAAACCAAACGAACCTTTTGGTCTTTTGGAGAACGTGCTGGCAAAGAAAAGAAAGTGAGAAATAGCAGAATTACAATGATATTTCTTTATTAACCACTTCATTTAGTAGGTCAATATAGACAATGTGTGCCTTAGAAATCTAATGTGAAAGTGAATTTATTTGATTACAAGCAACAATTAATTGTAGAAATATTCTTTTCACAACTGATGTACTTCTAACTAGAACACACTGTCTTTTAATTTTTTAATTGACAACTAAATGCATCCTGTGCTGTACTTCGAAGGTGAAGAGACAGTGTGTTTAGTGTGCCTGAAGAGAACTTGGGAAGAGCACACTGTGCTTTATTTTCTCCTTGTCATTCACTGAACAAAGACTAATAATGAATCGAGTGAGGACATTATTATACAAGTGGGAGTTACCACATCAATCAATTAAATAAATAATTTGATTTTTATTTCTTCCTGTTTATATCTTTAGTGTAAGGTGAGAATTATTCATATCCCACCACTATACTGAAAGTTGATGTGTTTGGTTATTATGTGGACACTTGCTAAACATGTTACAAGTCAAAACATATAAGTATTTTCTAGTCTACAGACATATAATATAATACAGACATAAAAGATCTGACACTGATTTGTGATAGAGATATGTAAATCTTGTCAATGTATAAATGAATGAAACTTGACTTTTAAGTAGTTTAAACAGTAGTTTGTTGTGAGCAATAGATTTATTTTCTTTAGACTTCATTTTTCTTTACAAACCACATGAATGCTGTCATGATTATCTTACCTTTATGTGTTATTTACAGACTTGTTTGGGTCAGGATGTTTTTCTAGTAATCTTCACACCAAAGACAGGTCCCTGCTCAGGGAGGCAGGGAAATCCTCTCCCGACCTCCCTCACCCCCCATGGTGCCCCTACACAATAAATTTGGGGCCCTGGAACTTTTGAGTGAAGAAGAGAAGGAGGAAGAAAATGAGACAAACAAGGAGGAAGACCAAGGTCCATCAAGGCAGGGTCATTCTAGACCAGGTATTAAAACCAGTTCTAAAAAGAACCCCAGAAGAGTCATTGTAGTGGGTGACTCCATTCTGAGGGGTACCGAAGGCCCTATATGCAGACCAGACCCTTTTCATAGGGAAGTCTGCTGCCTCCCTGGGGCCCGGGTCAAGGACCTCGCAGCAAAACTCCCCGCTCTAGTGAGACCCAAGGACTACTACCTTCTCCTGGTTTTTCAAGTAGGTGGTGATGTTACCAGAAGTCCTAAAGCAATGAAGAGAGATTTCAGGTCTTTGGGGAAAGTGATTAAGGGGTCGGGGGCACAAATTGTGTTCTCCTCCATCCCTTCAGTTGGGGGGATGGATGAAGAAGAATACTGGAGAACTCAACAGATGAACTTGTGGCTCCAAGACTGGTGTTACCATCAGGGCTTTGGATTTTTCAATCATGGGTTGGCATACAGGGCACCAGATCTTTTGGCATTAGATGGAATGCACCTGCCCCAGAGGGGAAAGAGGATCTTGGGGCAGGAGTTAGCTGGGCTCATTGACAGAGCTTTAAATTAAATTTGAAGGGGGAAGGGGGCAAAACATCAGCCCATCTGAAGTGCATGTATACCAATGCACACAGCATGGGTAACAAACAGGAGGAGCTTGAATCCATGATGAAACAGGAAAATTATGATGTTGTGGCTATTACAGAAACATGGTGGGATGTCTCACATGACTGGAGTGTGCCTGTTGATGGCTACAAGCTCTTTAGGAGGGACAGACAAGGAAGGAGAGGTGGTGGGGTGGCGATGTATGTTAGGGACTGTTATGATTGCTTTGAGCACAAGTGTAGCAAGGACAGGATAGAGTGTCTTTGCATTAGAATCAGGGGGAAGACCAACAGGGCAGATGTTGTAGTAGGAGTTTACTATAGGCCACCCACTCAGGACAAAGAGGTGGATGAAATATCCTGTCGGCATTTAGGAGAAATCTCACGATCGCTTGTCCTTCTTCTTGTGGGAGACTTTAACTTCCCAGACATCTGCTGGAAATACAACACAGCTGAGCAGAACCAGTCCCAGAGATTCCTGGAATGTGTGGGAGACAACTTCCTGACGCAACTGGTGAGAGAACCGACCAGAAAAGGTACCCTACTGGATCTCCTCTTTGTGAACAGAGAAGGACTGGTGGATGATGTGGCGGTTGGAGGACGACTAGGGCACAGTGACCACGAAATAATAGAGTTCTCTATTCTGAGAGAGGCCAGGAGAGGTGGAAGCAGAACCGCCATCCTGGACTTCCAAAGGGCTGACTGTCTTGTTTAGGCACCTGCTTGAAAGGATCCCTTGTGAGACAGTCCTGAAGGGTATAGGGGTCCAGGAAGGCTGGGCACTCTTTAAGAAGGAAGTTTTAATGGCACAGGAGCAGGCAGCCCCCAGGTGCTGTAAGAGAAGCCAGCGACAGAGAAGACCACCCTGGCTAAACAGGGAGCTTTGGTTGGAACTCAGGGAGAAAAAGAAAATTTACAGCCTTTGGAAGAAGGTACTAGCCACTCACAGTGATTACAAAGAGGCTGTGAGGTTATACAGGGCAGAAATCAGGAGGTCTAGGGACCAGCTGGAAATTACCTTGGCTTCAGCAATCAAGGATAACAAGAAATGTTTCTATAAGTATGTCAGTAACAAAAGAAAGACCAGGGAGAGTATCCATCCCCTGCTAGATGCAGGAGGAAACATGGTAACAAGTGATGAGGAGAAGGCTGAAGTCCTTAATGCCTTCTTTGCCTCAGCCTTTAATAACAAGACTAGTTGTACTGAGGGAATCCAGCCTCCTCAGCCAGAGGACAGAAACTGGGAGAACAACACCCCCACAATCCAGGAGACAGTCAGTGACCTATTGCATCACATAGACACATAAAAGTCTATGGGACCTGATGGGATACACCCGAGGGTGCTGAAGGTGCTGGCTGGGGTGCTCGCCAAGCCGCTTTCCATCATTTACCAGCAGTCCTGGCTGACCAGGGAGGTCCTGACAGATTGGAAATTGGCCAATGTGACGCCCATCTATAAGAAGGGTCAGAAGGATGATCCAGGAAATTACAAGCCTGTCAGCTTGACTTTGGTGCCTGGGAAGCTGATGGAGCAGCTCATCCTGAGTACCATCACACAACACATGCGGGACAACCAGATGATCAGGCCCAGTCAGCATGGGTTTATGAAAGGCAGGTCCTGCTTGACAAACCTGATCTCATTCTACGACAGAGTGATCTGCATATTGGATGAGGGAAAGGCTGTGGATGTAGTTTATCTTGATTTTAGTAAGGCCTTTGACACTGTTTCCCACAGCATTCTCCTGGCAAAACTGGCTGCTCGAGGCTTGGATGATCGCACGCTTTGCTGGGTAAAAGACTGGCTGGATGGCTGGGCCCAAAGAGTTGTGGTGAACGGAGTTAAATCCGGTTGGCAGCTGGTCACGAGTGGTGTCCCCCAGGGCTCGGTTTTGGGGCCACTCCTGTTTAACATTTTTATTGATGATCTAGACGAGGGGATCAAGTGCACCCTCAGAAAATTTGCAGATGACACCAAGTTGGGTGGGAGTGTTGATCTGCTCAAGAGTAGGGAGGCTCTGCAGAGAGATCTGGACAGGCTGGAGCGATGGGCCAAGGCCAACTGTATGAGCTTCAATAAGGCCAAATGCCGGGTGCTGCACTTCGGCCACAACAACCCCCAGCAGCGCTACAGGCTTGGGGAGGAGTGGCTGGAGAGCTGCCAGTCAGAGAGGAACCTGGGGGTGTTGATTGACAGCCGGCTGAACATGAGCCAGCAGTGTGCCCAGGTGGCCAAGAAGGCCAATAGTATCCTGGCTTGTGTCAGAACTAGTGTGGCCAGCAGAGACAGGGAAGGGATTTTGCCCCTGTACTTGGCACTGGTGAGGCCGCACCTCAATTACTGTGTTCAGTTTTGGGCCCCTCACTACAAAAAGGACATTGAATGACTCAAGCGTGTCCAGAGAAGGGCAACAAAGTTGGTGCAGGGCCTGGAGCACAGGTCGTACGAGGAGTGGCTGAGGGAACTGGGGTTGTTTAGTCTGGAGAAGAGGAGGCTGAGGGGGGACCTCATCGCCCTCTACAACTACCTGAAAGGAGGTTGCAGAGAGATGGGGATGAGCCTCTTTAACCAAGTAATAAGTGATAGAACACAGGTAATGGCCTCAAGTTGCACCAGGGAAGGTTTAGACTGGATATTAGGAAGCATTTCTTTCCAGAACGGGTTAGGCGTTGGAATGGGCTGGCCATGGAGGTGGTGGAGTCCCCATCGCTCGGGGTGTTTAAGAGTAGGGTAGACATAGCGCTGAGGGATATGGTGTAGTTGGAAACTGTCAGTGTTAGGTTAACGGTTGGACTGGATGATCTTCAAGTCCTTTCCAACCTAGATGATTCTGTGATTCTTTGACTGCTTCGTGTTTGGTGCAGAACCCATATAAAACACATTCAAGACATCTATTTCATGCATTCACTGGCCTGTTCTGTTGTAAGACTACCTGCTGCCAGTATTAGACATGATTAAAGTGAACAGCTGCAGTAAGCATCATTGTTTCAGGTTAAGTAGAAGGAATATTCAAATCTACCTTAGTGCACTAGTTGAAAAGTGGAGGCTATTGCCATAGAGATGGACCACCCGGTACAGCTGCTGAGTACCTAAGCTGTATGAGGAAAAGCATTTCTTTGGTAACTGATTATCGGTAGCATGGGACAAGGGGGACGTAGTGATGGTGCAGAATGGACGTGTTGCAGCTGTGTATGCCTGTAAGAGTCACAGGAGTAAATCAAGCAAGCTGTAGTCCTGGGGTGAAGCCAGAAAACAGCTACCTTTGAGTAGAGTTCTCACTGGAGAAAGAGATTTGGATTTCTAAGTAGGAAGCTGTCCTTTATAAGTTGTTTCTCCTGAATGTATGGAAACAGAATTTTGTGAACAGTCTTTGTAATAAACAGGATATCATCAAACCAATACCTGTTCATTACTAGTTCTTCTTCCTAAGACAAATAAATCAACAAAGGGGACAAAACAGTCTATTCAGCTAACTAGAAACTTAATATGCAGAAGTTGTTCCAGAAGATGTTATCACGGATATTATGCTTAAAGGGAATGTGAGTTTTGAAAATGACAGTTGCTACATAAATAAATCAGATGAAAAATAGATGGCTATATTAATTCTTTCCAGCATGTAGTTCTTATTATTAATAAATCAAAGAGAAGTTATGAAAATACTGTTACAGATGTTAACACAATTTACCTGAAGAGTGGAACTTTGAAAATAGTTAATAAAATCAGCTTATCCAGGCAGTGTCATTCATACTATAGTAGAGCATGTAAGGACTAGAAGAGTTAACAGAAATATTATATTTGTATAATTCATTTCAGTGTGGCATTTCAATGAGATTAGCAGCAACAAAAACTATCCTTAGGAACAACACCTTAGGCTTCTTAAGAATACAGCTCTGAGACTTCGAAAAAGAGTAAGTTCAAATACTCAGCTACTCAAGTTTCACTGAAGGCTTTCTGTAATATGCTTAAAGTAAATAACAGAATAAAGATTATGCTCAAGTAGCCCTAACTGTGGGAAAGAGATGACACCTCAGAGACACCGTATAAGAATATCCAATAACAGTCTATCTAAAGTATGTCTTTGGCAACCCCAGGGCAGGTTGTCACCTGAGCAAAATTCATCACTAACACAGTTATGACAGATGCAGTTGCATAAGAAAGATTTAGATAAAAGGAATAAGGAGCCTTAGTAGTCCTGGGCTTTTGACCTGTGAAATATGTGAAGGCAATAGCATTTGCAAGAGGAAGCTGAGGAGCCATTCAAGCCACTGG
The DNA here is from genome assembly GCF_047716275.1 of Strix uralensis. Taxonomy (NCBI): domain Eukaryota; kingdom Metazoa; phylum Chordata; class Aves; order Strigiformes; family Strigidae; genus Strix; species Strix uralensis. The sequence continues at coordinate 50,472,629 of NC_134012.1, forward strand.
ACTTGGGAATTAAAGAGGTCAGAGAGGTGTGAGGAGATTGAATCTGTGTTCTTTGTCCCTTTGGTAAGAAAGTGCATTGTATTTTCTTGTCTATGTAGGTTTCAAATGTGAGAATAACAGGGTCCCTTCTATGACAATGAAGGAAGGTGATATGACAGATTTATTGCAGCATATTTTGTATTCTATTTTCTCTTATGTTTACCTACCAAGTACCTGGATGTATAGCATAAGCATAACTGGAGCTCATATTTTCAGCAGGAACCCAGCATTGGTAGTTTATTATGAAATCCCTAACTGCATATACAAACAAAAATAACACCACTTGCTCAAAAGCATGCAGAAACCTCTATAACTGTAAACATAAATGAAACAAAAAATTGTATTTAACAAGATTTTTCTCAAAAAATCTTTTCTATTCTTCAACCTCTTTTCTTTTGAATATCCCTCCTTTTAATGTCTAAGTGCTTTCTTTCATATATTCCACAAAACACACATATTTCATTCAGTAAGAAAAAACAAGGGTCTGGGTTATTTTTTAATTTTTGTTTGTTTGTTTGTTTTTTCAGGTTTTTTTGTTTTAGCCAGGAATATAGTATAGTCACTAATGTTAATCACTTCTGTAGCAGTAGTTTTTACAGGCGTGGAACATGTGTTACTAAGCATTACTCAAAAATGCAGGAAGGCATTAAGGCCATGTCTATAGGGAACTCAGTGCATTATTTTGAGATTACTTGACTGATAGAAAGTGGAGAATAATAAAGTAGATACAGTGTGCTGCCATCCACCTGTGCCCACATTTGTGCCTGTATGACAACAAATCTTCTCTTAGGAGGTAGGACATATAAATGTCTTGGTAGACACCTTCAGTGGGAAATATTTTTCGAGGAAAACACACACACAGAGGATATATATTTTCTTTTTTTTTCTCTAAATAAGAATTGGGCTTATTATTTCTGACTAAGGAAACTGATTTACTTTCAGGTATCAGTAGCTTCCTATGGACCTGGCCTTTAACAAAAACTAAACATACATGTATGTGAGAGAAGTGATCAACAGAGAGCATAACTGAGAAATTCAAGCAGTTGGGATTGTTCTCTTATTTCAAGCTAAGTAAAAATTTTTCTGTGCCATTGATATTCTGATAATCAGAGAGAAAAATCTAGTTATATGGAAAATCCTGAAATTAAATGACAGATATTTTTATATGAATGTTATCTACTTCTCATTAAATGTTTCCCTACTTTCACCTGGTCAGATCCAGTATCTTGGACCTTTTATTACTCCTTTTATCACTTTTATTGACTAACTCTGTAGTTAATCATACATCTTAGTAATGAAGCAGTTTTGATATGGTGTTAGATAATAGCCTTTGAAGGTACCTGTTCTTTCTGTGGTTCCTCTATTATAATTCTTACCTTATCAATTCACAAAATCGTTTTAACTAGTTGCCATTAAGGCAGAGATCTGTATTCAGGATTAGGTTCTGCCAGGTGCAAATGAGGGATGTGTCAAAATCCCATTAAGCTCAAAAAGAGCAACTTTCAGTCCCTTTCACTTGCAATATCACCTAGTGTCTTATCACCTGTCAGATTACATGCTTTTTTTGTCTTATTCATTTCTGTCATTATTTTTTGTAGTAATTTCTTGTATCCATATTGACTGCTGTATTTTGACTGCAAATATGTCTTTAAAGTCCCACATTGACAGCAGTCCTTTTACTTGTGGTAGTAATACCTGCAATATTGTTTACTGCTGTCTTTCTACAAATTAATTCGTTGCTTTCTTATTCCTCTTAATGATTAGCAGCTATTGGTCTGATTCTATGGCTTTCCCTTTTTCCTCTCCCATTTACCTCCCATCTTTTTGCTCTTTCACTTTCACATTCTTTAAGTTTCCTTTAGTTTGCCACAATGCATGCAGGGCTATTGATCCTTCAGACTTATCATTACACCTCTCTCCATTGTCTCCCTAAGTGTTTCATGTATTTTCCCGTTTGTCTTGAACAATCTACAGTTTACCCTATCCCCATTTCTTCCATTGAGGGCATTCTATTCCTTCTACTTTTCTCCTATTATGACATCTTCATCTTCTTAAATAGCATTGGGGGAGTGGGGGGGTGGGGGGTGGAGTGCAGCATCTGCCATTCAGCATACGTTATTTTCTTGTTTAAAAGATTTTATCCACCTTAGTGAAGACAGGAAAAAAGTCATGTGACTTAGGTGGTCATTTATACATAATGGCTAATGAATAGCAAAAATGTCAAAGGGGAGAGGTCATACTCCACCCATTGGCTGAAACATGTTTGAACAAGCTGCTCAAAAGAAGTACAAATAATAAATGCATTCATTAAAAATACAATCCAAGACCAATTAACAAAACCTGTTCAGAAGAAGGTTACGTTCATCAGATAATACACTGTCAGAGAAAAACTCAACCAGTTACTTTCATTGCAGGTGTCTCAGGATTCTCAGCTAACTTGATGAGAGTTGAGCATATATGACCACAGCATCTGACACACACTCATACATCCTGGTTTGTGTTTGCATTTTTTTAACTCTTGGAACTAAGTTGGCTGCTGTCTCTTGAACAATGATGTGTTCTTCATGGTTATGAAATACTCAGTCTCTCTGACATGACAAACATTCTTAAATTAATCAAATAAGCCAATGTACTTATACAGTTTTCTTCAGAAGTATCTGTTTATGTTCCTGAGATCAGTTAATGTTGGTTTGCTTTTTTAACTTTTTCATTTCCTGTCTCTTCCTAAATATATCTTTCAAATTTTGGTGTGAAATTATTTAGTTTGATTTCAGCATAGAAGTCTGAAACTGTCCCTTAGAAGCTTGAACAATTTGGGGTTGTCCTGTGCATTGTGTACAAGGGGGCAGGAATAAATCTCTAGCTTGATACACATGTCTTTCAGCCATTGCTTTTCATCTTTCTGAATGTTTTCTCACAAACTTGCCATACACTTGGTTGTATAGTGATATTTTTCTGATGCACTTTTGTTCTCTAATAGTGCTTCTGAAAACCCTGGCACTGGCCACACCGTGTGTTCTGATTCTGCACACAATAAGTGTCCAGTTCAATAAGTGGATAGTAAATTAAATATTTAATTTAAAATGGCTTCAAAATTTCCCTGCTACTTTCATTTTCTATGTCCTCAACCTAGAGAAAATTTTATTCTTAAACTGTTTCTTCTTTCTGGGTCTGTAAGAACTTTTCATGTGTCTCTGAATACCTCCATTCATTTCTTCTCACACTTACTGCCAAGTTCAAAACCCCATTCTCACTACTGAAAGTTCCACTCACTTTCCTTGCTCCTTAAAATAGTTTCTGCCTTTTCTTCTTCAAAGCTATCCTTAACTTTTGTTGCAGCCTCCTATTCTCATCTTTTTTGTTTTGTTTTGGGGGTTTTTAATGTTTAAAACCCATTTCATTTTTCTGTGTGCCAGATTTTCATTATCTGAGTTTATCTTTTTATGAACAGTAATCAGATGTACAGAGATTTTCTGCCATATATTGTTTTTGATACAGTAAAGAAGTAATAGAAAATGTAAAATTAGTAAACTATAATGGTAACATTAGATACTGAGTTTATACGTCTATATCTTTCTTTATAAGGGACTCAATATCCTCTTTCTTTAGGAACATAAATTTTCAATAATTTTATGGAAATCAACTCTGGTTGCTGCTTCACAGCTACTTGCTATGTATGCAGACTGTTAAAAATTACTTTTAAAAATAGGTCTTTCATTTCCAAGTTAATGAATAATATAGGACCCATGTTGTGCGCAAAATTACTCCATTCACATATGAAGATGTTTTGAGCCTAAAGGTGTGATTCTTTTTTTTTCTTAAGGTTTATATGTTCTATAATAAAAACTGTTTCCTCTCTGTGTTAATCTAGGCCTTCAGCTCACTTGCAGTTTCTTTGGTCAGTCACATACATATACAGTAAACATCAAGTGATTTTGATTGATGCTGTTTTGCATCATTTCAAATAATTTTATACATTTGCCAATAACTGTTATTTAAATTGTTAACAAGTTTTTAATCTCAAATAATATGATTGCATACATTTGTTAAAAGAACTATTACACAGAGTCACAGCCACAGTATATTTAATACCTATCAGATGGTTTCCTGTTCCTGTACCTCCCACTACACATTATTCTTGCTTTCTGGAAACAGCTGAATATGAGTTAATTCTTTACTTTGTTGCAATTTTAGAATTTTTAGGAATTTGTAGCTCATAGAAATCAATCAATCCTCTACGACCTATACCATAGATCAGTAGTTGTCACCTAGGCTAAAGATGAGGAACTCTTTTGCTCAGTGCAGGTTTGCAGCTGTCTTTTATTAACTTCTACAATGTTACTCAAGGCATTGGACACCTGGTTCACCTTTTTCATATATAAAATTCTTCTCACCCACCTTTCATGACCAGCTTGAAATAGTTTGTCCTAAAGCATTAGTGTTGCAAGGATTAGTTAATTTCTGTAGATGGTCCTGAACATGAAGAATCCCTACTATCATACTCTAGCTCTTAAAATATAATGGGCATAAGAAATGCACATCCCACTTTTACGGCTTTTTTACTTTAACAATGTTTTCATGCATGGTTCTCTGTTTCTTTATGCTGTGATAACTTTATTCTTATTACCTGTATTACTGTAGCATCACCTACAGTAATGGTCACAGAATAGGATGATTAGAGTATGTTGCAGTTTTGTATGCAACAACAGCAGTTTTGTATGCAAGAGTATGATGCAGAGTATGTTGAGTAACTTGTGTTATGTCACTCAATTACTATGTGTTTGGTAGCAAACAAAAAGCAAGAAGCTGAATAACTCTTTTGCCCTCACAGAAGTTATATACTGAAGCCACAGTGTTGAAAGCTCATGCTTGTACAATAAAAAAAAAAAAATTATTTTCGTGAAAGGGTAAAAAAGTATTTTTTAGGCTAATTGGCAGTGTGGGCTGAGGAACATCAATAATTCTCTTTTATTGTGGCAGGTAACAGACAGACTATTGCCTTCAAATACTCTACCATAGAAAAATTCTATTGGTCAAACTTGTTTCACCAAAAGTATCAAAATAAATTTGGACTTGGGATGAAATAGTATGCAAATTCACACAAAGAAAGTACGTTTTCTTAGTTTGTTCTCAGGCTGGCAGTCAAAGGATTAATTTGAGCCTTAATCCCTTTTAGCTGAAAGGTCCTTTAGCTGGAAGCTCATCTGCAACATTCTGTCAGTCCAGCTATTTCTCATGTCAGCTGGTGATGAACAATTACTGACACATTAATCCTGTACCACTTCCTCACAGACCGACCTTTGCCTGAGTTTCAACAGAATGGGATGAGATATAGCAACTACTTTAGACTACCTAAAAAAGAAGAAAGAAAAAAGTTTAAGGAACATAAAACATTAAAAAGGAGTCTAACCTTTTTGAACAAGAATTGTCAAGAGCAAAAGAGACATAAACATCAACACATTTTATAGTTTATAGTGAAAAGATGGGACTCAGTTCTGAAAATTAAAAAGAATGAAAGTATAATTTTTAAAAAGGCAGTTGCAACTAAGTAGGAATAATCATTCACAGAGGTGATATTTTCAGAATTTCCTTCTTCAATGTGACTGTCATTCAGTTTCAGATTTGTCATAGGGTTTCCTTTATTCTTAACTATTTAAACATATTGCAACATTAAGAAGCATTTGTAAACCTCAGAAAACTCAACTGTACAGATGGCAAACTGAACCTTCCACTGAATTTTCAATTATTCAAAATTTTAGATTTTTTGGGGGGGTAGATTAATTGAAGGTGAGTGTAATAAAGCTATCATATAAAACTGTTATAAGTGTGTCAACTTTTTTTATTGTTCATTTGATTGAAGTGATTAACCGATTAAATCAGATTAATGTGCTGGTTATTAAAATGAGATTTCAAAAATTCTAGGGCAACATACATTTTATGAAGTAATAATGCAATATACCACTGTGACCTTTACAATATTCTGAAATATGATTGGTGTTCTATTCCTCTCCTTCTAGTGAGGATTAAGGAGAATAGTGGAACACTCAATATACGTAACTGGGTATAAGATCAGTCAACAGAATTAATAGCTCTAACAATAAAATTCTAAGCTCCTGCGCTGACCTAAAGATAAATACGAAGGAAAAAGAAAAAAAAAAAAAAAAACAACAAAAAGTAAACCCATGTTTTCCAGAGGAAAATACTAATAAAAATGTCTTTTGAAGTATTTTGATGTATGTGTAAGAATAAGGCATTTAGCAATCTTTTTTTCCCACTATATTGTTATCACTCAGTTGCAAACAACGGATTTATAGCTGGCTTGGATTTCAGCATTGTATGGTCTTCAGGATAGATTGTTTATGCAGAACAACCAAATTATCAGCTTTAAAGTTTAAAACTAGGTTTTCAGTAACTACAGACGCAATAGGTGCATATACTGACTGTCACATCTGACCCAGCCAGTGTTTAAACCATAAATGCCCACTGAGACATCTGTTACTGTATAGACTTTGATTTCCTATCAGTGTTTGCTATAGCTACAGATACTTTCTCTTCTGCTGAATATTTTCTTCTATTTTTAAGAACTTTTTGATACCAAAGGGAAATATAACACAAAGATCATTTAGCTAACTGTTATCAAAAACATTATTAGTAAATAGCAATGCCATAGAGTCCGTTTTCACAAGACAAAGAGAAGATCATTTATTTGGCTTTAAAAATGTCATATTTCTGTTTCTTGGAAACATGTGCCTGCATCTGGGTGATATTACAGCGTCAGTTATAATATTATAAGGATATTACAGTGTTATAATAATGTTATAGTGTTAGACTATTCCAATAGGTTTATTTTAAATAATTACCAACAAACTGGAAGAGCTTTCCAGACTTTGACTTCAATTGTGAAGTAATGTACGCGTTTATTCGACTTGGAAACAATTAACAAATATGTTTGAAACTGCTGCTATACCTAAAGTTGAGTACCTAAGTGGATAAGTAGATATTTGTAGTTGAAAATTTTATTTTCTCATATACAAGCCAGAACTAACAAATCAATCTCAAACTGTAATGGAAATTAAAAAACAAAAAAAAAGAGTAGATTATGATAGCAAAAAAGAATTTTCTGCTATGAAACTAAGTCATGTATATAATTATTGAAAATTTTAATAATTTGAAACAATGCTTTTGAGCATTTTTCTAGCCTATTGATTCACTTATTACTGCCTTTTTAATTAGCAGATTTTATATAAATAAATATGCTAGTAACTCATGATGATAATTTGGCTAAAATCCACAAAGAAATAGAGGCCAACATCTGAAGCAAGAGCTTAACTACTTGAGAGAGAATTCAGGTTGAACTGAGGCACACAGTCTTGTAAGCTGACACAGCACATTCTAGCAACCACTGAATAACACTGCAGTTATCTGAATTTACTTCCCTGCCTGATATCTTTGGGCTACCTGAAGTCTAATTTCTTCACATATCAAGACCAGTCTCAATAAGAGTCAGGGGTTTTGCACAGCGATATTGGTCTCCACACAAGGTCACGTGTCTACACTGATTGTGTAGTGGAAAACCAGGATACATTGATTAAGACTGAGTTGTGTTTCACTACTTCTCTTGTAGTGATAAACAACTAGAGACAGGCTGAGACCATAATTTCTCCAGGAAACAAAACTGCATCTTAGAAGAGGGCAAATTTCTTTGTGCTACAGACGTAGAGCCTAAACCTCTAATCCAAATCTCAAATCTCAAATTTGGTGGCTGAATGCCTAAAGTGAAACACTGCAATGTGTAACTCCCAGGCAATGAAAAGGTTTCTGGGAGTTAGCCCTGATGGACTTCCAAGCCAAATTCAACAGAGGCTCACGGGCCCCTCAGAGTCAGTAGACCATGCAAGACAGCCAGGCAGCAGGTGCTAAAATGGGGTTTCCTCACTGCTGGGGACTGGAGATCTACCTAAACAACCAATAGACTTCTCTAGGGCTCTACTCACAGCCCCAAATATAATTAAATGATTAATGCCAGCCTGGGGGGAAGTTTCAGTTCACTCAAGCCGCCAAACATGAATTTGATCCCAGAATTAAGCATGTAGAATAGATGTTTCCTATAAAAGCTGTAGAAAGCAATATATAATGATACAGTAGGAAGGACCTTGATTTGAAGTTGGCGAAATCAATTTTCAGATCACCATGCTGACTTTGAGTAGGAATAGAAATTAAAGTCCTATAAACACAAAGAAGATTCGAGACATGTAGACTTGATCCTGGGGAGAGACACTCCTAATCTGTTGGTGTTGTTTTATTTAGATGATTAATTTTTAATAGATTGAGTACAGGTAGCTACTACTGACCTCTCAACTCATAGAGTTAATCTGCAGACTATTCTCTCTCCATCTTCTCCTTCACCTCCTATACTTCTTTTCAATTTTATTTTTTTTTTTTCCAAATAGTAAGTTTCAGCAATAGAATCTTAGCGGGGTGTACTCCATGGCCTAATGATTCCATATCCAGGTGAGAGAGAAATAACACCAGTATACCAACAATGACTGGCTTGTAGAAAATCCCCCGTGCAATCATCAGACTGGGCCTTGCTGACAGAAGATATAGGGGTATGTATAGTTCCAGGCCTGCTTTTGAACATCCCGAGAATATCATGAGTTAGAATGATCTACTTCTTGTTCCCCAGCAGAGAAACCTCTTTTCCACAGGTGCAATGACATTGGAAGATGTTCTGAGAACATGGTAGCAATAATGCTACTATAATAAATATTGCAATAATGCATCATATAGTGGCTGTGATGGCATACTACTGCACTGGGATGTTTGTGCTCTTTTCAGACACAAGCTATTTTCCATTATTTTGTGATATTTTTAGTCACACCTGGTGTAAATACATTAGGGTGGGTTGCTGGTAGCTTGATCATCCCTCTTTCTCCCACTCCAGTGCAAGGTGTATATAAATCTTACTCAAAGAAACAGAGGAGAACTGAGCAGTAAGTCTTGAGAAAGCTACAAGAGCTTAAATTTAAAACTTTAAAAACTAAAGGGTCAATTACACACATAAATCTAACTGTCTGATTTAACATTTTCTGTGACATCACAACAATCTTCATGACAACTGGGTGGGAAAACATCACCAATGTGTTGTGCTTTGGTTCAGGATCAGGTACAAAGAAGGATAGTGTAAGGAGAAAAAATAATTTGTGTTCCACATCTCTGAGAAGATGATTTATTCCTTTCAGAATAAATTATTCTTTATACATCCTCCTCAAGGAGGATGCAGTTATATATTGCTTATAACTTGACACTTCTTAGGAAATATACAGGCTGTTAATTTGACACTTGGGAGTTCTAGAATTAACAATGAAGATACTTTGGTGAAATATCTCATGAATTTAGTCTTTTCAGCTCATTACTTTTAATTTAACTAAATTATTATTCTGTGCAAAATGGGGAAAATTATAAACCCCTGTTATTTTCCTGTTCTAACTCAGAATTATCTCTTTTTAATATAAAAGAACGTACAGGTTGAAACATCCTAGAATACTGCTTTTAAAGCATATTTTAGAGCAGTTTATCATATGGACTACTGTAATAGTTTAATCATGCACAAACTTCAAGCTGTGAAATGGTAAAAGAATCAGAATAACTGAATATGAAAAAGGGTGAAAAACATATGTTTTCTCCCATATGATTAAACATAACTCATCTAAACAGACTGTATTTTCAATTTCACATCACTTATTAGGTCAGGCATTTACCCATCATAAACATCTCAAAAGCATTCACATCCCTGTATATGAACCATTGCCTGCTTCCTCACAGGAAAATGACATTATATAGTGCCATAAGAATGTAGGACCAGAATTTGAACTCATTTTACACATTGCTGAGCACTTAGTCACCCTAGCAGCAGCTTTGCCTTTGAGAGGATTGTTGGAAGTGTGAGAAAAGCAAAACAATTAAAAAACTGCAAAACTGCAAAACATTTCCTTAACACATGGTGTCTGGAACAAACACAGGACAGGATGGATATCGAGTGATTTGTGTTGCTGTGGCACCAAGGAGGAATGCGAAGCAAAGAACACGGTCCCGTTCTTCCAATTTTCTCAAGGAATATTTGACACAACTATGAAGATTTATCTCTTAATCTTCCTCTTCTTTCAAGGACTGTTTTGCACAACTCTGCGGACCTTATCTCTCATTCTTCCTCTTTTCCCAAAAAAAACAGCACACAACTTGCACCAAGGAAAGTGCTGTGTCATTACTCAAGAAACAATGGCTTGACCACAGTTCCACCCATTCACACATATACACTTAGATAAATACTACCCTGAGTTTGTATCTAACTTGGAGGGACGATAATCCAATACCAGATTGGAGGGATAGATCAATGGGTTAGTGCTCCTTGTCCCGCCCCAGAAGGGATACCTTTTGGTAAGATTTGGGCCCTCAGCTATGCTGGGTGATTACCCAGGAATTAAGTGTGTGTGCTTGCAATAATTTTTTTGTGTGTAGTGCTCTACAGCCAACCTGCAGTCTGTGCATTTATCGTAGGCAATCTCAAAGAATCTGTAGATGTTGCATAAGAATAAGCCGTACTATTCATGAACCTGACTGTTTCTCTTAATGCAACTGGACCTACAGCATATGGGCTGTTCATGTATCTGCTGTCGGGCCTATAGTTATGGCCATAATTGGCATACCTATTAAGAGATAAGTCTGAGAAGTGTCTGAGCCTGTCAATCCTGTCGGAGGGCAGAAGTGACAAGACCTGTGTGTGCTGTGATCAGCTGGATGACCTGCTCAGCCTGGTGGCAGAACTCAAATAAGAGGTTGAAAGATTAAGAAGTATTAGGGAGTGTGAAAGGAAAATTGATGGGTGGAGTAGCACCTTAGCATCCCTGAAGCAACAGGAGCAAGTGGAGCCTCCAAAAGAGGCAGGCGATCCCTCACCCTCTTGCTACCAGACAGAAGAATGGGGCCTAAGAGATGGGAGAGATTGGAAACAGGTCCCCGCTCAGGGAGGCAGGAAACTCCTCTCCCGACCTCCCTCACCATCCATGGTGCCCCTTCACAATAGATACAGGGCCCTGGAAATTGTGAATGGAGAAAGATAAAGAAAATGAGTCTAACAAGGAGGAAGATCAAGGTCCACCAAGGCCAGGTCGCTCTAGATCAGGTATTAAAACCAATTATAAAAAGAATCCCAGAAGGGTCATTGTAGTCAGTGACTCCTGAGGGGTGTCGAAGGCCCAATATGCAGACCGGACCCGCTTCATAGGGAAGTCTGCTGCCTTCCTGGGGCCCAGGTGAAGGACCTCACAGCAAAACTCGTCACTCTACTGAGACCCAAGGACTACTACCTTTTCTTGGTTTTTCAGGTAGGTAGCGACGATAGTACCAGGAGAAGTCCAAAATCAATGAAGAGAGATTTCAGGGTCTTGGTTAAGGGGTTGGGGGCACAAACTGTTCTCCTCCATTCCTTCAGTTATGGGGATGAATGGAGAAGATTACAGGAGAACTCAACAGATGAACCTGTGACTCTGAGACAGGTGTTACCAGCAGGGCTTCAGATTTTTCAATCATGGGTTAGTGTACAGGATGCCAGACCTTTTGGCATCAAATGGGATGCACCTGTCCCAGAGAGGGAAAAAGATATTGGGGCAGGAGTTAGCTGGACTCATTGAGAGAGCTTTCAACTAGATTTGAAGGGGGAAGAGAACAAAACTGGAACTCCCAGACATAAGCCCCAGGGTAGATTACCACAGTTTGTGGGCTGTTGTGCCAGTGATGACCCTCATCCTGCTATCCCAACAGAGGCAAGGGATGGAGACATACAGCACAACAAAGATGCAAGAGATATTGATGGATCAGTAACCGTGGTAACACCTGTGAAAGCTTAGGCTGACTTAGGACCTCAAAATATGAAAAGGTGTTGGGAACATCAGCCCATCTGAAGTGCATCTATACCAATGCAAACAGCATGGGTAACAAACAGGAGGAGCTTGAAGCCATGATGCAATAGGAAAATTATAATGTAGAGGCTATTACAGAAATGGTGGGATGTCTCACATGACTGGAATGAGCCGACTGATGGCTACAAGCTCTTTAGAAGGGACAGACAAGGAAGGAGAGGTGGTGGGGTGGCGATGTATGTTAGGGACGGGTATGATTGCTTTGAGTACACAGAATCACAGAATCACAGAATCGTCTATGTTGGAAAGGACCTTGAAGATCATCCAGTCCAACCATCAACCCAACATTAACAGTTCCCAACTACACCATATCCCTCAGCGCTATGTCGACCTGACTCTTAAACACCTCCAGTGATGGGGACTCTACCACTGCCCTGGGCAGCCCATTCCAACACATAACAACCCGTTCTGGAAAGAAATGCTTCCTAATATCTAGTCTAAACCTTCCCTGGTGCAACTTGAGGCCATTACCTGTGTTCTATCGCTTATTACTTGGCTAAAGAGACTCATCCCCATCTCTCTGCAACCTCCTTTCAGGTAGTTGTAGAGGGTGATGAGGTCTCCCCTCAGCCTCCTTTTCTCCAGACTAAACAACCCCAGTTCCCTCAGCTGCCCCTCATAAGACCTGTGCTCCAGGCCCTGCACCAGCTTCGTTGCCCTTCTTTGGACACGCTTGAGTCATTCAATGTCCTTTTTGTAGTGAGGGGCCCAAAACTGAACACAGTAATTGAGGTGCAGCCTCACCAGTGCCGAGTACAGGGGTAAGATCGCTTCCCTGTCACTGCTGGCCATGCTATTGCTGATACAAGCCAGGATACCATTGGCCTTCTTGGCCACCTGGGCACACTGCTGGCTCATGTTCAACCAGTTATCAATCAACACCCCCCAGGTCCCTCTCTGACTGGCAGCTCTCCAGCCACTCCTCCCCAAGCCTGTAGTGCTGCTGGGGGATGTTGTGGTCAAAGTGCAGAACCTGGCATTTGGCCTTATTGAAACTCCTACAGTTGGCCTTAGACCATCACTCCAGCCTGTCTAGATCTCTCTGCAGAGCCTCCCTACCCTTGAGCAGATCAACACTCCCACCCAACTTGGTGTCATCTGCAAATTTTCTGAGGGTACACTCTAGCCCCTCATCTAGGTCATCAATGAAGATATTAAACAGGAGTGGCCCCAAAACCGAGCCCTGGGGGACACCACTTGTGACCGGCCGCCAACCATACCAGTGTAGTGAAGACAGGGTGGAATGTCTTTGTGTTAGAATCAGGGGGAAGGCCAACAGGGCAGATGTTGTAATAGGAGTCTACTATAGGTCACCCAACCAGGACAGAGAGGTAGATGAAATATTCTGTAGGTACTTAGGAGAAATCTCACGATTGCTTTCTCTTGTTCTTGTGGGAGACTTTAACTTCCCAGACATCTGCTGGAAATACAACACAGCAGAGCGGGACCAGTCCCGGAGATTCCTGGAATGTGTGGAAGATAACTTCCTGACACAGCTGGAGAGTGAAAAAAACAGAGAAGACCCCCTGCTCTTCTGCAGAGAAGGACCTCCTCTTTGTGAAAAGAGAAGGATTGGTGGATGATGTGGCGGTTGGAGGATGACTAGGGCACAGTCATCATGAAATAATGGAATGGCTGGAATGGTGATTTATGGTCTTGGTTACCCGGAGCACCATGGGTAAAGCAGCCTCTATTTTATCTCCTATGTGCATTTGCCACCTTGATGTTTTTGCCATGTATTATTCCTTGCATTGTTCAGTTAATCCAACGTGTTGTTTCTAACATGCAATTTATATCTACTGTCTCACCTGATGGTGTAAAGCAGATTCGTATCGTTCGCCAACCAAAGCCTGTCGCTGTATCAATCATTTAAACCTTAAACTTAGGATAGATGTTTCTAGGCCTAAACAGCACATGCGCTCTGGGCTGGGGGCATCCATTTTGGCAGATCCCCGACTCAGACCACCATCTACCTTCTAGACCACCGTCTACGACAACAACCAGAATGTATACGCTTTTAATACTAAATTTTGTGGCTGTTGCTTTGTTAGCTTTTGCTATACTTTCTCTTGTGCTATGTATGTATTCGTTCTGTAAGTGCCCATGTAAACCTTCTTGTAGTTGTACCTGTTCATGTAAACAACCACCTCCTTCCCCTCCCTGTCCCCAAAGACCAAGAGCACATTCCTCGGCCCAGTCTGAGACACATCTTGTTTAACGTTGTTTGGTTAAAAACTGTTAGTTGATAGTGTTACTCTTACATTTTTATATGTTTGTTTAGAACATTTAACATTGTTACAGATAGTGTTGTTTATTTACCTTTGTTTAAATCTGGGATAGAAGTTGCTAGGCCCAACTGACGCATGTGCTTTAGGATAAGGGGGCTTGGAAAGCGATTTTCCTGCTGCGCATGCTAACCCCAACTCCTGCAGACCAGAGCAGCAGACAGTGTGGATTGCCAGGGCCTCAGACACTTTGTGGTATTTTGTTAAAACCACGGGAAAAATGGAACATATATTAGGATTAATCTTAATTCACTTTGCAGTCTCTGCCTTGTTAACCATTATCTTAATTGTTATTGTAAAACTTCTTTTTTGTCCCTGTAAATGTCAATCATGTAAACTGCCGTCATGTTCTTCTGTTGATTCATCGGAGCCTTAAAGTTGGTTTATAAGATGTTTTGGTTTTATAAAGTTAGTTTTGAGCATGATATATTTGTTAAAGATGTTATTGGTTATATGTTTGTTAGTTAAAGATGTTCATATTTGTCATTGACGAAAAATTTACTGGAAATCTTGTTTGTTACTGTATTTTGCGCTTTTTCTGGCCTTTTTCTCTCTCTCTCTCTCTTTGTACTGTTATCTTTAACGCCACCATGAAGACAGCAATGTTGAGCCACGGGGTGGTGTAAGGAACTGTGTTAGACTTTGCTTGTCTCAACACTGCTGTTTCACGACAACCACTTCCTGGCCTCACCATCCTGTGGCTCTAAAGGAGTACGCTTTGGAGGAGACGCAGAGTCCCAGACGAAACCACGACATCCGCTCAAGGCTAGAACAACAACAATCTTGGCAGTGCCTGCCAAGCTGTACCTGTGCACGAGCTGGGTGAAGAGGAAGCCGGGATGAGGAAGGCTGGGTGAAGAGGAAGTCGGGGCGAGGAAGATGTGCAAAGGCTGAGGGGACCACAGGTCGATGACCCCCCCCTTCCCTGCCAGCACGACCACCATGAACACCTGGGCATGCGTGCATGGAGGACCACGGGGAGGCACATATTACAATGAGCTTCGTGGAAATGGGCGGACTCTTCAGAGAAATCGTGGGGACTGGGACAATAAAAGGACTGCGTACTCCTCCCTCGGGGGAACCTTTTCCGATGCTTGTTATGCTTGTTACTTTGAGCTGGGACCTCGGCAGAGCCTGGAGCTTGGAGCACCATCACCTGCACCGAGCCCAAGCCAACGGAACATCACTGGATCCCTGGTGGTGGTGGTAATTAGCTGCATCTCTATCACTTTCTTGCTTAGGGATTCTGACTTTCCCTTTCTTTTTCTCTCTGTCCTATCGCTATTATTAATTGTTACGGCAAATAAAGTTCACAAGATTGTACGGCATTTGACCTTGTTTGTGTCTTAATTTCACTCTTGGGATCGTTTAAGAACCCGCCCCGATATTGGATTGGGACATGCCCCAAGGCTCGGTTTTGGGGCCACTCCTGTTTAACATCTTTATTGATGACCTAGATGAGGAGATCGAGTGCACCCTCAGTAAGTTTGCAGATGACACCAAGTTGGATGGGAGTGTTGATCTGCTCAAGGGTAGGGAGGCTCTGCAGAGAGACCTGGACAGGCTGGAGTGATGGGCCAAGGCCAACTGTAGGAGTTTCAATAAGGCCAAATGCCGGGTTCTGCACTTGGGCCACAACAACCCCCAGCAGCGCTACAGGCTTGGGGAGGAGTGGCTGGAGAGCTGCCAGTCAGAGAGGGACCTGGGGGTGTTGATTGACAGCCGGCTGAACATGCGCCAGCAGTGTGCCCAGGTGGCCAAGAAGGCCAATGGCATCCTGGCTTGTATCAGCAATAGCATGGCCAGCAGGGACAGGGAAGTGATCTTACCCCTGTACTCGGCACTGGTGAGGCTGCACCTCAATTACTGTGTTCAGTTTTGGGCCCCTCACTACAAAAAGGACATTGAACTACTCGAGTGTGTCCAAAGAAGGGCAACGAAGCTGGTGCAGGGCCTGGAGCACAGGTCTTATGAGGGGCAGCTGAGGGAACTGGGGTTGTTTAGTCTGGAGAAGAGGAGGCTGAGGGGAGACCTCATCACCCTCTACAACTACCTGAAAGGAGGTTGCAGAGAGATGGGGATGAGTCTCTTTAGCCAAGTAATAAGCGATAGAACACAGGTAATGGCCTCAAGTTGCACCAGGGAAGGTTTAGACTAGATATTAGGAATTATTTCTTTCCAGAATGGGTTGTGAGGCATTGGAATGGGCTGCCCAGGGAGATGGTGGAGTTCCCATCCCTGGAGGTGTTTAAGAGTAGCGTTGACATGGCGTTTAGGGATATGGTGTAATTGAGAACTGTCAGTGTTAGGTTAATGGTTGGACTGGATGATCTTCAAGGTCTTTTCCAACCTTCATGATTCTGTGATTCTGTGAAGTCCAGCCACCCCTAGCCCCTCTAATCTCTGAGGACCCACTAGAATGCAAGGGGATTCATCTCTTACCAAATTAATTAGTTATCTTAAATTCAATAAGGATCAAGCTGGTAAGTAGCGACCAGATGTCTGTAATATTACATTTAATCAAATTTACAATTCCCTTTCTGTGGATAATTCAGTGGTATAGGTTTTTGTGCTTCCAAAACAAAATATTAATGTTTATGAGATAAACAAGGTGTTCAGAGGCAGGACTTCTCCCCACAGCAGAATCCCCACCATTTTTGGTGTTCATCTTTGAACTGGCTTCGATGTTACATGGTGGCTGTGAGAGGTATTACATTGGCTAAAATGTTTCTGTGAAGGAATAATGTCATGCTGTCTCGTGCGCAAAATAAAATGTGCATTTTGGGGACTTAAGTCTCCATAATGCATTTCCTTGTGAATAGACTCCTCAGTTCTTAACCTGCATATATGGCATTCTGTATAACTCCCTGAACACACCAATTTTTTAACTCAAAGTGTATAGTAACCAGTAATCCACAGTTTGATGACCAACATTCAATTTGTTATGTAATTTAACTTCAGTGAAACACCAGTAAATTTTTACATATCTATAAATAGAATCCTCAGGGAAACAGGAGCCTTTTGAAAAGATATTATTGTATCTCATGGGCCAGCAGAGCTGGTGAAGAGTCAGGTTAGTTCATTAAATATAGCTTTGATATGTGTAAGATTTTCTTACAGAAGGCTGGGTTCTTTTGGAAGTTAAAGTTCTTTCTGAATTTTTATTTTTTAGTCACAAGATGCTCTTGGTAGAGTTCACTGATTGTGAAGTCTGCCCAGACTTGTTCAGACTTTTGGGTTTCAGGAAATGTTGTGGGTTAACTCCGGTAGGCCGCTAAGCACAGCACAGCTGCTAGCTCACTTCCCCACCACCACCTCCAGTGGGACAGGGGAAGAGGAAAGGAAGAGTAAAAGCAAGAAAACTGATGGATCAAGATAAAAATAGTTTAATGACCAAGGGAGAAGTGGAAGAGGAAATAAAGAAAACCAAGTCATGCAAAAGCTATCACTCAGCACTTCTGATGGTCAGACTGATGTTCAGACAGTTCCTGAGCAAAAGATGACTAATCCATCTAAATGCCTATCATATCCATTTTATTGCTGAGCATGGCATTACATGGCATGGAATTTCTCTTTGGTCAGCTGGGGTCAGCTGTTCCAGCTGTCACCCTGAACTCCTCACCCATCCCCAGCCCACTCACAGAGGGGCAGAGAGAGAGAGAAGACCTTGATGCTGTGCAAGCACTGTTCAACAACAGCCAAAAGTGGTGACAGTGTTATCAACAGTGTTTTGGTCACAGATCTAAAACACAGCACCATAGGACTGCTATGAAGAAAGTTAATTCCATCCCAGCCAGACCTAGCACAGTAAATAATGTTGCTAATACTAAAACAAAAACAGGGCAAATACAGCTTTCCAAAAAAGGTTTAGCAATCTTTGTATGGTAAATTCTGAGTGCAAGAGTTTCCATAGTCTGCTGTTGACAAGAGGCACAAAGTATTATGAAGTTTAGACCACAGCTCAAGAAAATGTCTCTATTTGGAACTGCACAATGGGAACACATATAAATGATTTTCTGACTTATTTTTGTGTATTCATGTGGTATGACCATCCTGTTGTGTGGTATATCATCCTAATAATACCCCTCCATGCAATTATTTTATATATTACTTACGAATATTTGATACAAACTGGGAATTTATTTCAGGTACTATGTGCTATACGTGTGATCTACATATTACATTAGACATTACAATGTTGGTATTACATAATCATGCTAAAAATGCTAGGGCTGTATAATTCTGTCAGAAGAGACGTTTTCAGTAGATTTCAGGAAACCTCACAATCAAAACACATTGTGTAGAGCGAATGTTACAAAAATGTCAGCATTTTCAAAACAACTACTTTATCTGCTGCAGTTCATTCTCTGTGTTTATGTAATTCTCGTGAAGACAGGCATTTTAACGACAATCATGACAGCAATTGTAGCTAGAGCCCTTTAAACAGCTACAAAAATTAACAAAGCAAGAATCACTAGCTGTCCAACAGCTCATTTATCAACCGTATTCAAGATAGATAGTAAAGTCCACCTGGATATCATGTCCTACTTTCCACACTGAATTTGTCTCAAAAGTCTCTGTATGATCAAACCCACTGGGGGAAAAAAGAAAAAACAAAACAAAACAAAATAAAACAAACAAACAAAAAAAACCCACACAGAGGAAAAAGAAATCTGGGAGCCAGGTAGCCAGAAAAAGTTTTTGAACTGCTAAAATATATGAATGGTTATCAGTTTTCCAGACTGTGTTGAGACCAATGGCTGCAGACCCAGTATGCAGCAACAATCTAGAAAGTGTTGACAAGTATGAGTGTACTGATGGACAATAGCAGTAAATGGGTTAAAGCCTACAAGGATTAGATTTGTCTCTCTCTCTTTTTTTTTTCTTTCTTTTTTTTCTGGGGTTTTTTGGTTTTTTTGGGTTTTTTTTGGTTTTTTTATAGCTAGCTCTCTGTATGAACTGTGAATGTTGCACTACAGGGATGTCCTGTTACTTCTGACCCCATTTCAAGGACTATAACTATTTAAAAACATCACAGATAACATAATTAGCTCCTCAGATCTGGGTTAGTTGCATAGCATATTTAACAGACAGTCCCAGAATAACTCCCCCCAATGAGACAGTGTGCATTAGCAAGAAGAGAAAATAATATTTTCAGAATAAGAGCATGAATAACATAATGCAGTATTAATACAACTGTTTCACTGGAAGCAAGGAACATGTTCTAGAATTATAAAGTGTTCACGTATTGTTGTGTGTTGGATAAAAATAATTCATTAGACCAGAAATATCTATCCAGTACAATTCATTAATGATTTACTTGTTATGCCCTGGTTACCTTCTTCATGCACTAGTTTCCCTCTGCATTTTTTTTTCATTTTTTGTTGTTTGGTTTATTAGTGTTTGCCAAGTCATTTACATTATTGACTTTTTCCTCCCTCATTAACAAAGACATAGGGCAAAATTTGGCTCACTGAAGTCCATCACAGGTGTGCCAATGCTATGGTGGCATTACTATAGGCAGATCTGTCACTGCTGGGGTCCTGCAAGGGCTATGGGGGCTCCCCAGCAGGTCATACAGGGAGAAGAAGAGGCAGGAGAGCAGCCAGAGGTAGCTACAAGGCTCCATGTCTACACATCTGTTGTTGGAATGTTAGAAAACACACCATGAAGATATGATCAAGAACATGTATTTGTGCGTTTTGTAGGTTCAGTGAAATGGACCAGTTTACAGTGCAAATAAATGCCTTAAATGCATTTAAAATGTTCTTTACAGCCCCTGTTTCACAAGGTGCAAGACAGTTGCAAAGAAGGCAGATGATCAATGCAAGCACTACACAGATGATGAATAAAATTGCAACATGCCCGTATTGACATCTGAGCTAAAATTATTTCACACAATTTTAATAGGCCACTGTGAGTTGATGCAGCAAATTAAAGCAGTCACATTTTCTATAAACCACCTTTGACAAAATTATATTTCCCAAGGAGAATACAGGAAATGGGATAAAAAAAGCTTTCACTTAAATGTGTTATAGAAAGAAATAAACATAAACACAACATACAAAATACAAAAGAGGTTTGGTCTCCATTATCTGTATGAAAACACAAAGTGCTCTTCAGTGGGTTTGCAAGAAACACAAAACCAATTCAAAAAGGAAGGGAAACAGAGAGAACAATTTTGAAATTACATTGTTATTTGAATTTACTTTTTAGATTAAAAAGTTCAAATTATGTTTGTAGGGATATATAGTGCTCATGGCTACAATGAAGTAGCTGTGCAATGTATAATATAGTGCAGTTAAGCAAAGCCAAAAACCTCTTTGGACAGCTCACATATGAGCTTGACTAACTGTATAGATATTATTTCATTGCTGGCTCCTTGCCAGATACATTAAATGTTGCCAGATAACACATTAATTACACATTCCAAATGAATAAGAATACATGAAGCCAAACTACTTTCCCCTCCACCAAACTAACCAATTCGGAAAAAAGGAAAGGAAAAACTATATATCTCAAAAAAAAAAATAATCTTTGTATCATCACAAAAACACTCATCATATTGATTTTACCACCCAGGTGACCAAAATGGAAAGGGAAAAAAAAAAAACCAAGTTGTAGAAATGTGTAGTAGAAATATGTGAAAAGATAAAAATTATAACTTCTTGTTCAAGTCAATTTTTTATTTTAAGAAAAAGGTGTTGGACCCCAAAACACCTATTTTAAAAATAGCTATTGTTATTGATTTTACATAGAAAGCATTCAGGTATTGTACTAATAAGTCAAATTTAAAAAAAAAACCTTTATAAATAAAATTTATTTGTGGCTAATCACCCAAATATTTAACCACATAGAGAGCATAAAACCTCTAAACACTAGTGTGGTTGTGGTTCTTGTGTAGTTAAAGTTACCTAAGTGCTGAAGTACTTTGGTGTTCAGAGGCCTCATGTTAATGTGAGAGCATCTCTCATACTTAAATTTAAGAAAATTCGATTTTTACATAAGCCAAATCAGACTCACAAAGACTTAGATGGGATAGGGTTTTTTCTTCCATCTGTCTATGCAAAGGTCAGGCAGAGTATCATTACAAACATAATTTCAGTATTTTCATTATGTATACAAACATGTCATCTGATTCTTACTTATGATATATATAGTATCCATATTGCTCAGTTTTAGGTAAAGACAAAATAACTTCTACCACAAGAGGAAAGAACAATGACAATTTATTCACAAAAATTGTAATGGAATCATTATGCAGCACAGGCTTTGAAGGGAATGACAGCTGGTTTGCAAAAGAAAATGAATTATTCTTGGATATATTTTCTTACACAGAACTCTATACATAAAAAGATAATTCACTAGTTTTTCCTAACATATTGCACTCCTAAACAAAAATTATTTACAATTACAGTCTGAGAAACTTGTAACAAACTTGACACTATGTGAGACATTTTAGAAAACTAGACTCTTTTAGTGTTCTACTCATTTTATTGAAGAATTGCCCTCCAGACACAGTGTTACAATCGTAACCATCTCAGCATACTTGTCTGAAATCTCATATCATGTTTTTTAAATCACAGCTGACAGAGAAACACAAATAAAAAACTAACATGCAAGTCATGATTGCAAACTGAGTCAACCCTCAGACCTGAGGCGGCCCCCTGAGCAAAGTTATGACTCTTGAAGATAAAATCATCTGCAGACTTCAGGATATTCAGGTTTTCAGAAAACAAAATGGCAGCTACATCCCTTAAGCACTGGATTACGAGCAAGAGAGTTGCTTTAGAACTAGAACTGGAATCCCCTTTTTGCCCCTAAATGTTTTTAGAACATAAATAGTGCAATTAATTTAGAAATTTTTAACTTCCTCCCCACCCCCCAAACTGTTAAAGAGACTTTTACTAGTTCAGATCAAGGGTCCATTTAATGCATTTACAGTCCTGGCCTTTCTCTTTGACAGTGGCTTTATGTGGTGATAGGTGGAGTAGACAAGTGTAAGTGGTGCACCTCTTCCAACAGTTTTCCATTCAGGAGATCTCCTGAGCTTGTTAGAAGTTGTCTGTGCAGTAACCCTGAACTTACTGAATAGTAAGTGCTTTTTCCATCTCCTTTTGGATGCCTCTACATTAGATTCACACACAACATCCTTGGGCGAAGAGTTTCACTAATTCTTACTGTCTTCATTTGAAAACCCTAGTTTCTATACTGAAAGAGGCAGTGAATAGTCAATTCCTATCCAGTTTTTTTTTCTTATATGGAAACTGTCCTATACTTCATATCATCCTTCTTGCCTGTCTGCTACAGATGTCACTACACTCCGCCTTTCTTTTTTCAGAAAGGCGGAGTGTAGTGACATCTGTAATCTTAAGAAATATTACTCTGTTCAAGGGCAATGTTTACAATACAGCGCAGGTACCATACTTTTTAGGTAAGTGTAATTTTTTTCTTGCCAGCAGCAGAGCTAACATGACTCAGGGCTGAGACTAAGAAGTCTGCTGAAGAAAACTAGGAGATAAAGATATGCAGGAGATTTTATACAGAAGTGTAAGCTCTCTGTAAAAGAGAGGGATTTCTTTTTTCTTCTGTTTAGAAAGCAAGACACTAAAATTCGAATTAGAATTACACAAAAATGTGTGTTCAGCCCAAAAGGAGGTATGGAGGATTAAATGGTCACTGTTATGACTCTCCTTTTGCAGTAGATTTTAACTCACAAATGAGATTTCTTTTTTGCCTTTATATTCCCAGAAATCTTGCCTTCCATTCAAAGTGCAGCAAACATGGGAAACGATTTCATGGGAAATCTGTGAGGTAGCCACTTGTAAATGTTTGTGTGGAACACGAAGAATAATGGTTGAGAACAGGAAGATGACTATTAGATACTGATAAATGACTGATGAAAGCCAGGTTATGCACAGCCAGCGGTGAAATCACTGGGGTGTGTGTTCACAGCAAAACACAGACTTCATGCCCTCACCAGCCAGGTGATTGATAAGTAAAATGAGACCCAGCTATTAGCACACACATCTCCACTGTAAGCTTACATTCTGGGGAAAGAGACAAGCACTGCTAAAAGCAGCTCACCCCACCAAACAAAAGAACCCAACAAAATAGAAAATTTGAAGTGCGCAAGAACCAAAACAAGATAAAACTACAAAAGGAGTAGATGCAGAAGCTGACATTTTGGAAATCATAAAAATGAATGAAGCAGTGTTAAATATACCTAATTCTCTTGCTCTTTGAGCCAATGAGTGGTAATTAATCACTCATCAGACTTTGCATTTAATTGTTGATGCTAAGTAGACACTACAATACGTAAAATTCAAAGGGCTTCATTTACATTGCTGTATGCTATTGTGCCTTTTTTTTTTTTTTTGCTCGGGTTCATGACTTAATTTAAATGCCAGGCAATGCCACCTTCAGGTGAAAACAACCTAACCCTCAACCACATTCACAGGAAGGCATGACGTAGCTGCCTTCCTTAGAAGGAGAACTATGAGCTAATGATACCTGGGACCCCATAGCTTTTTTTCTCATCATTACATGTGCAGATGACTAAGAAGATCTTTCAATAACCGCTTACTATCTGAAAGACACCTGGGCAATCTCCAATGTATTTTTTTGAATATTAAAGTTGCTAAAACTCAATTTCATTACATTTATTGTATAATTAATTATGTTAAGCAATCTGGAGTTCTGATTAAGTACCTTTGTTATTTGAAAGCTTAATGGATAAACAAGATATACATTTTCTCTTATTGTAAGACTTCACTAAGAATATGGCTTTTATAAGATAACTTTATTTCTCTCAATATTATAATAAGAAAATACAAAACTGTAATTAGTCTGTGGAAAAGAAGAAAATACTGGGATATTATACACCTGTTTGTACAGCAACATCCCATGCCATGTTTCACTCTATCATATCACTGAGCTAAACATATAGCTATCTTTTCTTTGTACATATTTATTAAAATACATCCTATGAGATATTGTATAGTTTTTGGTAATTTTCAAATTCACAAAGATTATTCCTTTATGAATCCAGATATTTCAAGTGAAATGCAAAACTCTATTCTGCCAGTTTTTACATCGTATGTTGAGAACTACTATTTCTTGCATATTGTGTCATCTGTTACAGCCTAAGAGACTAACACACCACGTTTTATTATTTTTCAGACTCTTGTTGGAACACTGTATTTTTCCCCTTTGCATATAGGAGAGATTGATGCAAAAAGGAAAGTGAGGGAATCTCCAGAATAATGTAAAACAGTCAAAATAATCAGATCAGCTTTAAAAAATCAAAACCACCTCTTTGAAAAATGAATTTCATGTATCTTTACAGCAGACTTTAAAAATTCCATCTTAAAAATTATAGTTTGCCGTGAACACTGATAATTATGTACACTAAATAACAGAATATTATTCTAATCAGAAATTATAAATCACACTCACTCTATTTAAATTTAATTATGTAATACAGGTAGAGCAATAGAATACATGAAAATGACATCATATAGTTCCCCAAGCATTTAAACATTTAGATGTTCTTTGGAATAAACAGAAAGAGATGGGTACTAATACTGACCCCCAGTAGTTTCTGGTGCCGATGATTGTAAAGATTCAGGAAGTTTTCAGGATGGGGAAAGGGAAGATTGTGATTTGTGTGGTTCAATGTACTCTATCGGAAATTGAGCACAAGGCTGAATTTCTAATACCTGCTTTACACTTACATTACCTAGTGGAAAATCAACTACATCAACACAGCTTTTTATGTTATTGACTTCTTTAGAAATGACTATTTGAACACAGTTATTGAACATTTACCAGACCTTACAGTTGTAGAATTACCTATGCTACAACTTTCTACTAATCTTGTAGCTGTTTCTGTCTTGCCTTCACAGAAGGATGAATACATATTGCAACCATTTTGGATTAGTCAGATGAACTGAGTATTTCAGTGAACTATTAGCACTTGCAATGTTAGGTGTAACCTACACGGCTTTATAACCTCTGTGGAACAGAGAGAAAGTTATTACTTTTCAAAATAACAACTAGAATAGTTGAAAACACTTTTTTTTTTATTTATAAAGACAAGAATACTGGCCTTATGTCAATGTCAGTTATGTCAGTTGATGTCAATGACCTAAGTAAGGATTCTCAGGATCAGCTCAAAAATATAAGCAATTTTACATATATGGCATAATCTGTTTAGCAATTTTGGCCTCAACAGAAGTAATGAAGACAACTGCAGTTTCCAGACTATCTTCCTGATTTTAAAGAATAAACAATCCAAAGCATAACATGGTTTGCTTTTTAATCTTTCAAGGGGCAGTATCCTAAAAGACATTTAAACATGGACCTGTCTTACAAATATAAAAAATTTAAAAATACATAAAGCAGAGAGAATCAGAAAATGGGTCAGTGTCAGGGATATATTAATTTTTCAACACAAGAATGCAATTCTGCAGCATACTCTTTTCAGGACCCTTTGAAGTAAACAGCAGTAAAATTGGAATGCATTTGAGTTCAGAATTTGTGTATTACATTTTTTAATGTTGCTGCTTTTGAGTACAAAGAAAATTAATGAGTTCTTTAAAACTACACTATTTTATGTTTTTCTTTGAACATGTGGTAAGTGGCTACGTCTCAGCAGTTCAAAGGAATACCATGGGGAGTCTGCATCAAACCACAAAATCCCTATCCTTCATTACCATCATCTTTAAGCAGATATTTGGGGTGTGTAATTGCAAGGGGGGGGGGGGGGGGAATTAGCTTT
This sequence comes from Strix uralensis, assembly GCF_047716275.1. Taxonomy (NCBI): domain Eukaryota; kingdom Metazoa; phylum Chordata; class Aves; order Strigiformes; family Strigidae; genus Strix; species Strix uralensis. Next base: position 50,498,713 of record NC_134012.1, read on the forward strand.
TAATTTTTTTAAATTATTGCTCTTTTTGAAACCCTAACTGCATGAAGGTTATGCAAATATATAAAACCTTGTTTAACATTAACCGTGAACTAGTTATAGCCAGCCTAACCCTCAAAACATCATCCAAAATTCAGTTCAAACTATCTTGAGATTCATAAACTGATGACCTCTACCTTTAGCACTGTCATTCTTCCAAATCATTTTTGGAAGGTTACTTCTACCAAATCCCTTATAAATTCACAAATGGTAGTCCTGTTTTCAAACATAATTTAAATAATACAGTATTACTTGTCTAGTCATGTTGCTTTTACAGTGCAGACCACAAAATATTCATTTGACCCCATGTGGAGATCGATAAGTCAACTAATTTCTAATCTGTTTTCCTGACCTGTTCTCAGATAGTTCAGTATCCCTAATTTATTGGAATTTGGCAAATTAAAAAATCAAAACCAAACTAAATGTTAAAAAAAGCCTTTTTAAGAAAGCCTGTTGTATGTGTTCATGAAGCACAGAAATAACTAGGTATAGTAACATATTTAAGACAAATTAAAATAAAAATATCTTACCTCAAGCTCCATCATGCTAGTTTAAAAAATGGTAATAAAAGCATCCTATTATGAAACTCACAGCCATTAATGGATTAATAAGTAGACCTATATTTATCATTTTTAATAACAATAATTATATACATTTAACATCAAATTATGGTGAGATATAGACTTATTTTAGATATACTTTTGTTTCCTTACAAGTAAAGAGATGTAACTTCATTATATCCTGCATTTCCCTTGTCTCAATAAGACTTGATTTCTCTTTTATATGAGTAATTTGTCAGAAATAACTACTTTAAAATGTACATAGATATACTTCTCAAAAGTGGGATAAGATCAAACCAGGACTAATGGTTTTCTTTCTCATTCTTTTTTGTCCTATTTGTATATGCACAGAGGGTAAACAAAGCTTTGGAATGAGCACATGACAATGATCTACTTTTTCTTTAGTAGTCACAGTGAGTAAAAGAATTATGGGTAGATTTTACAGAACACTGTCAAGACAATTTTGCATATATGCATACAAACATATAAAACAGAAATATGCCTGTGCCTCACTAAAGAGTATGTTAAAAGCAATTATTGATCTCTCCAAGAGTTTTCTTTTAAAAATATACAAAATATTTCATCGTATCTTTGTATTTAGATCTTTCCCTTAAGACTGTGAGTATAATTGAATTGTAAAAGCAATTTACATTCCTGCTTCCCACCTGAAGCAGCTAGCTCTGATGCAGTTTTGTACCAGGTTTTGCACAGACTGCAATTTTGATGAGCAAATTGCCAACTTGGAACTAGAGAATGGACTAAGGTTTCACAGACATCAGCTATCACTTCTATTGATTTGAGCTCACTGTGAACATAAATCTGAGTCAAAAGCTCATCTATGGATGAAGAACACCATATATCAGCACGAATCTCTTAGCCATCGTCTTACTCTTTTTGTCACTGATGTCATTTCTCAGGGCATATGTCTTTAGACTAAAACTTGAAATGAAGCTGTATCATTTACAACAGCACTTCATCATGACCAAATTGTGTTTGCATTCTTTAGATGTATTTAACAGCAAATAAACTACATATTACTCAAATATTTTTGCACTGTATGCAAATCTTTCTATAGAAGAAATCTTGAATCTCATTTTTTGTTTAATTTTGTTGTTAATAGTTTCACTGGAATTAATGAAATATCTTCTATCCATACAGTTGCAAATGAAATTATTATCTGGCTCATTTTTTCATACTGAAAGATGGAATATATTACAATATATGAATAATACATAACATATAAATAATACATCTAATACATATAGTGTATAAATAAAAATATATAAAATTATATATATAAAACCACAGTGAATCTTATCCAGCAGGAGAAAACAAATCAGTATTTTTTTTTTTCATTTTTCCTTCCTTGTCTACAAAGAAAAACTTCTTACCCTCAAATCTAAATACCTTTGAAGCTGGCTAATCCACTGTTATCTCCCAAAGGGCTGTATATGTTGAATTCTATAAAATAGTTAAATGTATGATGATCTTTATGATGTTAATGAAAATGGAAGTAAATGACTTCATATCAAAAAAGCAAACATAATTCATTCATAAAGCACACGTACTTTAAACAAAGGCCAAATGACTCTCTGCCTCCTGAATGGAAACCTACAGCGTACTCAAAGTTGAAGTGCAGCTCTGCATCACCAAACAGGAAAAGCCAGAGCATGTATGGCAGTTTCTTCAGTCTCTTTGATTGTCCAAGTTAATGTTGAGATTCACCTAGCAGACCTGTTCCCATGTTGAAGGATGATCTCCTCCATGATATTGCTGGGCTTTGGATGAAGTTTTGGCAGCTTGATGCTCCAGTCAGTATACAAATTATAAAACATGACCCTTCTGAGTTGATTACATTTCATATGCACATTTAAGTATAGACAATAAAAGATAAATCAGTATCAAATCAGGCTGTGAATTCTGCTTGTTATTTACACTTATTACACCTTTACCATGCTCCCATTACTCCTTTTCTTGCGGATGATTCATCTTTTCTTTAGCCCACTTCAAAATCTTTCATCCCTGAGGCTATTTAGAAGCTCAAGGTTAAACATATATCATATTTATATAGCTCCATGATATAAAATACTCTAATGTATTTCAGATTCATCCTTTCTTATAGAACCAATAGCCGTCACAGGAGCTGAGGACCTGACAGTTATTTGTAGTACCTTTAAGTTTGTCTTGTTCTTATGCCAACTAATAAATATCTAGAGATATCAACAGCTCTACAATTTCAACGATAACAAATGGTAATTACAGGTTCAAAGAGTCAACTTCAGACTTTATAATATTTTATACTGTAGAAACTTCATCTAAGTATAAAATTAAATATATTTTAAAAAAACTTGATTGCTGTGTGACAGTCCACGTCAATTCATTATCAGCCAGAAACATCCAAAACAGACAGTTTAGGTAAGGTTCTGAAAACATACTAATGGCAACAAAAACTCAGTTTTGTCCAATATTTTTTTTTATGTTTTGTTGGTACAGTCTCCACAACATTGAAAGGAATACTGGTCTCCTAGTAAGAAAGTCCTCATCAGTAAAGACTGTCTTGTTTTAATTGAAGAAAAGGAATTAAATACATCACTGTATTAACAATCAATGAATTATGCAACACCTTTGACAGAATTTGCAATTGTCTCTCTTAAAAATATCTTATAAAGATTTGGTTCTCTTATACTATGATGGTTATGAAAATAAAAGTGTGAAATACAGACCAAATCTAAAAAAAATAAGTAGGAGAGAAAGAGCCTTTGCAACTGCCCAGCCAAGGTATGAAGTATGGGAACACAGACTCCAGGGGTCATCTTGGGCTGAGAGTAGGACTGGCCCAGGGGAGAAAACAGAGCTTCATTAATCCTCTCCATGCCTAAATCATGCTTTAGTACAAACATGAATATGGATAGTCTACAGGAAATGTTTTTACTTTTTTGGCAAACAGATTTTCTATTAATATGTATTTTTAAGACTGTTGAGACTTTTATCAGCAAGCCCATTTTCACAGATCTGTAACTTGTCCATAAAATCTCAGTTCACAACTGAAATTTATACGAGGCTCTCCTGGTTCAGCTAGGATAGGGTTAAGTTTCCCCAGCAGTGAGGGGAAGCTTTAGCCAGGTTATTCAATACCATGCTGATGTCACATCCTGGTGCCAAAGCATGGCAGCGTGGGACAGTTGGTTATCGCGTGTGTTATGCGATTTCTCTGCTCTCACTGCTGTATTGGTAGATATTTTGCTCTGTTCATTGTTATTACTGTTACTGTTATTGTTATTGTTGTTGCTTGTTGTGTTGCTGTTGCACTGCTGTATTAAACCTTTCCTTATTTCAGTCTTGGGGCTTCGTATTTCACTCCCTCTGTGGGGGAGGGGCAGCGGCCGCGTGGTCTCAGACCCCAGCAGGGACTAAACCACCACAGAGGCAATATTCTCTTTTTAATCCATGTGTTGTGGAAAGCAGAAGTAAGATGAAAATGTTCCCTATTTTTTGTTTAGGATGGAAAATACTAATATTAAAATATGTTTAGTTCATAATAAAAAGTTAAACAAACTAACGTACATCAGAAGGATGCCACTCTATGTTTTATAAATTGTCTTTCTCTTCAACAGCCAGGTGAGTTTTCATAATAATCCATAAATCTTAGCATTTTACTCCATAGGATTCCTGTTTCCAGCCCTTAGAATATCTTTTGTTTATATCTTGACAAGATTTGCCAGGACAAAAATTCCTTTAACAATAGACATATTTAAACAGTTGTAAAAGTCTGTGTGCAAGTCAGGAACGGAACCAAACAACAGCTTCCAAAATGTAGTGAAGTGCACACAGCCAAATGCAGGAATAATTGAAAATTTCAGCTACAAAACCAACTTTTAGGAAATAAAAACCTTTAAGTAAATGTAATGCAACCACTATGTAAGTTCAGACACTGCTGTTTACTCAAGCCAGGTCAAGTATTTGGAAACAACCACCAGGATGAACTAATATTTGAACTCTCATTTGTACATGTTTTTCTCTCACTATCATACTTGAGAAATATCATGCTTAATGTCCATTTTTTTTTTGTACTCAGCATACTTTTAGGGTATAGGTCAATATTATTCCATTTCACTAAGACAAAATGATTGTTCAGAAAGTGCATATATTTAAGTCCTCTCTATGTGGTGTAACACGCTGCCATTTTGAGCTGCTATGCCTTCTGAACCTAGGAGAGGCACAGCACTGAATTCTGTTCTGCAATGTTCTCCAAAAAATTGTCAGCTTAAGTTAATATCGCAATACAGGAATAAATATTAGTCCTCTGGTTATCTGAAGAAACACACTTATTCTCATTGCTGCAGTATCTCATACCAGTTCCTGAGTCAGCAAAGCCAGTGTGGAAATTCCTATTAATTTCACTGGGTGCAAGATTAGTGCTTTATCGTGTTTAGTTGAATGAAGTGCAGTGGTACATTATCACACTGATTTCTAACAAGAGAAAAAAATAATTAAACAAATGTAACAGAAGGCTAGATGAAGATCCTGTCTGACTCCACAGACAGAAAGTACATTTAGACTATTTTGGCAGAATCCATGTCTGTGAATTATAAAAAAGACACTGGATATACTCAGAAAACTATGCCCTTGTTTTTTTAAACAACAGCATCTCCACCTCATTAGATGGAACTTTTAGCCTCATATTTTATGTATTTCAGGCACTGACAAACTGCTACTACCTAGTCATTCTAAAAATTAAAAATATAAAGTGAAGTATTTTTCTTCTGCATGCAAAAATTTGCTTTAAATAGACATTCAAACAAAGAATAAGATCATCAGAACAGATATGTTTCTGTCAGGATTTTGTGTCTCTTTTTCCTCAGAAACATCAGTCTCAATAAAAAAGGCTTTGCTTTCTTGTTCTTGCTATTAACTCCATTGAGATTCATCCCACAGAAGAGATGTTATTAATTTTCAAGTAATTTTCTTTCTTTCTTATGTGCAACAAAAGTCTGGGTGCTAGGCCAGGCACATACAAGAAGTGAATTTTAATTTAAGTAATGAGTGAAAAGTGAGTTTTATGATCTCTGTAGAACAAGAAAATTCCTGCAGTATGAATTTTTTGTATCAAAGTCTGAAAGGAAAAAGTAGTGGTAATTCCAAAGCAATTTGTGTGACTCTCCCAAATAGTGTTTTATTATCTTAAAAGTCAATTAAGATTATATAATTATCCATACACTTGAGGAGAAGATTAATAAAAACATTAACATTCATTGATAGACAACTCTAGAGCTTTTTCTGTACCTTAAAATACACTAAATAATCCTTCGGTATACCTGTTTTTTTAGCAACCAAATCTTTCTTAGATGACATGGAGAATAGAATAAATTATGCTGCAGAATCTAGGAAAATAGGACAGAAGGGAACTTCATAAAGTCCAAGGAAGGATTAATGATACCTATAACATCTTTGGCTGTTTCCAAAAAGCTCTGGTGAACAATATTGAGTTACCTGCTTCAACCAAGTATTTCAGTGCTTAAAGTCTTTACCACATGAATGATAAATACCATATCTAAATCTTTCTTGCTGCAATTTTAATTTGTTTTTTCTTGTCCTAACATCAGTGATCACAAAGAACATTATATACTCTTCATCTCTGAAGCTACTATTTTGTCTTTGGAGACAACACAAAGTCCTTCATTTTTTCTTCAGATATTCTGTTATTCCATGGCTGTTCTCTGGAGCCGGTTGGCCCACATATTCCTTGAACAACAGTTTTCAGGAAAAGACACAAATACCAGAAAGGCAAAAGTCTTTAGCTCTTACAGGTTTTGCAACAATGTGACAGGTCTGAGACACGTTCTGCTTGCGATTCACCATAAACTGCAAATTTCCTGCACTGTGTTTCTCTCTGTGTTGTAGATTATCCAGTATAACTTAAGAACTTTGCTTCTACTCTTATTACTCTTTTACATATTTTATATTGATTTTGTATAGAAACTATAAATATTTGTCAAATTATTTTGAATTCTAATCCTTTTCTACAGTTCTCTGCAAATACAGTAAATGAACTATATATTCCACCTACCATCTCTAAGGAAAGTAAATATATGGTTTATGCTTACATTGAGCTATATACTTTATTGAAGCATATATTTATATGTCTGTCCTCAGTTCAAGGCAGATTCCTGTGGAATCCTGCTTACTATATGTCTCTTTCAACAATGAACTATAATCAATCTTAGATACTGTCACATTATAGAAGTTTCATTTAAATAGTATTTTCCTTCAAACTTCCCTGTGTGAAGGAAATTCCTCCCTTGGAATGGAGCAGATTTGTAATTTTCCTCAACGAAGCACAGAGCTATTGAATGTGGATCAATTAAGGTGATTTTGTGAATACATTCCATGAATAGATAAAATCCCACCTGATGTAAATGGCTGCCTACTCCCATATGCCAAACGTGGTGGAGGAGAAATTGCTAGCAAGGAAACTGGAAATGACCCATGCTCCTTTACTGTTAAATTCATGCTTACATTTTTATATATGTATTCACCTGGTAGAGTCATCAAATATACATTTTGAAAAACAATCTTCATACATTTTATAGTCCCTATAACGAATATTTGCAAATTAAATACATGGATGTAGAGAGTTCACCCACAGAGATCCACAGGAGTCCAAAGTGTGTCAATTTTTTTATTTGTAGCCTTTTCAAAGTGTCTGTGTACCTCTAACTGGGCCAAGGTGGTTTGGAACAGACAGGGCCATAGACAGGACAAGCTTTAATATTTTAACGAATAGCATAGCTTGACCTATGCCAGAAACCATGCAGAAATAATTTCTGCTAGTAATAGTTCTCCTAGTTATTCCACTGCTGATCTGTCTGTAGTAAAATCATGATTTGACTTAAGACATCTCCTTTCTCAATCTGATGCCTTTTTAACAGAGCCATGTGTCATCCCCGTGTAGACAGCCATGTACAACATTCCTGAGACAGTAGATCAGCTTTATTTACTTTATCTTGCAAATTATATTCAGGCTTTAAGAAAGAAAATAAAAATGACTGGTGTCCTGAAACCTGCCTGACTATCAAGGAAAGCATGATGTATTACTGTAATGAAGAGCAGAGAGCAAAAAGGTCACAGTTATCTATCAGACTTTAAATAAATACTCTCTGAATTGCTATGTGAACAGCACCATCTAACATCAAGGCACACAAGTGATGACCACCTGCATGGTGTTTACAATAGGACTAGAATTGTATTTCATCAGGTTTTTCCCCAGATCTGCAATTTCATTTCATTCACAAAAAGATGCAATCTCTTTATTGGGAAAAAGATTAAACCAGAAAACATTAAAAAACATTTTACTGACAATGATACACATCAACAGAATGAATGTCAATGACAGAAAACATTCCCTATAGTCTGGAATTACAAGGTGAAGTGCCTTCAGATTTCAGTACAATATTTTCAGCTGAGCTAGAACAGCCATCAGTTTGAGCAGACTCTATTAAGAGAGAGTATGTACTAGAAGGCAAAGACATTCTCTGGGATCTGAAAACACACGAAATTAGTGGTTAGTGGATTTCACAAGATCAGTACAAAAGAACAAGACTCCTCTCTCTTCTAAATGTGTTGATTAAGGCTGCATTTTTTCCATTTTTTCTGCCATAGACAATGTCATTAAGCATTTCAGAAAGGTGAACATTTGCACAGCCTCCTTCATAACATCAGAGAGAAGTAGCACTGCTGCTTCGAAGAACTGGCTGTTAAAGCAGGAGTTTAAATGTATCTAGATTTCAAAGGTTTATATTTAGCAAGTTTTCAGCTCTTGTCCTCTTCCTTATTATTTTGAGAGATTACATACTGTAAGAAGTGAGTGGAGCCATACCATTTTTACCAGCTGAATATCTGACTGTGAGTCTGAAATACATTCGGTTCTGCTATTCCAGGGTCCTTTCTTGTGGAGGAACTGAGGTACAATGCTTATATTTTCATACAGGAAGATACAGCAGCATTTATAAGAATAGTAATAATTCTACCAAGAGGAAATAAAGCAGCTTCCAAGACTTTATCTGTCAAATATATACAGTTTGATTTTTATTCTCCATTTGTTTTTTGTCTCTGTATTTTCAGTGATGGTTGTTGTTCTAAAGTATAATCAAAACATCTCATCAGTGTCAGTGTCATAGTTGCCTCATGGAACAGGAGGAGAGAACGTAAGCTGAATGCAAATTGAGATAGAGTTTAGTAAATTATTACTTTTTAATTGTGAAGATCTTCAGAATATTTCTCTAGCTCTTATATAACTGATACTAAATGATTTCTCCTTAAGAAGTAGAAAAGAGAAAAAATAGGCAGTGGCGGGAGGGGGAGGGAGGAGGAGAAAGATCAGAAAAAAATCCACAAAATTTGTGAATACTTTACTTCTACTCACTTGAAGTTGTTTCTGAACTCCTGAGATACATCTCATCACCCAGACCTGCTTGGTCACAGCAACGGAAAATATTATTTTTTCTGAATATCCTCATCATTCACACCAGAAAATTATATTTACCTATCTGAGAGAGAAGTCTAGAGCTGAAAAAGGGCTGACATATTGAGTGGAGTTTGGAAAGATGTTTCTACAGTGTGTCTTATACAAACGGTGGTTACTTTGTGACAGTGATGTTGGCCTGTTTCTTCTAATAAGGCTAAACCTATTCACTTCATAAAAGAAATTTTTTGCTTATCTGGAACATCTATGCTGAAAACAAGCCTTTCTGGTAGGTGAAAACATGGTGTGTGCTGAAGCACACAACTTTCTGATAACACACATGTTGTTCAAAATAATGTAGGTCTCCCTGTTTAACACAGCAAGAACAGCTTCACAGAATCATAGAATGGTTTGGGTTGGAAGGGACCTTAAAGATCATCTAGTTCCAACGCCCCTGCCATGGGCAGGGACACCTTCCACTAGACCAGGTTGCTCAAAGCCCCATCCAACCTGACCTTGAACACTTTCAGGGAGGGGGCAGCCACAGCCCCTCTGGGCAACCTGTTTCAGTGTCTCACCACCCTGACAATAAAGAATTTCTTCCTTATATCTAATCTAAACCTATACTCATTCAGTTTAAAGACATTACCCCTCATCCTATCACTACACTCCCTGATAAAGAGACCCTTCCCATCTTTCCCGTAGGACCTTTTAAGTACTAGAAGGCCGCTATAAGGTCTCCCCGGAGACTTCTCCAGACTGAACAACTCCAAGACTCTCAGCCTGTCCTCATAGGGGAGGTGCCCCAGCCCTCTGATCACCTTCATGACCCTCCTCTGGACTCACTCCAACAGATCCATATCTTTCTTATGCTGGAGCCCCCAGAACTGGACACAGTACTCGAGGTGGGGTCTCACGAGAGCAGAGTAGAGGGGCAGAATCACCTCCCTTGACCTGCCAGTCACATTTCTCTTGAAGTAGCCCAGGATACAGCTGGCTTTCTGGGCTGCGACCATGCCTTGCTGACTCATAGTCTGTTTTCCACCTACTGATACCCCCAAGTCCTTCTCCACAGGACTGCTCTCAGTCTACTCTCGGCCTGTATTTTGCGTAGGATTGCCTCAATCCCTGTGCAGGACCTTGCACTTGGTCTTGTTGAACCTCATGAGGTTTGCACGGGCCCACCTCTCAAGCCTGTCCAGGTCCCTCTGGAAGGCATCCCCTTTCTACAGCGTGTCAACCACACCACACAGCTTGGTGTCATCGGCAAACTTGCTGAGGGTGCACTCAGTCCCGCTGTCCATGTCTCCAACAAAGGTGTTAAAAAGCACCAGTCCCAACACTGACCCCTGAGAACACTACTCGTGATTGCTCTCCACTTGGACATCAAGCTGTTGACCACAATTCTTGGAGTTCAACCATCAAGCCAGTTCCTTATCCACTGAGTGGTCCATCTGTCAAATCCACTTGTCTCCAATTTGGAGACAAGGATGTTGTGTGGGACAGTGTCAAACGTTTTGCACAAGTCCAGGTAGATGATGTCAGTTGCTCTTCCCTTATTCACCAGCGCTGTGAACCCCATTGTAGAAGGCCATCAAATTTGTCAGGCCCAAGTTGCCCTTGTTGCCAACCCATGTTGGCTGTCACCAATCACCTCCTTGTTTTCCATGTGTCCTAGTATAATTTCCAGGAGGATCTGCTCCATGATCTTGCTGGTCACAGAGGTAAGACTGACTGGCCTGTAGTTCCCCAGGTCTTCCTTTTTTTTCCCTTTTTAATAATGGGGATTATGTTTCCCCTTTTCCAGTCTGCAGGATCTTTACTGAACTTCTCAAATAGGATGAATAGTGTCTTAGCCACTTCATCCGCTTCATCCACCAGTTCCCTCAGGTCCCATGAATGCATCTCATCGGGTCCTATGTACTTGTGCACCTTCAGATTCCTTAGAATGTCTCAAGCCTGATCTTATCCTACAGTGAGCAGTTCTTCATTCTCACAGTTCGTATCTTTGCCTTTCGCCTCTTGGGTGGTGTGACCAGAGCACTTGCTGATGAAGAATAAGAAGAAAACGTCATTGAGTATCGTGGCCTTCTCCACATCTGGAGAAGGCTCACAGTTCCCCTAGTTTTCCTTTTATCACTGAGGTACCTATGGAAGATTTTCTTTTTGCCCCTGATGTCCCTGGTCAGATTGAATTTTAGCAGGTCTTTGCCCTTCCTAACCTGATCCTTGGCTTCTCAGACAGTTTGTATTCCTCCCAGGTTATCTGTCCTTGCTTCCACCCTCTGTAGGCTTCCTTTCTGTGCTTGAGCTTGTCCAGGAGCATCTTGTTCATCCATGCAGGCCTCCTGTTCCATCCATGCAGACCCCTTCATCAGAACTCATTGCTCCTGAGCTTGGAGTAGGTGATCCTTGAAAATTGACCAGCTTTCTTGGGCCCCTCTTCCTTCCAGGGCTTTATCCCATGCTACTCTACCAAGCAAATCCCTGATGAGGCCAATAATAGACTTAAGACCTCTCATACTTTATTAGCTGTAATTTACTAAATCTAACAACTAGACTCAACACCGTAAAAAAAAAAAAAAAAAAAAAAACCACAACTTTCTAAATATTTATAGCATGGAACAACATATGATAAACCTCATCAGTTTAATTTAAACATGACATATAAAATGGTTGAAAAAGAAGAAACACCATCAAGGGGCCTTTGTAGTCAATGTCAGGAAAGGATTGAAGGGTGTCAAACTATAATAAAAAGTATTATTCTAGATAATCATGTTATTTGATGGTTTAGTGATTTATTGGTTGTTTAATGGTTTAAATCATTTTAATACCAAATGGAACCAAGTAACTCCTCCAGAAACAGTCATTATACTACAATTCTGTATGCAGAAAGCAACAATTTATTCATGTTTTCCTACAAGCAGCAAGAACGAAAAAACCCCATACTCTGTGTCAGGCAATGATATTAGCTGTGGCTTTGTCAATTCTCTGGAACTTCCCAACTGTCCATTTAATCACACTTCCTGACGTGTATAGTGCATGCTATTGTCTGTGTAACTAATTCAGGCAACATGAATTTGATAGGTAGATCAAGTCCAAATGATCTAAGAAATAAAGCAGAGAATTGTAATTTAAGTAATATTAGCTAAACTCATCTGTGAAATGTTGGATTATTGATCAAGTGCCCCCAATCAGTTTAGTTTCATAGTCCAACCTGTGGGAATCCCAAGACATGTTAGCTGCAAGCTGCTTCAACTATCATTGCTCTCCAGGGGGCATGTGAAGAAAGTAGTATACTATAAAGTTAAGGGATATATTCCTTACAAGTTGGCATACTGCTCATTTTAATGTGGTATCTTATCAACATTATGTTAATCTCACGATTTAAGTAACACTCAATTCCTGTATTCTGAAAATTCTGAAGGATTTAATATGTTCAGTGTGTATACTATTTAAATAATTTTAAAGGATTTAAGGCCACTTGGAGCTTATATTTTTATATTGTAAATATGTTTCGTTTAGGAATTCTTTGTCTTGGTTACTTAATTGCGTGTGTCAATCACACTTTGCAAAGAAAAAAAAAAACTTCCTTGGTACATTTATACTGGTCTTCTTTCCATTCTGCTTGTATTGATTATATAGCATTTGTCCCAAAACTGCAGACTGATCATGATTTCATTGGTTACCCTTTAAATTTTCATAGAATGAAAAGTTACTACATATGGTGGGTTTTTTCAGCACAGAACTTGTCTTTTATATGAACAAAACAGAAAATTGATTCACTTTCCCATATTAACAGTTAATGGAATTGATGTTTTAAAATGGTAATTTGGCTACAAAGCCTTTTTATATGATGGTGTCTCATGATTCTTTGGAGCAGACAAGAGAGTGTGATTTTGGATGAGGAATCCACTTTATGCAATGTGTTAATAGGCAAAGCATTTGTCAATAGATAGAAAAATAACAATTACAGGGGGAAAAATGCAGCTATCTGTCAAGACATAATTTTAAACTTTTAATCCATGTTCTTACCAGACTTTGGCCAGAATCAGCCAGAATTCTCTGATCCATAAATGGCTTGTGCCTGTGTGGAGCACAAAGACAACTTAATTTGCTTCATCAAAAAATAGAGTCACAAAAGAACCAAGCTGCTGACATTATTTTTACTCTCTATTACCCTTTATAATAGAGGGCTAAGACACTGAGAAGACAGAATTCATAAATGTTCTATTAAACAATAATAAAATCCATAACGTATCTCTGTGTATGAGCACAGATTGACTAACTTTTACATTCATGTTACATGCAAGAATGATATTTTAATATTAAAAATGCTTTGTTGTTGTGTTATACTCTCTTCCTCTATTCTTGATCTTTTGAAGGGGAATGATTTCTGGTTATAGCTTGCATTAATTTTCAAGGTAATCAGCTTGCCAATTTACCATCAAATCAAAACACCTGCTCTTCAACCATTTAAAATCCTTTGGGAGGGATATTTCAATTGCATAAAAAAGAAAATCCATCCCCACACGATCTTACAGTGTGTTTTTCTGTTTAAAACCACAAAAGCTCATTCCAGAAATGTTGTTTCAATGGAACTCAAGCTAAAGAATTAAATACAAAGTTTCCGTAAATTATTTTAGCATTGTCTAAAATAATTCATATTCAGAAAATTTCAGAGGTCAGCCTTTCTTTTTTTTATATGAATGTATTTTATTCCCAAACAGAAATACCAAGCTAACTCTGGAAGTGAGTAAAATAATTCTTTCAAAGCAGAAACAGTCATACATTCTAATAATGGTATTTATCTCTTTTATTCAGTAACTTCCACACATAAATGCGCAAACACTCACATATGTCTCTCTCCTACACATAGGGAGTATACTGATACACGTGTCTAGAGAATTTAATATTGGAATGAAAATTTATTTCTGCTTGAGTGTAACACTTTTTTTTTGTTAATTTTCTTTTTTGCTTGGCAGGGAATGGAGAAATTAAAAGCTTTCTCCACAACACTTTGGAATCTGATAGAGATTGATAGGTTCTGCCATGAGACATAAGATAAGGAAAGCAGACTTAGAAAATCAACAGTCAACAGACAAGGAAAGCTGCCTAGCAACAATAGAAACAATGCTACATCTCATTCTACAACTGAGAAATGCTCGAACAAGGAGATAAAGTTTAATAAAAACAGTGGAAAAAGTTGTAATGTTGCACTATAGAATATAACCATTACACAGAAACCTTCAAGACCTTGAATTTTCTAAGATATAAAGGGAAAGGAAATGAATATAACAAGGAGCATACAGTCAAAGCTTTTGAACATATTCAGATGCAAAAAACCCATGTTGCTTACCAAGTTCTCATTGATTAGATACCTGGTTCAAAACTAACTAGATCTCCTAGAATATTTCCACTGATTTCAAAAGCTTCTACATCAAGCCCAAAATCACCTGCCTAAATCCTTTTTTTGGAGTTCATGTGAGCCTTGGAAATAAATAGTTACAAATATTGCCCAGTTCTATTGTGTGTGTTCTTCTTAGTAAAGACACTGAAGCTCTAATCAAGTTCAACAACTTTGTTCTTTGTGATTAGAAAGAGGGGAGGGAAGGTGTTAACTGATAGTAAAAGCCACCATTTTCTCACTAACCATTTAGCTGAGGAATGTTTGCATAAAATTAGTAGAGTTTAAACTTCAGGAAAATGTTCTTTCCTTTAGAAATGTTTTATTGTTTAATTAGACTGTGTTAAAACTATTTGTCTCATTTTCAGATCATTACAGCTAGACTATAAGCTATTTTCTCTATTAGTTTTTCTTTTGCATTTTATCTCTAGAAGATAGTTGATACAGAAAGTAAACTGTGAAAGCAGAAGGTAAGAAGTGAAAACCTTACCTCACTGGGGATTCCAGCTATATTTGTGGTGTTAAGATAGCCACCATTTTTAGTTAGAGATGCTTTTTGACAAATTAAGTTCAATTTCTAAAATGTAAAAACTTTCACAAAGATCAACTGAAGGGATTTTTTGAATTTGGAAGGACGAAAACATATGGAAGGAATATTGTTATTTTTTAACCTACCAAAATGAAAAACCAATTTTTCTGTTAAATAAAATCGAAGTTTCCATGTTCTTATTCCTACTACTCAACAGTTCTTGTCTCATACTGTCTACCTAGTCTTTTCTACTGATGAACTGACACTCACTTGTCTTCCTTTGAAATTCATCTTTCCAGTATCTTTGGCCTCCATCTGATCTCATTTGCTTTTGACTTGACATCTGAAGGGCTTCATATTCTCAGAAGTCCAATGTTATTGATGGCTGTGCCTTCATGGATCTACTGTTTCACCACTGGCTGAATACTTTTTTCTGTCCCTGCCAGTGACCTTTATTGCTTTTCACATATCAGCTTTGATGATATTCATGTTTTTCATGAAAACAAACTTGCAACTTGGCCTCTCTCAAATTTCTTTCTATAAATAATTGATGATTTTTACATCCAAATAAATCCCCTCTGCATATTTTTCCTTGTAAATTGTCATGCTATGAAATAGGTGGACTCAACACTTTTGCTATGAGGTGGGCAATTAGCTAATGCATGTATAAAAATCACATTCCTAAAAGGGGTTGATAATCTCTCTATGGTTAATATTTTCCTATGGATTCAGTCAATTTCTGAAAATAAAACAAGTCTTTGGAAGCTGGTAGTCTCTTTTCAGACAGGCATTCTACAGCTTTCTATGTCAGACTACCAGTATTTGATGAGTGGCTTCAGGAACACCAGCAAAAACTTTTATCCACAGCTATGTTCCACTTGAGCACTGTGTCTGAGGCTCATTTCCAGAGAAGTACCTTAACACTTCTTGAATCCCAGAACTCTGAGGTGGATCAACAAAGTGGTTTCCTAAGGGGGAAAAAAAAAAGTGTTCCTTACTAGGAGGCTCTGGGGAGGATCTGGGAGGTGAAGTGACTTTACCATCAGTTTAATATTGCCTTGTTGTTATTATGTGACATTATTCCTTAAACTGTTGTTATTGATACAGAGGTAGAAATGATTGATCTTAGCAGATATTAACTGAGTGATTCTAAGATCAACATGGAAACATAGATGCCTCACAGGCAGACTGCGCAAATCACCTATTTCATTTTATTTTTGCATGTGGGAATAAAAAGTTTTAAGCTCTTCTGTAAACCTCAGAGTCTCTGTGATTAGTTGGATTGACTGTAGATGGCAAAGGAAAAGAATATGTTTTAGTAGCAGGTAGGTGAGTGGTATTGACTAATATATTTAAGGTCACTGTCACGTAGTGGCATTCAGCTGTGGTGCAGAAACTGGGTCCTGCATGAGCAAGGGTGACGGTGCCACCTGGTATACAAGTGACAGATAGAGCAGTAACACTGTACAAAGTCCACATAAATCAGTATATCATCAGATACCCTTAACAGGGCTTTATCAGACTAACATACCCCTCTTCCTGCAAACAGTAGAAGTCTATTCTGAAACTTGGCCTGTTTTCTGAGTTACATCCGTAAATAATATGCAGTGGCAGACTTACTGCTTCAGTTCTTTCCAATGATGAGGAGAGTGCAGTTGGCAGAATTTGAAGCTTACTAGAATAAACTCACTAGTTCAAAACCTGCCTGACAAATACACCCTGATGAAAAGCCTCCATTTTGAAAGCAGGGCTTTTAACACAAATTTTCTTGGCACCACAAAAAGTCATCAGAATGGCTTTCAAAAAGCTCAAGACAAATGGTGTTGACAGTTACAAGATATTGCTAGGCAGAGACTGGAATTAACACAGGGAAAAATTGATGTTTGTTACATCTAGAAAAAATTGTGTCAATTTGTTGTATGGACCAAAATATCAGATAAACTACTTAAGGTGTACACTGTTCTCAGAAACCTATAAGCTCAGGTGGAGCAGGAGTGTGATGACAGGGAAAAGAATCGGATCAGAAAAAGCAGACAGAAAGGGGCACAGGAAGGGTATGCCTGCAAGCACAATGGAAACATGATGTCTGTAAAAGATCCAACAGTCAGTCTGAGGAAATGGAAAGTAATAGAAAACATACCTCTAATTTCTCTGAAATTATCTGATCAACTGCGGTCACTTGGGTAAGAATGTTGTTGCATTTGATATTTTGTAAAAGACCTTTTCTGGATCATCTTATGGGGCTTGCGCTGCTGAGAGAAAATAACAGTGTGTCAATGGAGTTTGAGTCTAGGCATCACTGAATATAAATTTCTTAATTCTCAACAACCTCCAGATATCTCTGCGTGCACATTGCTGGTAGTTTGCTGTAATGTCCTTGGGACCTAGATCCAAGAACTGTTGTTGGTCATTCTGCTTCAAACCTTTTCTTTTTCACTGAACGCTGTCAGCACTGCAAATTGAAGTCTCAGCTGAAGTCCACAAATAGTGACTGTAGGTTTGGTTTGCCAACAAAAACCAAACCAGACTGTTCCAGCAGATTTAAGATTTGCTCTTTTATAGCAGTCATTGCAAGTATCTGACTTAAAATGTTGAACCAGTTATTAGTTTGGAGATATGCATCTAAAGAAATAAAGGGAGAGCTTTACCTCTATACTTTACAGTTGTTTGATAAATCATTGTAATATTACATTTTCATAACACATTTCTGTATTTTAATTTTGGATAGGTGGAATCTTTGGATAAGATCCTTCTTTTTGTTATAGTCAAAAACACACGCTAGATTTCTGCTTAAAAACTGAACTTAGAAAAATCTATTGTGTGAAGCCTGCCATAACACAGTCACAGCTAACCTTGGGTCAGAATTTCTGCTGGAGAACAGTTGGAAAATAAATATAAACTTTTCACAGCTCACTTTAAACTTTATAAGGTATTCTACACTGCACAGCATAGTGTATTAAGCTTTTTAAACTAGTTTTCTGTTCTGTTTTACTATTTGGCCATATGTTTTGGGTCAACACAGCAGCATTATGCAGTTGATTTTTTAATAAAGTTGAGAATGCAAATTTTTATAGTTCACTTGTATATGTGCTGTGTAAACAACATGCTATATGCACAACTGACCTACAATTATTCTTTGGAGCTGAATGTGGAACACAGTAACCATACCACTGTCATTAGGCACTTCTTCATGTCAGTCCAAAGCAATTCAGAAGATCATTTCAAATGTTGTCTCCAACTGTGTTTAAAATACTGCACCAAAAAATAATCTTGGGTTCCCACCATTGCTGTGAAGTTGTCTGCTTTAGACTTTACTAAGTTACTTATGTACGACTGATGCTCTAAAGAATGTCTGTTTCCCTGACTAGGGTATTTTGATACATATACTGCTTTGTAACAGGAATTTGGATCACAGCTCAACACATCATGAATGTTCAAACCTCCTAAACATGAATCAAGGTAAATTCTATTTGTTCAACTTTGTTTTAGCTTCATTCAAAAAATATCCTAGAAGCAGAACTTGGCCATAGGGTCCAATCCAATCCGTTGGCCACTAAGTCAATGCCAAGACGCTCATTTAAACCATAGATTCTGTACCAGATGATTAGGTTCCAACTTGACGTAAATTGGTGAAATCTGAGTTTTCTCATGGGTGACATCTCAGTGTAATTCACTTCAATCTGGATAAAACCAAAAGCTCTGATAGTATCCCAGCCATAATTAATCATGTTTACTCACTCAGGGCTTATTACTCTGCAAAACTGTCTAGTTTTATCCTCTATCTATTCTCACAAGCTCCACAGACTTCTGGTTCCTCTTGAAAAGATAAATTGATAGCAACTCCACACAAAAAGATGCAACAAGATAAATCCTGGTTTTCAGATTTTATGGACTATTAAGGGCTACAAAATTTAGACTTCAAAAATACAAGAGAATTTAAATAGGAAAGACATTTGATAATTATGGCATAGTGATAGAACAGCTTTGATAGGTACCCTGACATCTACTCAGGGTCAACCCACTGCAGTCCTTTTTGGCTCTCAACATGAGGCTTAAGGAATTTGAGATAAGGATAGTAATTGGGAGAGGTAACAGGCAAAACATGGACTGAACAGTGTTAGAGAGTGGAATGATTGTGGGGAATTTTAGTTGCAATTGTGGTGAAGGGGTGAGGGGTGGATTCTGTGTAAATTGTCCACTTTCATTCAGTATTGTGATGATATTTTGGTTTTGGTGTGGGGAATTCTTCTTTTGTTGACGTGAGTGAAGATTGTGCAGATTGTGTGATGAATGCGGATTTTAATGATAATTCTTAAATGTGTGATTCACAGAGGAGAGGGGTGGAATCTATTGGGCTTGTGTGGCAAGGTTCTGGTAATGGGGTGGCTATGGGGATGGCTTCTGTGAGAAGCAGCTAGAAGCTTCCTCTGCGTCTGATAGAGCCAATGCCAGCCAGCTCCAAGACAGACCTGCTGCTGGCCAAGGCTGAGCCCATTAACAATGGTGGTAGTACATCTGTGATAACATACTTAAGAAGGGGGGAAAAAACCTTCACAATTTTCAGCCAGAGAGAGGAGTGAGAATAAGTGAGAGAAACAACTCTGCAGACACCAGGGTCAGTGAAGAAGGAGGTGGACAAGGTGCTCCGGGCTCCAGAGCAAAGATTACCCTGCAGCCCATGGTGAAGACCATGGTGAGGCAGGCTGTCTTCTGCAGCCCATGGTGGTCCACAGTGGACTAGATGCCCACCTGCAGTCTGTGGAGGACCCCATGGCAGAGCAGGTGGATGCGCCCAAAGGAGGCTGTGACCCTGTGGGAAACCCGCACTGGAGCAGGCTCCTGGCAGGACCTGTGGACCCATGGAGAGAGGAGCCGAGGCTGAAGAAGATTTGCTGGGAGGACTTGTGACCCTGTGGGGGACCCACACCGGAGCAGTCTGTTCCTGAAGGACTGCACCCCATGGAAGGGACCCACGATGGAGCAGTTTGTGAAGAACTGCAGCCCATGGGAAGGACTCGTGTTAGAGAAGTTTGTGGTAGACACCCCATGCTGGAGTAGGGGAAGAGCATGAGGAGGACTGAGCAACAAAGACAATGTATCATGAACTGACCACAACCCCCATTCCCATCTCCCTGAACAACTCAGGGGAGGAGGTAGAGAAATCGGGACTGAAGTTAAGCCCAGGAAGAAGGAAAGGTTGGGGAGAAGATGTTTTTAAGATTTGGTTTTTATTTTCTCATTATCTTACTCTGATTTTGATTGGTAATAAATTAAACTAATTTCCTCAAGTCCATTCTGTTTTACCTGTGGCAGTAATGAGAGAGTGATCTCTCCCTGTCCTTGTCTTGACGCACAAACCTTTTGTTATATTTTCTCTCCCCTATTCATCTGAGGAGGGTAGTGACAGAGTGGCTTTGGTGGAATCCTAACATCTAACCAGAGTCAACCCACCACAGTACTTCAGCCACGTTATAAAAAAATAGGGTAAGAAACTTGTGTGATACTTATGTTTCAGACATGTCTCAAAACGGGTAAGTGCCTTGGTCTTTCCACTGTAGGGATATAGGCCACTACAGCGCAGTGTGCAAGAGAACTGCCATAACACCTACGACAGTGTACCAAAATGGCTTCTTCTGAACGAATTTGAAGTTTGAAAGTTGTTTCACATTTGCTTCTTGTGTCTTACTATAGATGTCAAAACTATATTACTCTGACAATCCAGTGCAGCAATCCATAAATTCTCATGTATTATACCTTCCTTGTGGCCAAAACTTCTAAGTAACATGACAGTCAGAAAATGCAGTCTATGATAAAATGGATCACTCTGATTTTTTCTTTTAATCATATCTATAAGCTATTATAGAATAGTTCATAAAATCATAGAGTACCTTGGGTTGAAAGGGACCTTTAAGGTCATCTAGTCCAACCCCCCTGCAATGAGCAGGGACATCTTCAACTCAATTAAGTTGTTCAGAGACCCATCCAACCTGACCTTGAATGTTTCCAAGGATGGGCATCTTTCTTCCTTATATCTAGTTTAAATCTACCCTCTTCTTGTTTAGAACCATTATCCCTTATTACCATATCACAAGAGGCCCTTGCAAAAAGTCTGTCCCCATCTTTCTTACAAGCCCCTTTTAAGTATTGAAAGGCTGCAATAAGGTGTCCCTGCAGCCTTCTCTGTTCCAGGCTGAACAACCCCAACTGTCTCAGACTTTCTTCACAGGAGAGGTGTTCCACCCCTTTGATAATTTTTGTGGCCCTCCTCTTGACCTGCTCCAGCAGGTCCATGTCTTTCCTGTGCTGAGGACTCCAGAGTCGGATGCAGTACTCTGAGTGTGGTCTCACCAGAGCAGAGTAGGGAGGCAGAATCATGTCCTTCAACTATGGAGGTATTAATTTCATCTTAATATTCTACATGGCAAAAATTGATCATGTGACAAACTGGGATGAAAGTTTGGTCAGACAAGTACCTCCACTTCTCATATTTCACACATCCTGTAACTTTTCAGGCTGGTCCAATAAATATCTTAGTAAATACAAGTGGTGTAATTCAGCTGGGGTTTTAAAACAGATTTTTGACTTTTCTAAATCTATCTCAAAACATAACACTGAGTTTCTTTTTTGTCTGGTCATGGAAAGAATATTAATAGATAACCCTGGAAGTAAGTCTATTTGAACTGTCCCTGAACGTTCTTCTGATTATGGTAAATTGCTTAATCTGCACACTCACACTTTAGGACATAAACCAGAGATTCTTAAGAGAAGCAGACTTTTGTCCAAATTCAGAGAAGCAGGCTTCAGTCCAAATTTCTAAGGTTCATTGCTAATATTGACTCTCATAATCCAATTTTGGTTTATGTCTACAAAATAATACAGAAGAGTGCTTAACTCTAGGTTATTTTCTTCTGAAGAATACATTTTCAACTTTTCTCTGCTCTGCTACTTTTTCCCCATTTTCATTGCTGTGGGCTGGGGTTTTTTTGCAAGTTACCTCAAAATTACTTCCAGTATTCATGCTGTTAGTTGAAATGTTTTGACATCATTGCATAATGAAATTCAATTCAAATGTTTGAGTAGGCAAGTTTATAATCATCCAAAGTCACTTGAGATAAAAGTGTTTCTATACTAACTTCAGGCTCCATATCATTACTTTTACTTAAGACCTTACATTTCTGAAAGCTTCTTTTCTATATTTAGCACACTGTACTAGGCTTTTAATCAGAAAAAACTGCTTGCCACTGCAGTTGATGTGAAACGACTACAGAATATTATTGATTTAAATATTTGTTATCTCATAAATTCCTGTTCTTCCCTTACAATGCCATCAGTTGAGATACTTCTTTTTGGCAAAAAAGAAGGAAAAATACATATTAAATACAAGTACATTGTTAATGTTTAATTATGTATACAGGACATGTCAAAAGAACAAACAGTGCATAGTAAATATTATATTTTTTAGTATCTGTTCGAAACAAGTAATAATGGCTAATAAAAACTACAAGTTGGTACCAAGGGCTGTTGATCCATATCTCTCTCAAAAACGGTAAAACAACCAACAGTGTTAAACATGCAGCAGTAAAGTGTTATACTCTTACCCATGTTCTTCTCCTAAGCAAGGTTGAGGCATGTAACACTGTAAGACCCTTTAAGTTTCACAACTATTTGTGATCCCTTGTATCTGATTCAAATAAAGACTTTAAAACAATTTGGTGCTCACTGGTCCTCTGTCACTATAAATAAATTGATTGTTCCTAAAGAAAACTAAAACTAAAGAAAAATAAACTTTTATGATTAGATGACTGCATAATTCCACCACCAATGGCACTTATTTCTTCACTATCCTGAAAGGCAGCAGAGGATAAATGCAACAGGGAATAAAATATTTCACTGTAGTCAAAATCATGATAAACCTGAGGTTAACACAGTAAGCTCTGCACTTCTCAAGACACTCTTTAAACTTCAGAACATGATGAGCATTATTTGTACACAGTACAGTGAAAACAATACCTATTTAATCAATATAAACAGTCTGGGATCCTAATGTAAGACAGTATATTTAGAGGAAGGTGTCTTGCTCAGCTGTTTTCTAATTAATTAAATTAACAAAACAAAGCTGTGATGGAAGGAAAAATCTTTCCACAAAAGAATTTTAAAAAATCCAAAGCATGAAAGAAAGTGTTTCTTGAAAGAGAAGAAAAATGTAGTTATATTTCTTTTCTGAGTCCAATTTTTTAGAATACATACTAAGGGAATTTAATTTTACTTCTGTAAGTTAGGAGGAATTAGCTTACTGTTTCCACTGTAATTCATTAAGTTTCTCATTAAATATTAATCTAGATCCAGTCTATATCCGAACTACAGACACTGCAAAACTAAACAATACTTGGGTTTTGGAATGTGTCTGTCTTTGCAACTGTTTCTGTTTTATTAAAGTGAAATTCCAAAAACCTGAGTGATTGCTAAGATCAGAAACCATTACCAAAAGCACTCATGAACCCAAAGAATCAGATGGGCACCTGACTAGTGACATGCTAAGGGCATCAAATGCCAAACACCTATTACTATAGGAAAAGGCAGACAGTGTAACATCAAAGTCTGCCTTACTGACTATCCTCTTTCTAAGAGTGCTTCAAGGCAGAAGTGTAAGTGGTGGAAGAGTACTAGAACAGGGCAAACAGGACATGATACTTCCCAAACATCCCCAGAATCTCCACAACTTTCAGTTAAGAAACTTGCTGAGCCAGAGCTGCTTTTTCTATATATAATAAATATACATGGAGGTTTTTCCATAAATTTACCTTATTTCCCCTTGAATCTATATGGAATTTTAGAATCCATAACATTCTAAGACATCCAACAGAGTCCCTGTTTTAGTAAGAGTCTCTTTCTATTGCTTGTTCTGAACTACTCCCCTGTTAGGTTTATGAAGTACCTCATGGCGTGGGGGGGGGGGAAGGGGTTGGCATTGTACCAGAAGTAGTAGTGGGCAATAAATCCCTTTTCTCATTGTCTATGCCAC
This sequence comes from Strix uralensis, assembly GCF_047716275.1. NCBI lineage: Eukaryota > Metazoa > Chordata > Aves > Strigiformes > Strigidae > Strix > Strix uralensis. Next base: position 50,522,728 of record NC_134012.1, read on the forward strand.
CTAAGAGTTTAATGATTTCTCAGATGAACCCTCATGGGTTGCAGACTGCTTGCTTAGCTTCATTGTTCCCTCTGTGGAAGTTACATCATATCCTTGATCATCTTCCACTGCATCTACACCATTTTGATTCAAGCAGTAAAGGCAGTTCTAAAGCAAATCCTTTGTCCCACATACTGTACAATGAACAGTTTTGATACATAAGAACTAGATTTCTTCCAGAAAAAAAAAAGATCAACCAGACCAGGTATGCACCAAGCAGAAAGCTTTGAACAGGGTGCATAATAGAAATATTTGCCTGGAAGAGAAACTCCCAAGCTATATACAGTGGAGATGTAGGGTCCTTAACACCAGCTGCTCTATTCGGTCACTTGCTAATGCAGATGTGTGTCTCATCTCCTTTCTCTGAAACTTTTCTAATTCTAATACAGGGTCATTAAGATGGGAGAAACTAAGCTCCAGCCCAGGATATTGGTATGCATTCAACAGCATCATAGCTTCCACTATTAATTTCTTAATAATCTGTAACATTCAGCCTGGCTTTTTGACCGGTACTAAGCTTTGGGTTGACCTTTGCATGAAGCTATCTCCTATCAGCCTGCAATCTTCGTGAAATTCTCCTTTATAACAATTCTGACTTCCTCCGAAAATTCTACTCAAATGAAAAGCATCAGTATGAGCTACAACAGACCCAGATGCACTAAATTAATAATGCCTCTAATCCCTGATGGTAATGTCAGATGTCTATGAATAGACAGAATATGCTTTCTGCAGTCACACCCCACTACTCCTTCTGTTTTAAACTGAGAACCTACCAGATCCCACAGAGAGGCCTTCCTCACCCTCTGCACTAAGCCACAGGTCCTCCATGCTAAGGAGCCTATTAATTGACAGTCTGTGATAGATTTATAGGGCATTTTGCACCACAGAAATAAAAAAAGGAGCCAGAACATCATGCCATCACACAGCCAACATGAACATGCTGAAGAGCATCATCTTTGGAAGAGTTGGTGAAGGATCATCATAGACAAAGATATAGCTACATTTTACACTTCTAGTTGTACTTTCTATTTACCAACCAATAATCAATCTAATCTAGTCAATAGACTTAAGTAATGCAGATTAAAAACTAACACTTGAGACTCTCTATTTTTCCATGTAGTAAGTACTTCTTGAACCATGATCATGAAATTGTGAGGATAAACAAGTGGTGGCACAGGTTGCCTGGGGGCTGTGCAGGCTCCTTCACTCCTCAGGATTTCTCAGATCCTGACAGGATGAAACCCTGAGCAGCCTGGTATGACCCCATGGCTGACCCTACTGTGATCAGCTCCTTGCACTGGACACCTCCCAAGTTTCTCCCCCATTGTAAGAGTTTAATTTGCAGATTAAAAGCCCAGTATTGCAGTCCTAATCCAGGCACATCAGAAAAGACTGTGAAGCACTGTTCACTTTAATATTGTTGCTTAGTTCCTCTCTGTGGAAATACTACACATTTCAAATCTCATAAGCCATCATCATGCTTGTCATGTGATGCACCTCTTGAAACCAAGTGAATTGTCTCCCATAGCTATGAATCGTTTAAATATATAAGACAAAATAAAAACAACATAAGTTTACATATAGCAGAAAAAAGAAGTTTGAGAATTAGAATATACTGTGCTGGGTTTGTGTGTATGGCAAGGGTTTTAGTAGCGTGGGAGGGAGCTACAGCGGTAGTCCCTGTGAGAAGCTTCTCAAAGCTTCCTCGGCTCCAAGTCAGACCTGCCTCTGCACTAAGGCCAAGCCAATTAGCAACAGTGACTGCACCTCTGTGATAATGTATTTAAGAAGGGGACCCTGGGAGGAGGAGTGGGGAGTTGTGAAGATGAGTTCTGAGGAGGACATCTCTGCAAACACTGAGATTGGTGAAAGGAAGGAGGAGGAAGGGGGTGAGGTGCACCAGAGCAGAGACTCCCCTGCAGCCTGTGTTGAGAGGGCAGGCTGTGCCCCTGCACCCATGGAGGTCACCAGTGGAGAAGATGCCCACCTGCAGCCTGTGGAGGACTCCACACCGGAGCAGGCACCTGTGCCCAAAGAAGACCGGGACTTTGAGGGAAGAAGGCCCTCCCGTTGTAGTTCGGCACTGAGAGGATTGCAACAGGTGCGAGGGACCCACACTGCAGCAGCTTGGGAAGTGCTGCAGCCCATGGGGAGGATTCATGCTGGAGAAAGTTCATGGAGGACTGCAGCCTGTGAGAGGGGCACTGCAATGGAGCAGGGAAAGAATATGAGGAGTCCCCCCCCGAGGAGGAAGCAGAGACAGAAAACAATGGGTGATGAACTGACCACAACCCCCATCCTCTGCCACCCTTCACCGCTGGCGGGGAGGAGGTAGAGAAATCAGGAGAAAAACTGAGCCTGGAAAGAAGGGAAGGGTGGGGGGAATGTGCTTTTAAGATGTGGTAATGCTTCTTACTGTCCTATTCTGTCTGTTAAATGTTGTTGTTGTTAGCATTTGAATTAAATTGATGTTCTTTTTCTTTCCCTAAGGAGTCTGTCTTTTGTCCATGACCATAATGGGTGAGCAATCCCTTTCTGTTCTTATCTCAATTCCCAAGCCTTTTGTTTTATTTTCTCCTCCCCAGGACTGGGGGGAATGGGGGTAGTGAGCAGCTGCATGGTGCTCAATTGTCCTCTGGGCACAAACCACGACATATGTGTATGTTTCTACACACACATATATATATCTGTATTCAAAATTAGAACTGTGAACTCTCTGTTTAGAGCAAAAAGTTAAATCATAAACAATAGGACAAAAAAAGTATTCTTATTGTATTCTTTTACTACATGTTATGTACAGGATGTGTCAGCAGTCACATGGGAAAGTTTGGTTTTGTGAGCTACCCTCCCTAATTTGATTGCAAAAGTATAACCTAGAGAGTTGATCCAAATGAGAAAGGGAATTTTTTCAGGTTACTCATTAGTACTTAAAATGTTCTAATGTTACATTATGGCTTCACATTGCAATGAGGTTACTGAATAGCCTGTAACATGAACTTTATGAAAGTGTATTATATAATGTTTTCTTAAAATAATCAACTATATCTTTAAAAGGATCATATTACATAAATAATAATAACTTTAAAAATCAAAGATAATAAGAATAATAAGCAGCAGGAGTTTTCCTTTAGAATTTGGTTTTATTTGTTTATGTTGACTCAGGGCCGGACAGCTGAGATGTAACATCTGTTTTACAGTGGGATCCTGTGAAGGCTCTCTTACAGAAGTGTGTAAAGTCTGTGAAGATGTTAATTAGTGTCTCTCATGCATTTTAAAACACTTACAGTTCCAGTTCCTCAACTTGTCTCCCTTTATCCCACCTTTTTCTAAGCATAATCTCTTAACTTTTGTTCCAGGACTTCCTCACTTATTATTTTATCCTTTTGTTTCATTACTTCCAGCTCAAGGTCTTTCAGCAAATATGTCCCAATCCCATATGTTATGACAAACATAACAAAATAATGCTGTACAGAAGTAATGGGAGTATCTTAACACCAGGGACTCAGATACAACTTTCCCCAAAGGTAGCCAGTGATCAGTTTTGATGTTTTCAGAAGAATCTATTTCTTCACAGGTTGGACCACTTGCTTTAGAATAAAACTTTAAAGGAAGAGTAAGATTCAAATTAACTATGTTCAGAACACCATTTTAATAAACTGAAAGGAAGTACTGTATCGGAGAAAGAAGATTCGCAGTCAAAGTCACACTGGTTTAATACTGAGAAACTTGAGGTGTCAGCAAGACACTACTACTTGTGGGTTTGTATTTTCACAAATGTGCTTTCTTTTGCACTTTGGTTTTTATATATTCTACAGCTACCATCTAGATTATATTTTTTAAATCACACTTTATTTTACCTTTAACATACAACTTTTTTTTGCCTTTCCTCTTAGCCCAGTACATATTTTTTTAAAAAACAATCAACATTTCACCTGTATTTTTACTAATATCACAAGATGTTGTGAAATAATCTTTGGTCTCATATCTAAATTCCATTTTGGACTTGATAGAAGAAAAGATGTTGTTTGCTGCAGCTCTCTTTCCTAACTGACAAAGTTAAATTTCCACAATTGTCCACAAAAGTCTAGCTACTAGCTGATATGTATGTTACTATTCTCCTGTTTATGATGGAAAAAATATTTTTATCTCTCTATATCTGGATTATTTCATACATCACTTATAAAAAATTGCATAGTAATACCTGGAGGCCAGTGTCAAAATTAGCAGTATCATTGTGCTTGGTGCCACAATACTAATATAGATAGAGATCTGCATAGAAGAAACTATTGTCTTCTAAGGTGTTTTTTTTTACCCAAGATGAAGGACAGTGAGCAGTGATCTTTACAGTGCATGACTGAATCCTGCTAATCCTGTCCACATTTAGTTTTTCCCACATGCATTCATTGCTTTTTCTTTTTGCAATAATAAATGCATGCATGATTTGTCAGGGCTAAATGAGTTAGATAAAAATATAGCTCTGTGTTTGTCTTCCATCTTTCCAGAAGAAAAATGGCCACTTGACTTCCAACTCATTGCTCCCTGCATTTTTCTATATATTGATCCTCAGAAACCTTGTTTGTCTATTAGTGCTACCTATTCCCTTTCAGCAACTTCACGTTTAAACAAACAAACAAAAAAACCCCCAAAACCTGGCAAATACCCCAAACCCACACAATTCTTCATTTATCATGCATAAAATATGAGGTATATTAAAAGTCAGCTGAGATAAGATCCTGACACCATGTTTCCCTACATTCAGAACAATCCAGAACTCCTATTGACTGCCAAGTGGATAGAATTACAACATTATTAAAAGGTACAGCAGCTCCTCTAACAATCAGTATTTTGACATATTCCTTGCAAATGTGTCATCGAAAAAAATAAATTTTTTAAACCCCTCCCTTTATCTTTTGATCATCTTCAAGTTTACCACATTCCAGTTCTTCTGTCTCCTTTCTTTGACTTTTTCCTCAAATTCCCTGAGTAGAGGATGATGTCTAAAGAAGCAATTTAGCATGGTCTAACAATGTGAGAGAGAAACAAAACAGTGAATGAACTTAAAAGCAAATATAAAATATGTTCTTTACATTGACTGTATAATTTCCTACCTTGAAGCTGCCCTAACAATGTGAAATTGATACTGTTGTCAGGGGCACATTTATTACCAAGTTACGCTTTCCTCCTTCATTAGTGGTCCCATCTTAATTTTACCTCAAAAAAAGATCAATTCTCCTTTATGCCATTATTGTTTTCCTTTCATTTCCAAATTTATAAATGTTTTGAGTTGTAACTTTTTATTAGCTGATTTCAAATTTTTCTCCAAACTTGGGCTTTTAAAATTGTTAACTGTTCACTCCATATCAGTTTCAGTACACAGTCTGGATGGAAGGGGGATGACTGAAAAGGCAAAGGTGCACTGACAATACAAGCTGCCCATTTCTTGTTGATTGTGTTTCTTTTCTGACCATGATCAAAATTACACTACAAAATCAAGAATAAAGTGAAGTGGCAGATGCAAGTGGATGTGTTTTTAGCTTCGACTGCATTTCTGCAGGGCAGAAAATGAAGATAATGGACACCTAAATAAGGCAGATAGAAGCAGAATTAAATTCTCTGTAATGTAGTTCTAACGTTGTCATGTCACTATAATAAGATTAGCCTTGACTGTGTAGCTTATCTAACATGGTTTAAAAGCCTTTGGTGTACAATTAATCTGTGCTAGGTAAAATCATGGACCAAATTCCTCCCTGATGTTACTTCACTGATTTTAGCAGAGTGACACAAGGGATTAATTTGGTACTAGCAATTTACTTTATAAAGTTTCTATTACCTTTGATATTTTCAGGTGTTATGGCATTTTAAATGCTCCAGATACTTAGAGGACAGAAGTATTTTAAGTATACGTCTACATATTTTTTTGTTACATTCAGATCAAGGATCAACAGCTGAGATACAGACAGGGAACTAAACTTTTACTCAGGTTCATGGTCTAATTATTTCCTTGATGTGAAAGAGAGGAAATTTACTTCTTGACTTCTTCTGGTGCCTCAGTGTAGGACTTCTTTACACAACACTGAAATAAATTGAGAAGTCACTGCACAGAGCCAAAAGCATAAAAATCTTCAAAAAATCATAAGCCAAATTCATTCAGTACAGATTCATCTATAGCTTTTCCAAAACAATGAGCTTACAAGATCAAAGCTTTGGCTGCAACAAAATATCATGAGGGAATTATTTTTTCATGCTTTCTCTGTTTCTTATATTCTTTCTTTCACTGTTCACTCTTAGAGATATTATAGCAAGGTAGATAGGATATCTCTCTCACCCTTCAGAGGCCATGGGTGTCTATGTATTATATATGTAAGCAATGCAGTGTATGGTTGCATATAAATTCAAAAGCTATAATTATGCACATTCATGCTATTTAAAGAGAGCCATTAAGCACTTACTCCTATGTTTGGCCATATCTGAACTGTTTGTGGACTGAAGTGAATGGTGGCAGTTCTCCAGATCTTATTTTCGAGCTGGCTTCTAGATATGAGGAGTAGGAGAGCACAGCATTTTCTACAAAGACCAATTATATGTTGCCAACTATCAAAATGCAAGGAAATGTGAAACCTCAATATTGCTTCCTGGTTGTTGCAGCAGGGAACATCTTGTCAATCCCACCTGCATTGCTGTTTAAATAGCTCACTGACAGCGAATTTCATCATATCTAGCAGTTTTGGTTTCCACATGCTTAAGGCACTTAGATCCAAAAAGATCTATTGAGTGGTATAAAAGCCAGTGGAATTATTTTCTTCTCTCCTGCTCTTAATGGGCAGCTGTAGCTGGTTGAGATTTAACAAAAAGAAAATAAAGCCATGGCCTAATAATAATTACATGGACACTCACTTACAAATAGACAAGGGAAAGAAAAAAAAAAACAAACCCCACCTAATTTATTCTTAGCTAACTTGCAAGAAAATCTCTGAGAGAGCCCTGCATGTTCTTCTCCATGCAACAGTTTCAGGGAAATTCATCCAACAATGGAGTGTTGCATTGTTCAGCATCTGTATGGCTGACATAACAGTGGAAGTGGCATGGAAGGAGCAAAACAAAGGGTCAGTCAGAATGCTCACTTGCAAAATCAAAGTACTATTCTATTTCTAGATGCTCTGGCTATTTTAAAGTACATAAATGTCTTCCCCATAACAGCTCAAACACAACACAAGCAGAAGTGGCTCTTGGGGGTTAAACTGAACCTTGCTCTGATTCAGCACCACCCTTACTTGTTTTACCATTTGTTTCAGCCAGACACGCCCACTAAATCCAACAAAGGTTTTTATTGTAACAACCATCAACTCGAAGCCATGAGTCTCATATATTCTTCATGTACATAATTAGAATAATTTTTCTTTTTTTTAAATCCTTAAAGGTTGTTGGAGCAGAAGTTTTACTTTTATTGCCTATATCAGACATGGCTGGGCACCAGAACAGTAATGATTGTCGTGCAACATGTCAAATTTTACCCATTTTACTCATAACATGATTTACAATGAACAACAGTGCAACCAAAGCCAAAGAATTGTCTATTTTTTTACTACCTTCCATGAAGAGAAACCATTTATACTCTAATTACTTTGTGATTGTGCCATGCAAGTAAATACTACATAGCTTTAATCATTGTGTTGTATTTTGTATTGCTGAAAACTAAACACTTTACACAACATAATGTGCAGAAGTATTCATGTTGCTATAGCCTCTAGCAGAGATGGAAACTGAGCTGCTTGAATGTGTGTGTTCCTGCTGTTTGAGATCAGAAGCATGGGCCATTAATGTTTTATTGGTGCCTTTCATACAGTATCCTTTATACAAAAGGTTTTCAAAGAAACTGGTTAGAAAGGCTGGCTGGCCTCATGATTTAACAGTATTAAGGGGGTGTTTCCTGCATAAAAATGTATAACTGTTGCACAGATGATAGGAGGTTAAATTCCAGACAGTGTGAGAGTGTTGAAGAAACAAAGTCCCAGGGCTATTATAGATGAAAATGCCATGATGAAAAAGGTACCCTCACAGCAGGACTTTGTCCTGTTGAATTTCAACTTTGTTCCATTCTTTAAAAGAATTATTTCAGATTTTTCTAAGCACAAATCCACAGATTCTTGCCACAATGAACAAAGACAGAGATACTTTTCTTGATTTCCTTGGTTAGCCTTACCAGAACATATTTTGCCACTGAAGTAACAGTGCAGAGACCCATGTAAAGACCAATGCTTGAGCAAGCATCTAATGAAATATTTTCAGAGCATTTGGTTGGTACTAGGGCTTTAAACTATGCTCTTTGGTGTTGAGCAGCAGAAGTAGAAGGTTCCTACTCACAGCTTCATTTGAAAAGATGTAGTGGTTACTGGCTCCCCATGCCTTCCTCTACTGGCTAGCAGGGCTGTGGAGTAGGATTTTGGCTAGTTCTCATTGCTTAGAGTCACAAAGCTTATACCAAAGTTGTCCAAGGCTCTTTATATTCCACAAACTGTCTTGTACCTTCACCTTGTGCAAAATCCTGTTCTATTCTCCAACTGTAAAGCCATTAATACCACTCTTAACACAATGCACTGCATTACATAAAATTATGGTACATTTATCCTGTATGATGTTAGCCAAAGGGGATTTGGAAAGTGAGATTAGTTACCAATAGCAATTAGAAAATTTCTAAAGAGCAACAATTAAGGTCTATAACAATTTTTGAAATGTATTTCGAAGACTAACTTCTGCTTGTTCAATTTATGTATGTAAAGAAGAGACAGCGTTAATTTCTTGATGTAGGAAGAAAATGTGTTCAATGAGAAAACAAATAGGCTAACATCATAATTCATAATTTTCTTTTATATTCATTATTTATCAAACAATTCAGAGTTTTTCAAGCACTTCAGATAAGCAAAGTTTCTGATGAATAAAGGAGGAAAATAGTTGTGAAAAAGCTTTACTCCACCTTTGTAGTTCTGGTAGAAAGTAGAGCTGCCTGTTTCTTCTTGGCAATATTTGCTAGGCTGTTCAAAAACTACAAGGCCTACAAGCAAGTCTAATTAATAGAAGCTACTCATGAGGGATTTTTGGTTAAATTCCTCTAATTTTCACAGACAACCAAACATTGTCAAAAAATCTTTGCCTCACAGAAACAGCTTTTGAATATATTCCTTGGAAAACTTGTCACTCAGCTACAAATGGAGTTAGGTACTTGACTGCCAAAGCAGAAGCCATGACCTCAAGTTAAATGCTACTTGCCATAACTGCACCCAAGGGGATCTGAGTGTAGCCAACTGGTACACATAAAGCTGGAGTGCTTGCACAGACCGATTTAAATATGTCTTCCTGAACTCAGAACTTCCTATGTTAGATCATAAAAAATACATAGGACAGCTTTGCAAATCAAACTTCATCGTTTTCTGTGACTTGGATACCTCATTCACTGTAACTGGAAAGCACGGTTTGCACACAGGATTCACAACTCTGTTTTCTCTCAAAAAACAAAGCAGCAATAACCTTTTTAGGAAAATACAGTCATTGTTCCTCCAACCTTCATCTTACATCTCAGTACTTGAGTATTCAGGACCAGACAACTTTGACTAGTATAGACATGAAATGAAAAACTGCTCATTTCTTTTCTTGATATGTCAATCATTTGTGCCTTTCTCAAAGCATAACCAATAATCTGAAGGCTAATTTATGTGAAAAAAAAGTGTTTTCAACCCATTCTCCTGAGAATTATGCAATGGACTTGAATTCCATCTAAGGAGTTCTGGAGGGGAGATCTTCTAGAGCAAACCTTATAGAGTGAGTCTGGCTTTTTTTTTTACTGTTCTCATTTGGTTTGTAGAACATTACCATTTCTGGCATGCACGCCAGATGGGCAGTAGGAAATAAATGGATAAATAAAATCTCAAATGTCTGGAGCCTTTAAATTGATTACTATGTTAGTTAAATACCAGATGACTAATTCACATGTGCACATTTCAACTGAGCAGAATTTATTTTATTTAAAGGTCTGACATATAATTGAGTTTTGTTTGTCGTACCCTTTCACGCCCAGCTCTTTACACACAACCTAGCTTTAAATAACACATGCAGCTGGTAAAAACAATCTGTGGTAATAACATAGTTACCTTACATTCCTTTTCAATTCAGAAACAGCTCATGCTGCCTGCATGATTAACAAGTTTGCTGGGATATTAGATATCACAAGGAAAAATATCTGCTCTGATACATTCATAGTAGAATTAGTTCTAAATCATTTCCTCCTGTGTAGTACAGCACAAGTGAGGCAGATCTGTTCCATGAATATGTGTGTAGGTGGATGTGCTGAAGTCCTGACACCCTAAAAAACAGGTCCTTTCCCTGACAATCTCTTTTTACTTCTGAAAATCCTCTGAGTTTAGAACTGTCTTCTCTATCACATGGATATAAACCTCCCTTCCTGCACAGGGAGAAAAGCAGGTTCTTCTGCATCTACTAGCACACCTGACTAGCTGCAATGAGGCAACAAGCACTGTGTTTCATGCTCGATTACCTGCTCAGAGGAGCAGGGATAGAGCAACTCAGCCTAGCACTGCACTGTTGTAGCAGTGCAGTGATATGCTGCCCCTTGGTTTAGCTCAGCATAATCCCTGGCCAGGGCAAACATTAATTACTCTACAACCATACCGGAAGAGACACAACTGACATGTTTCCTGTATTCTGGTAGAACATTTCTGGGTGCCTGTGTCCTTGCAGCACCCATGCTGACAGCAGTCATGGACCTGCCAGAAGAGCCTGTGCAAGCTTGTTTCTGCATCCTTCGGGACACCTCTCTCTCCATTGGCAGTCAGTTTCACAGTGGGCTTTAACTTTTGATCAGCCCTGATTTTCTCAGGTGATTGAACTAGATGAACATTGTATGTCCTTTCCAACTGAAATATTCTATTCTATTCTATTCTATTCTATTCTATTCTATTCTATTCTATTCTATTCTATTCTATTCTATTCTATTCTATTCTATTCTATTCTATTCTATTTCTATTTCTATTCTATTCATCTCAGACTCCCAGGGCTGACATCCCATTACCATCATTATGTCACTTTTCTAGAGATAAGGTGGTGAGCAATCAGGAGAGAAACTGTGGTGAGAGACACCACAGAGGCCCCAACCCCAGCCTCCAAACAAATTTTCTCATTAGTCCTGGTCTTCATGTATGCTCCTGCACTTGGCATGAGCACTGTAAGGGGATTCTCAAAGGGACTATATTAAACAGAACTTTTATGCTCGCTTAGGGACTTTTTTCATTCAGGAAAAATGTAGATGAGAGTCAAGCCAAATATATTCTCTATTGTGTGGCTGATCTCTTCCACGGTTTACCTCCTTTCCCCCCTCTTTTCAGTCAAAATAGAAAATAACTGGTTTACTTTATTTCTAGTTCTTAAGTTGCCACTGTTACTTTTCTTTCTTTTTCTTTCCAAATACATTGTCCTCATTTATGCAGGCACTAACAGCCACCTTTCACCTTCTATTGTACTGTATTTGCATCAGAGAGAAAATTCACAGTTCAGTACTGTATGGCCATTTAGATGCCCATGTAATTTTTCTGCCATGCAGCTATATCCCACTCATTTAAAATAAAAAGCAGAACCAAAACCATCAGCCTGAAAGGCTGCAAAGATACATTTGCCTTGCTGGTTATTTACAATTTTTTCTAAATGACAAATATTCAGCTATGAATACTTGAGTTTGGTTGCACATTAATCTCAGAGAGAATAAATCTTCCCATTTGACAACCCTGGAGGAAAAAAAATGTGAAAGTACTGAAGCTCTAAAATTCAAGGTTTATTTTAGCTGGAGTAAGTGCACCATGATTCATCTGTCTTGACAAAGTACTGGGAGAGAGGAAGAAGCATCTCATAGCAGGAAGCTCTAAAAGTTTTATAGCAGGATAACATCATTCCAGTTTTGAAGCTTTTCTGTCTTACACAGATTTGTATTACAGACGATCTTGCCTCTTCTACAAGACCACTCTTACCTCTCCCTGCCTCATTTTTTATCCACAGAATTGTTAGGTATCCCTGCTTATACTTGTTGAATTTTCTTGGTTGCTCTATGTTTTTCACTGACTGCTTTCTCATCATCATTACTTATAACACACTTTCCTTCGAGTTTGTGCATAGATGAATGTTTTTAATTGGGATTCTGGCTTCCATAATCTTTGGCCAGTCTCCATAAAATTAGCAAAGGTCTGGAAGCTCTGCAGATGGCAGAAGCTGTTGTGTGTGCTTTGGTTCATTATGGGTTTCCACCCTTGTATAACAGCCAGAGAAGGTGTCAAAGCCAATTTTCATTGCCCACTCCTGACATATTTCAGCAGAACCACAGGAAGGATACAAAGAGTGTTCATTTCTGAGCTATGGACATGCTCTACTGCTTAGAACTTTGAAAATGGTTTGTTTAATTTCAGTTAATATAATACTTAAGCCCAGGAAGAGCCAAGTGCTCTAGAAAACTCAAAGGAGAGAGGGGAGGAGAGGAGAGGAGAGGAGAGGAGAGGAGAGGAGAGGAGAGGAGAGGAGAGGAGAGGAGAGGAGAGGAGAGGAGAGGAGAGGAGAGGAGAGGAGAGGAGAGGAGAGGAGAGGAGAGGAGAGGAGAGGAGAGGAGAGGAGAGGAGAGGAGAGGAGAGGAGAGGAGAGGAGAGGAGAGGAGAGGAGAGGAGAGGAGAGGAGAGGAGAGGAGAGGAGAGGAGAGGAGAGGAGAGGAGAGGAGAGGAGAGGAGAGGAGAGGAGAGGAGAGGAGAGGAGAGGAGAGGAGAGGAGAGGAGAGGAGAGGAGAGGAGAGGAGAGGAGAGGAGAGGAGAGGAGAGGAGAGGAGAGGAGAGGAGAGGAGAGGAGAGGAGAGGAGAGGAGAGGAGAGGAGAGGAGAGGAGAGGTCAGTCAAGGGTATGATGAACTGGCCTGAAAGTTTCCTTAGCTGTGATTTTCATCCTTGTAGCTTTTATTCCCTCCATTTAACTCTGAGATTAACTAAATTAGTTAACTAGCTAAATGAATTTGCCATTTTTCTCTCTTCTTTAGTGGACTATTTTTTCTTCCTTTCATTTTTTTCACTTTGATATTACTTCAGGTAAGTATATTTTAAGCAAATAAGAACATATGGACTACTATCACTAAACGTGTAGATCTATTCTGTATTGGAGCTTTACTGCTATACAGAATTCTTCATTGTCAGAAAAGAATAATATATATTTGACTTATCAAATAATAAACATTTTTTTATGAAGGATGGAGATTTTCAAAGTGTATAAATGTGTAGAGATAGAAACTTGTGAAGTACTCAAAAATATCCAAGTATATTAGGTCTACCAAATTTCTTTGAGAATCTGTCTCAAAGTCTCTACTTTTAATAGAAAAATAATGCACCGTTTGATACAAGAGATACAGGAGTAAAAAAAATCTTGTATTTAACTTTATAAAAGCCTAAGTCCAGAAAAGCACCTGATGCACATGTTTAATTTCAGTGAGATTTCTCATATAGTTACTCACATACTTAAAAATGACACTGCCTGTTTTATTTGCAGTACATTTCTATAATGAATAATCCCAATTAAATAAGTTCTTTGAAGAACCCCTTTGACTGACTAAAGACAATCAGAAGTTTTGGGGTCTTTTTTTCAAAAGCAAAAGTCAAGACCACTCAAGAGATTTCAGTTTTAATTTTACTCATTTTAACCTGATTCAGCAAAGGAATGTGTATTAGTAGGAGCTATGTGGTTGATAAACAGTAACATCAAAATTTAGAAAGAAGAAAGAAAGCAAGGATAGTCACTGAATTACAACAGAAAGAATTACTAAAGTGTAACAACATTTCATGAAATTAGGTTAATCTGGAAAATATTCCAATTGAATTAGTATGACACTATGCATGCATACTGATAAATTCAATTTCATTTATTTTACTGCAACTCCATGTAGACCAAGAAACTATGAGGGGGAAGAGGGGGAAAAATCTGAAAATTTCTAGTTTACAAAAATTAAGAAACTGAGCTATCCCAATGGCAATAGTACACCTACTAGAAGAATTTCCTACTTCGGCAGAGTGCATGTTCTTCACTACTTTTTTTTTTAATTCAAGTGAAAATTTAAAATGTTATTTCTTTTGCAATAGCAAAGGAAATGTTGTATTAGTTTCACTATCCATTAAGAATCATGAGCAGTTCCTTTAGCTGGGCATTTCAGAGTTAGTGCAGAAATTTGGGGGTGTGGAACTGAATACTACTGATTTTGTATGGATCCTGGAGAATCCCAGCTTCTAAATTAGTAAGTTTTTAGGAATTTTTCTTAATTGAGCAAACTTCAGAGCATTTTTGGCTTCCAATTTTCTTGGTGAAAAAATGTCCTTTTAATAGTGATAAATAACTGTCAATATTAAGTATTAGAAGCCACTTAACTATATTGTATTTTTTGTGACATGTTCAAGGATTTTGGCAAAAAGAATAGAATATATGAAATGTGATTTTGTTCCTGTCTGCCACATGTAATTGTGCCATCACTGCTGGAACTCCTTTTGTATCACACTATATGTATGTTATTTTTAGCCTCATTTACATTCACAAACACAAAATATGGCCCCAAAATAGACAAAGCTGTTTTTACATTGAAATTATTCCTATTCAGTTGAATGTGATGTGATAAATGAGCGCCAAATGAGAAACAGGAAACTAGAAAGAATATACATAACCAAAGATCAAACAACTTCACACAAAGGGTATTCAGAATTTAACTTCCAATTACAAGTTCAACAATTAACTAGCAAGTGACAGTTTAGACTATTATGATTAAACAAACAGCCATTGCTCAAAGCATTCTTTGTGAGATTCTCTGAAAAGACAGAGGTTTGGACATGACTTTTTATTAATATTTAAATAAATAAATTAAAGAACTTTAAACCTCACAGAATATCAAGATTCAGAGCTTTTGGTCAGCCCTGAATTAGTCAGGCAGTTGAACTAAATGATCATTGTAGGTCTCTTCCAACTGAAATAGTCTATTCTATTCTATTCCATGCATGGATAAAAAAATTATTCAACAGGTGGGTATTTTATTTTTTTGTTACTTTCTGCATTGCATATTTAGCCTCTGTGTGCTATATGCTGTTGCTGGTGTTGTAATTGCCTGTAAGACTGATGGTATATTGTTCTACCTAATGAAATGTAAAATTGGCTTTTGAAATAAACACAAGAAAAATGTTAAATCATAAAAAAGAAGGATACTGACTGTAGGCCTTTGTGTTTCAGACTATGAGAAAAGCATACCTTTCATGATGACTTCTTTCATTACAATGGTTGTCTGGTGGCTAATTCAGTAATAAAAATAACCAGAGACTTTCGAGGAACAAACATAAAAGAAGAAAAAATGAATTCTCTAAACTGAAACTTTCTTAAACTAGTCTCTCTAACTGATGTTTTTATTTCAGTGTGAGGATAATTTTTTCTGTCATATAAGTTTCAAGACTTTTTCACAGAACAACTTTAGCTGAACAACTTCCCAAATTCAGCGTGTATTGCCTAGAGTGAAATCACCAAAATCACATAAACAAACATATTTAGGAGCAAGACACTCAGTTAGCTTAAATCAGCTGGTACCAATGACAAATTTTCATTAACTAAAGATGAGGCTGCACACGTAGATGTTATACACTAGTGTTATTTCTACCTTTAGCTTCCACTTCCTCCATCAGGTTGAGGCCTCAGTACAGAGGCTAAGACTGAAGTATTACATATTCTATTTTATAAATGGGGTACTTCAGCAAAGCGATAGAAGGACATTGCCAATGCATCTCTGAAGACATAGAATTAACTGTTGAATAAATACACCTTAAATTCAAAGAATAGCACCTGTTGTTTAATTCCTACCTCTCTTATTGACACTATATTTTTGTCTTCCCGTGAAGAAAAGTAGCTTTCTAAATACTTTTTAAGCTAAAAACTTTTGTTCCTAAATATGCATGTAAGGATGGAAAAGGGCTGCAGAATTTGCAGCAGTGTTCAGACACCTAAATCCTTTCATTTCGATGCCTCAGAGCCAAAGAAAATCCCACCAGATGTCTGTCTGTATCATTAGGTGTGTAAACAATATTGAAAGGCAGGCCCCAAAGACCAACTAGGCATTCTTTCAGAGCTTCTTTACACACAGAAATATCATGAGATTAATCTGTAAGATTCAGTTCGTGGACAGCTTAAATGAACCCATTTTGTCATGCGATGAGTTGCTTCATTTCACCAGGCAGACAATAACAGCATCTGAAGTCAAGTTCCAGCTCTGGCTTGCAACCATGTGAACAAATCCAGACAAGGTAGATAAATGAGCAGAAGTAAGAAAGCAGTTAAAACTGCATGACAAATTGATAAGATTATCCTGCAATTCAACAGTTTATCACACAAGTACTACCTGTACTTGTACACCTTCATAAATACATGCCTCTCTTCCATGTTTCTCTGTATTGGCTTTGTGCTGACCAATGCTTGTCAGCATAGGTTTCACCTAAGTTATGAAGCAGCTGTTAATGAGAACTGTTTGCTCATATATTTTTCAGCATTTTCACCTATGCCAATTTCTTTTTCTTCCATGCTTTAATTGCCCGTCTACTTTCCATGAAGAGGTTGTTCATGCACTTCAGTAACTTCTGTCTTGCCTTTGAGCAGCATAATCTTACCTGTAAAAGCAAAATTACCTAGTAGGACTCTGTTGGACTAGGTTTCTTTAGCTTTGGAGAAATAAAACCTCTATTCTAGTACTCCTGAAGGGTGATTTCTCAAAAAAAAAAAAAAAAAAATCCTGATCAAATCCTTAAGTCTAATTTTAACTTTTCTTTGTATCATATGAAGAGAATAAAATTTTCTTAGAAACTAACTTCATGAAGATAGAAATTCCTTATTTATTTTAGCCATTCTCAGTTTGACCCATGGAATTTGAGAGAAGGGGTTGCGGGATGACTGGAAAATACTTTCCATTTAACTAGATATGAAACCACAAATGATATGGTGCTTTGATTAAACTTATTGTACACAAAGTCATCTATTAAATGTTTGGATAGTTCCTTCAGATAGCTGCATTGCAGGAGAGGGAGTAGAAAAATGTGTTGTGAGAATAGTGCATGACTGAGAAGATCTGTATGATGGTAAAAGACATCCAGCCCTTCTCATACAGTATTATGCTGCAGCTTTATGTTTAGAAGCAATTTTTCATTAAGATTATTAACATTCAATTTTCATTCACATATTTGTCATGTAAAACCCTCTGACACATATTTTCCTTACAGTTCATTACTCTCTCCATTCTTGGAATCTAACTAAAAAAACACTTTGGTGGAACCTTTAGTGGAACGAGTGACTATATTTAATACTTCTAATAAAGGCCTTCAACAAAAAATTTCTACTTACCCCGTGATCCATTTCAGGCATCAACTGAAGTTAAAATCAAGACAGCTTTTTGTTGTACTTCAAACTATCAGGCTTTATTATAATCACTGAGAGGAGCAACAATATAGCGATATTCTTAATGAATTTTACTGTTATCCATTGGATGCATTATTTAACATTGAATGGTAAGATGTGATGAACAATGTATACCTAGGAAGAATGAAGTATGGCCGGAGGCATATTCTAGTCTCTGAAGCATTGAGAATGCCTAGATTTTTTTTTTTTTTAAGTGCCCAAAATCACTTCCTATGGCAAGCCAGATAGCATTTCAGGGTTCATTACAGCCTCAATTTGTTTCCACTGGTGTTGTTCTACAGAGAGTTCACTAGTCTCCCTTCATTCTATATTATGGTGGAGTTATAGGAGTGGTCTTCATACCAAAGGGATACTTTTGATTTTAGAATAAATTTCCTAATGTCAATATTATTCTTAATGAACCACTGCACATCAGGTTTTTTTCCAGTAATAAAATCAGAAATTCTTTTCTGACCTGCTGCAATGTAAATGGACCAGAGCCTTGAGAATGATAATAGAAAATAAAGCCATGGAAGATTCTATGTGTAAGCACCACAAGACTGTCTTCCCTTCCCTTCCCTTCCCTTCCCTTCCCTTCCCTTCCCTTCCCTTCCCTTCCCTTCCCTTCCCTTCCCTTCCCTTCCCTTCCCTTCCCTTCCCTTCCCTTCCCTTCCCTTCCCTTCCCTTCCCTTCCCTTCCCTTCCCTTCCCTTCCCTTCCCTTCCCTTCCCTTCCCTTCCCTTCCCTTCCCTTCCCTTCCCTTCCCTTCCCTTCCCTTCCCTTCCCTTCCCTTCCCTTCCCTTCCCTTCCCTTCCCTTCCCTTCCCTTCCCTTCCCTTCCCTTCCCTTCCCTTCCCTTCCCTTCCCTTCCCTTCCCTTCCCTTCCCTTCCCTTCCCTTCCCTTCCCTTCCCTTCCCTTCCCTTCCCTTCCCTTCCCTCCTAGCATGGTCTTTCCTTCTTGCCTTGCCTTGCCTTGCCTTGCTTCTCTGATGTGCATGGTGAAGACTGATTATTTCTATCAATATCTGAGCTATGGATTCCAGATGGAAAATGTACTTCAACATCTCTTCAACAATACTTCTACAATCCAGCCTCCTCAGCCAGAAGATAGAGACTGGGAGAACGACCCCCCGCAATCCAGGAGGAGATGATCAGTGACCTACTGCATCACATAGACATACACAAGTCCATGGGACCGGATGGGATACACCCGAGGGTGCTGAAGGAGCTGGCTGGGGTGCTCGCCAAGCCGCTTTTCATCATTTACCAGCAGTCCTGGCTGACCAGGGAGGTCCATGGATGGGAAATTGGCCAATGTGACACCCATCTATAAGAAGGGTCAGAACAATGATCCAGGAAATTACAGGCCTGTCAGCTTGACTTCAGTCCCCGGGATGCTGATGGAGCAGCTCATCCTGAGTACCATCACACAACACATGCGGGACAACCAGATGATCAGGCCCAGTCAGCATGGGTTTATGAAAGGCAGGTCCTGCTTGACAAACCTGATCTCCTTCTACGACAGGACGACCTACTTATTGGATGAGGGAAAGGCTGTGGATGTAGTTTATCTTGATTTTAGTAAGGCCTTTGACACCATTTCCCACAGCATTCTCTTGGCGAAACTGACTGCTGGCGGCTTGGATGGGCACACGCTTTGCTGGGTAAAATCTGGCTGGATGGCTGGGCCCAAAGAGCTGTGGTGAATGGAGTTAAGTCCAGTTGGTAGCCAGTCACGAGTGGTGTCCCCCAGGGCTCGGTTTTGGGGCCACTCCTGTTTAACATCTTTATTGATGATCTAGACGAGGGGATCGAGTGCACCCTCAGAAAATTTGCAGATGACACCAAGTTGGGTGGGAGTGTTGATCTGCTCAAGAGTAGGGAGGTTCTGCAGAGAGATCTGGACAGGCTGGAGCGATGGGCTAAGGCCAACTGTAGGAGTTTCAATAAGGCCAAATGCCGGGTGCTGCACTTGGGCCACAACAACCCCCAGCAGTGCTACAGGCTTGGGGAGGAGTAGCTGGAGAGCTGCCAGTCAGAGAGGGACCTGGGGGTGTTGATTGACAGCTGCCTGAACATGAACTAGCAGTGTGCCCAGGTGGCCAAGAAGGCCAATGGCATCCTGGCTTGTATCAGAAATAGAGTGGCCAGCAGAGACAGGGAAGTGATCTTACCCCTGTACTCGGCACTGGTGAGGCCACACCTCGGTTACTGTGTTCAGTTTTGGGCCCCTCACTACAAAAAGGACATTGAACTACTTGAGTGTGTCCAAAGAAGGGACACGAAGCTGGTGAAGGGTCTGGAGCACATGTCATACGAGGAGTGGCTGAGGGAACTGGGGTTGTTTAGTCTGGAGAAGAGGAGGCTGAGGGGAGACCTCATCGCCCTCTACAGCTGTCTGAAAGGAGGGTGCAGAGAGCTGGGGATGAGTCTCTTTAACCAAGTAATAAGTGATAGAAGAAGAGGTAATGGCCTCAAGTTTTGCCAGGGAAGGTTCAGACTAGATATTAGGAATTATTTCCTTCCAGAACAGGTTGTTAGGCATTGAAATGGACTGCCCAGGGCAGTGGTGGAGTCCCCATCCCTGGAGGCCTTTAAGAGTTGTGTCTACATAGAGCTTAGGGATATCGTATAGTTGGGAATTGTCAGTGCTAGGTTAATGGTTGGACTAGATGATCTTCAAGGTCTTTTCCAAACTAGACGATTATGTGATTCTGTGATGTCCTCCAGCCCATACAGACTATTAAGACTAGCTTTCAGACTAGGTCAGACTAGTAAAATCTTCTCTTGAATAACCTTAGGGATATTCCTTCAGTGTGTAACTGTGAATGCCAATAGTTTATCATTATGTTTCACTGCTGCCAGCTGAAAAATGGACACAGCATGGGTGAAGAACATAAGTAAAGTTCAGAAAAATATAAAGGGTATCACTGGGGATACTACTGCCATTTGGTTCTGAGGGACATGATAAATGCAGATAGATCTGATCTCTTTCAAACCATGTAAATATCCTCCTTTTGTAAAGATTTGTAAATTCAAGTCATTTTTTAAATCTGCCTCCAGATTACATGTCTTGAAACAATCCCTTTAAAGATCTCAACAATCTGCCTTTAATGTAGTTATAATATAGCTGCTTGAAAGACTGTTGATGATATATGTTACTATTGGAATTCATTTGTAAGTATACAGAACTGTAAACCATACAAAAAAAAAATCAAACACAAATAAAAGCCTAACCATGTCTGTATATAATTACAAAGGAGACTTGATTCCAGAATTCAGGCCTGAACTCATTTGGAACGTAAAGGATCTGAAACATACATCAAAACATGGATCATGATCTGGCACAACTAGAAGAAACAAAGTTACATAAGACAGAGTTTTGAATTTAATTCCAAATGAAAGGGTCTTGAATGTCTGGTTATTGTTTTCCATTAAATAAAAAAAGTAGCATGTTTTCAGAGTAATCAAATTGTGTATTTCTTCCAGTAAATCGTTAACTACCGTATGTGAATTCACACACTCATAGGCAAACTGTTCAGCATATGGGCACTCAAACACCTACGCTTACCAATTTGCATACAGTCCTTCACACACAGTAACTCACCATCTCACTTTAGTCAGGGGCTTACACAACTTTTGTAAATAGTCCTTCTTTCAACAAAGAGACTGCATCATTGTACATACATCTTAACCAAAATTTATAGCAATGTAACTTTATTTTCTATAACTTAACTGGCACAAATTATGTAATACACATTAAAAACATATAATCAGCCATTCTGAGAAGAAAAAATCGTGAAGATAACCCATAATGCAGACTCATAAATTAATTCTGTGAATCAATTCACAGTCTTGTTAATACCTCCCTATACAATTTTATGTCAACATTTTAATATGTATTAATTATTAATTTTATTAGAACCAGGTGATGAAATAGTTCATATTTACCAGTGAAATTATCATTATTTTTTGTCTTTGAAAAAATTTCTAAATGTGTGAAAATTCAGCAATACAGCAGACCAGTACACTTCTCTCCAATTGTCCCAGAAAATAACCATGAAAGACCTTTTGTTGTGGAAGACTCATAAGTAATGTCCATGCAAGCAATTTCCATCCAACGGGGAACAAAAGAATAAAAAATATTACAAAATCTAACCTACAACAGCTTTTTTCAAGGGTGTTCCAGAAAGTAAACTACGGAGTTAAAGCTATTAAAATGACAGCTAAATTTTGAGTCGTTCTGAACCAAACCATCAGACAATTACAGTGAATTTAGAAAGTGCAGCTGCCCTTGGTAAAGAAATTCCCAAGAAACAGCAGAGGATTCCATTCAGTGCAGATGTCACAGAAAATGAACTGAATTGCTAGATGAGTTATTGAGAGAAAAAGTTTGAACTGGTTATTTTACTGTGTCTGTTACCCTCTCTTGCATTTCTGTTCGTTTTTTTTTAACAATAACTGAGGCTTAGCTATGGGTCAGCTTGGATGGTTACCAAGAAGAAATATCTCATCTCTAAAAACTACATAATTGTCTAACCAGTCAGTGCCAGGACAACTGACAGCACTGTTTCATCTGTTAGAGAAACAATAGGAGTGCCTGTACAAAAAATAATAATAAAACAGATAACAAATCAGTGTTTGATCCCTGAAATACCAACAAGATCTACAGTGGCAATGGATATAAAAAGTTCTATCCTTTCCTTCAACAACTGCAATATCATTTCCATTATTTCTCCAGGCTCCCATTCTGAATTCAAAGCAATTTATCTGAAGTTCAGACACTGTCAGTGTGATTTAGTTTCAGTTTTATGGCAACTGCAGGTCTCTAATAAGTATGCTCCTTTCATTGATTTTGTTCCCCTTCAGCTGCTGCTGTAAATGTAATTGAAATTTTTGTTTTCTCCCCCTGACCTAACTTATTTTTACTGATGGAAGAGCAATCAGAGCAGTGTCCTACAAGTTTTATACACCCTATTAATAAGAAATACAGTTTCTCCTAGAAATGGACTTCCATAATAACCATTATGACAATCATATTAAAAGTTCACCCAATTTTGTATATACGATTTTACATATTTTCAGTTTTTCATAAGTAGTCCAATCAAAAAACAGAATCTGAATATTACAATTGATTTGTGCATACATAATTGGGTGTTACTATCTACTTATATAATCTCTCACTGTTACTTTAACTAATAATTTCATGAGTATCTCAGACTGGCATTTTAGCAGTACAACAATGTTTTCTGCCATCTTGATATACTGATGTACAGGTGTGTTTATGCTTTGTCCATCACTACAGGGCAGTATGTGGTGTAAGACTCATATCTGCTTTGCCACCTAGGGATGGTAAGGGAATGAAAAATCTTGCCTAAGGAGAGCTTAAATGAAAGAAATTAATTATGCATTCAGTTCTGAAAATGGTCAGGTCATTCCTATTTCCAGAGAATCTCATCCACAGGCCAATTCCTGGGAAGGGTTTTGTCTTCAACACTGTCAAACCTCTCAGGGCACTCAGTGTCACAGGTGATCTAAGAGGACATCACCATCACACTGGGGGGCTGTTGTTGAACTGGATGGAAAGGTAATCTCGCATTGAGCTAGAACTGTTCCTGCGAACAATTTAAAAAAACTACACTCAAATATATCTCAAATGCAAACTGAATAGAAATCCAGTGCACAGAGCAGAGTCACAGGTTGAGATTCATAGTGGCAACCTATGTGGCTAAGCAGACTACCACATTAAGGACACAGCTACAGATTTTGTGTGTGTGTGATGCTTCAATGCAAGATGTGTAGTGCAATAAGAAACGGAAGTCTCAAATGGTAAAGTTATCTTATGAGTACATATGCAGGCAATCTTCACTTACACACCAATCATAACACTGATGAATTTAAATGAATACAAAGGCTGCAGAATGAACTAGAAACCTGTAGTCAGAATAATGAAACAGTGAAGAAATTCAAAGTATTTCTTTTCCCTGCCTGGCTCACCTCTGTCTAGATGTTATCCTCTTCATCTAAAGCTGGATGTGGCTGAGCTAGCAAAAAATGTAGCCAAGGCTCTACACCACATTGCAGACTGCAATTTTCATTCGGTTTCACTGAACTATCCAACCACACTCTCACAGAATCAATTAATAAAACTGCAAAGAAGAGTGAGCCTTGTCCATGCCTACTTTCTGCAATCATTGTGGATTTTGATGCATCAAACAATTTTATTGCTCTTTCAGGGAGAAACCATATTCTTTACAGTTAATTACACCTGAGAGGCTCAGCAAGGAAAATGTTATGAGGGTCTGAGTGCCAAGTATAAGCAGAAGCACAGGTCTTCTCAGCCACAAATCGATGTTTCACAGGGAATAATCCAGAGCACAAGTAGCTCTGGTGTTAGTATCATGTTTTTTATCCATCTTAACATTTAGGTATGCAGAGCTCTTTAACCAAAAGGTCCAACTTGCAGAGGATTCTTTGCAAATCTCTTGCATTATCATGTCCGCAGGTACTTGTCCTGATGGCAGAATGAGCTTGGGACAGACAAAGACAGGCTGAGGAACCTGTCTGGGCTCCATGGTGGTATGAGAGAGGTGGAGCAGAAGGAATGTACTCCCTTTAGCACAGACAAGCACTGAGACCTGGTGCAAGAATTTGGATAGCCCAGTCAACACTGCTCAAAACTGACTAAAACCTAGTATTGCGCTGTAACATTGTGTTGCATTCTCTACATTGCTATGTATTATGCACATTGGGCATTGATATTACATAGCACAATTACTCAAGCAAGTAATTCAGTATAACAGTGTGGTATAAGGAGAGGCATGGTAGTAGAGTTCCGTGAAATACAAAGAAACAAAAATTACTCCTATCAAAATCTTACAAAAGCACTGAACAGCCTCTGCAAAATTATAAAATATGGTATTCTAATAGTCATACATTGCTCCTGTTTCTAAATTAGTATTGGATCTGAGGATTTCTCTTCCATCAATAGGGGCTTAATATATTGATTTCAATCTGGCCTGCTTTGGGTGCTGCAGTTAATTAGAGACCTCATTACGTGTGAGGACGTAACTCTGGTGCTTCAGTCTCTGCTTCCCAGGGAGAGGTTGTTATCCCTGACACAGGGCAGCTGACAATCCTGTTTGTTATTAGCCAAGCCACAGACATCTGGGGCTTCAAAATCATAATCCTTGGATGCATGTAATCAAAGTGATAGCACACGGAGTTGCAGTGCCGGCTACATTTCATTTCCACATAGCTGTCAAGCCCCCTGCAAAAATGAAAGTGTTACGAATGAGGAAATAATCACCTCAGAATGTGTTTGGGAAACAAAATTTATCCAGCAAATATTTTAACACAGATTAGCTAATGGTCCCTTTGGTGTGGATCTTTGCTATAATGGATATTAATGCTTTTCGATGTCTCCTTTCCAACTCTGATGAGAAAAAGCCAGTGAATCAGTGGATTAGACTGTGAGAGAACCAGTGACTGGAGATAATCACTTTCAGAGCACACACAATAGGGGCTGCGGTTTCCGCGAGCAGTGGAAAGTGAGCATGAACCTCTTCCTCTTCGTTCTGCCTTTTGTTCACATCCCTCTTTCTCATTTTCATTCTTTAATCTCAGTATAATATCCTGTCTTGTCTGCTGCCCTGAAGGTTTGCTTAATAAAGTCATAAAAAACTGACAATGTATTTTAAAAGAATCAGAATAATAAACGTTTAAAGCCATGCTGAGGAGAAAGCTGCAAACAATTAGCACTGATATTTATTTAAACCTTTGTAATTAGTTTAAAGGTGAAATTAAATAAGATTCTGAAAACACCCTCTAACCAAGTACACATATTTAGGTCCTGATGCTGCATGGTGAGTAGTGTTGTCTGATAGCAGCCCTGTTTCCTAGACATTGAAATACAGTTTGTTTAATATTTTGTGGAAAAATGACTGGGCTTATTGATACAAACCCACCAAGGGGTAAATCTCTCTAAGGAGTAAATATGGTGCAGGGTGATTCGTTGTAGTAACACATAACAGGAATTCAGCCTCCCAGACTCCAGGGAGGATGTATAGAAAGCCCACAGTATCATCCACAGAGCTCACATCTCTAATGCAGAGGGACAAAGGAATGCGGATAAAGCTAGATAATTTGAATCTGCTGGCCCTCAGCAAAAGAAATAATCTTCCTCCTTTTGGAAAGGAACATCTGCAGAGAAAAAGAACACCATCATTTACAGTGAATTTCTACCTCATGAGAAGTCACTGCCCTGATATCTTTTTTCTCAAAGTAGCAGATCCTGCAAACCTCCAAACATCTGGTTTGTGTGCATCACTAACACAATACCAGCATCCAGAAAACAAAGCAAGGCAAAGGCATGGGCAACCTCAGACTGCTGTGAAAACAGAAATGGAGGCAAAATGAGAGACCTGTTTCACATGTTTTAGGGTTTATCCTCTTTTTTTCTCTTTCATTAGCTGTCTAACTCAGCTGACATACAATACAAACTACTCATTCAAAACAAAAAAGAAAATATAAAATACAGAAATAAAGGGTTATCTCCTTCCTGGGGTGCTCTGAAAACCATCTGACCCTTAAGGACAAAGGAGGAGAGGTCTTTAAAAACTAGCATTATTTATGCCTGCTAAAAAATTGCCCACTGCACTCAGATCTCAAGCAGGCATATTACCTGACAGATCCCTCCACAATGCTCAATGTAATGAAATTATACCTTTCAATATTTCTTAGAAGTTTGGAAGACACCAGAAGAAAAACTTGTTTTATCAAAACCAAAACAAGGTGTAAAGCATATTCTCTCTCACAGTTCAATATGAAAACAATGAACAATCTTCACTGTCTTCCTTTTAGGTTTCATTCTATTAAGTTTGCATTGTATCAATATATCTTTATATTCTTAGTGTAATGCTAGCTATTATGATATCTATAATACTAATTAAATGGCACAGGCTGTACTGGGTTCAGTATATCACAAAGCACTGCACTTTCATATCAAATTAGTGTCTTAATATCTGATTCCCACTGTACTTAATGTATATGCTTAGCAATTCCTTACTGGAAAAGATTAATTCATCAATTAATTATCCTAACTAATTCAGTGAAAATATTAGGTAGAAATCTCATTTACTGAACAGTAATAACTTCAAAGCTATAGATTCATCTAGTATTGTAACTCATCTGAGGTATATTTAGGTAAAAATAAAAACAGTAAAGATATTATAAAGCAGCTTTTTTATATAATTAAAAAAGACACAAAACCCCCTGCTTTTTCTAGGAATACATACTATCATATGCTCTAATCATACTCAGGTGTAACAATAAATTTATGGACATGAATAAAAGACTGCAGAAGTGCTAAATTTGTCAAAATCACACTTGTGGTAACTGATGCTAATTCTTCAAGCTAGATATTAGACATTTGTTACATGAGTAAAAGGATGACAAATACTGATTCAACTGAACACAGCTTCTCCTGCCTAATTACCTTATCTTACTTGTTCCCTCCCTCCATCACTAGTTTCCTTGATTTCCCTCAATTATATAGTTAGTTCTTCTAGATATATGTTCTTCGTTTAGTAAAACCAAACAAGACATCAAAAACATACACATCCTTTAAAACATACTATTATAATGTTGAATATATTAACATGAGGAGACATCTGGTTGCAGACAGAGGGAGCACAGACATGGCTGAAGAAAGACAGAGCCACAATACAAAATTGTCAAACTGAGTGTGCGAGACTGAAATGTCAAATAACTGTCTCAAAGCTTGCTTGTGTCTGTGCAAACCTCAAGGACCAGCTGCGGCCTTTGCATTAGTCTAAGGAATGTCACCCATGGAAGCAGGAGTGTATTGAAGGATGCACCCCCCCACTCCTTTGCAGTTGCATTGTCAAACTCCTTAGACAAGCCTCAAAGGGGGAGACATGGACTGAGTGAAACAAAATGTTTATCACAGGCTCTATCCTGTAGCCATTTGTGGCTCTATTGTGTATGCCAGACACCATGCATGCATTGCTAATGAACTGATAGGTGAGCATTCCTGCCCCAGAAGCTGGATGATTGCTCAAGACAGGTGAAGTCAGCAAAAACCTGTGGGACCAGAGGAAAAACTAAAGGTGGGCAGATATGCTAATCAGCAGATACAATGAACTTAAAAAGGCAACAGAAAACTTTGCTCAGTGTGCATCTACCACTGATGAACTGAAGACTGAGGACCAATGGGATGCCGCTGGATCCATGGTGGTGACTATTCTTGCAACTCTATCCCACATGCTTGCTTGATTTCTGTCTTTTCCTTCCATTTTGTCCTATCACTACCCTTCTTCACTTTTAATAATAAAAACTGGTTTGGGTGCATGACATTTGACCTCGTTTGTGTCTTAATCTTGCACTTGGGCTCATATCGAAATCTTCCCATACCTTGGATCGGGACACTGAGTTAAATCACCATTTCATCTTGACCTATATCCCACCTTTGACTATGATCATTACCTTCCTTTTCAAATGAAGGTCTAGAAATTCTGTTGGGGATTATCACTGAAGGAGTTTCTTCTTAATCGCTTAGATCTACTCAGAAAGACACGTCAGGTGCAGGAAGTTTCTGAGCGACTAATCTCTGGAGGCTGAACAAGTCGTATTGCTAGACTGAACAAGTAGTATTGCTCTGCTCTTGTATTTTTTTCAGAGGTACCCCTGAGGGATCTTCTTTGGGTTGGGATACCAGGCTAGGCAGATGGGGTTCTGAAGCAGACCAGGCACCATGAGGCTCCTACATAACGCTGGGCTCTGGGCAACATACAGCAGGTTTCTCACCTTTCTCAAAGGACAGCAGGGCCATTTAGAAAAGAGTTATTTACACAATTTGCAAAATGTAAGAAAAAGATATTAGTCATCTATAAAGTATGCTTAATTGATTTAATGTCTTACTATGAGTCACAGAAGCTTTTCCCCATAGAAATGTGAAAAAAGTTTTTAATTTTTACTTCATGTGGACACATAGCACCAAAATTTACTTTGAAGCTCAGGTGAGGCATTATTTGGGCAGTTATAGAGAAGTGAAATTACAACCATTGGGTTCTATGTCAAACCTATGCAATTCTATGAATTGACCATTATTGCAATACTTAGTCATATAATACTGCCTGTTCACTTATAGCCAGGCACTAAATTATGCAAAAAATGAATGAATTTCCAAGGTTCATTGTTTGTGTTTTGAACATGTAACAACAGTTAGTATCAGGAAAGTTACACATTAGTCCAGATCTCATGCGAAATATTGTTCATCCCTGTATAATACTGTTTATGTTTATATGGTGTAAGAATCCCTATGGACAACCTTTTAAATATGGTAACAGAACACACTGTATAGCCAAAGCTCAATTAAAAGCAAGCTGATGACATTTCTAAGACTAATCCAATTTATTGCACTAAGTTCAATAGTATGAACATTGCAGAGGCACATCCTAATCAAAACATCAACAAACCACACAGAGTGCAATCGTCTAACTGGTGTACTGGGCTGTAGTACAAGTACTTAAAAATCATAATCATCATTCTTCAGTTTTTATTAAATGTTTCTGAGAAGGATACTCATTTCTTTGTGGTTTCCAACAGAGACTGCAACAGATAATTTAATAGTGTGTTGAAAAAAATTTGTTGACCCAGATGGGTAATGCTTTGACAGCTTTAGCTAAGTTAGCACAGATCTAAGTTAGCATGTATGTGACACTAGCTCCTGTTCCATGGGCAGATGTCTAGGATCTAGGGAAGAAAAAAAAATTTTTTTTTAAAAAAAAAAAATTATTTAACATAATTACAAGGAAACAACAATGGTTGAAATAATGAAAGAAAACACCAGGTGTTAAAGTCCAATTTAAGACAGTTATCATAGAGTGCAAAACAACTGCCATTGTCTTTCAAAAACCTGAAAGAAAAGTAAGAAATATAACCATCGTGTTGAAGTAGTTACCAGATGCTATCTGGTACCTTCCTACACAAGAGCTAATTGAAGCTCCACTTCAGCACCAGGCTCTATGCAAGTGAACAACTGTACCCTCACAGCCCTACTGACTCCTCTGGGGATACACAGAAGTGCAAGCACCCACCTGTGCAGGCACAACTGCAAGATTAGAGGTTAGCTGGGACACTGGTGAGAGGACAGTGTGTGCTACCTTGACAGTGTTTAATGAAGAAGGCAAAACCAGTCAATATCGTCAAGTGGATCTTAGTTTGTTCCATCAAGTGTCATGGTACTGAGTCCATTTAAATTGAGTATTTATACTTTAGTTTCTTATATGGAGACTCTTTTCCAAACATAACATGTCATCTATCAGAAGAGTAACTAAGTGTTGTTGGCTTAGAAAAGCAAAGGAGTGATATTTTACAGAGAGAAACACTCTCAGAGTACATTTGTTTATTTCTAAATGACAGAAAAAAATGCACTGTTTTTCTTCAGAATCAGTTCATTAAACATAATTGCACAGAAAGTAAATCACATAATAAATGTTTTCCTTGAAATTATTTAATACTGTCTTTACAGTCAGGTGCAATGATCTGTTTTAACTACTGGGACAATAATAATATTCTGTATAAACAGCAATGGCAAATGTGTGTGCATATACCTTTTTCTTTTTCTTCCAATTGTATAGAGTTCACAGAACAATGAGTCAATACTAGAGAAGTTGCAATTTAAAATTGTTATAATTAGTTTTGGTGTCAAAAATCTTCAAATTTATTTTAAGGAAAAGATATCCTCAATAAAAGGTTAAAATGTACATGTGATTTTATTGTTATGTTAGTATGCATAATATGCATAGTAGCTGAAAAGGAATTAATGGTTTCCTGTACCCAGTAAGAATTTCACCTGAACTATGGCATAGCAAAACTGAACTTGTAGAGTATTGAATTTTGGGGGTCATTTTCTCGAGTTTCCTTCTGAAGAGCAATTCAACTCTATTAATCATGAAATAATTCTTAGGTAAAACCACTAGTTTTTAATAGCTGGTAATATCACTTTCTGAGATGTGGAAGGGCCAGGTAAAAATCTTTGCTAGGTCTACTTGGAGGAGGGATTCAGTATGTTTTGAGTGTTCTAATGGATTAATATCACTGAAAACTTTGACTTTCATTTTCCTTATATATAAAAAGTAGTTTCTTTGTGGTATATCTCCTCCTAGATCTTATGAAATATTTCCCACAGCTGATCAGATAGATTTATCTTTTTTCCTGCATTTTCATGTTCTCATGAAGAGTTTGACTTTTAAGTCGGTGTCTTCCAATAAACCAAATAAAATAACAAATTCTGCTAGAACTGAACCACTACAATTCCCTTTTGTCCTAGAATTGCAGTCTGGATAAGATTCAGTCTTGTACTGGAGATACATAATACATGTATAATCCACAATTTAAAGGTACAGAGCAGACAGATTGATTCACAGACATTCTGTGTGGAGTGACAAAGTTTAAGAGACAGTAATACACCACAGGTGCTTCATATTGTACTGGCAATGTACTTTAATACTAATCTCAGCATGACAATTCTTATTCTTCTTTTAAATAAATATTATAGACTCTTTGTTACCATAACAAACACACTGAATTGTAATACTAAGAGTGTGACAGATTTTTTTTCAGAAGTGACTTGAGTGGGTTTTGACCCTAAGTCTCAAAACATTCTGTGTACATTTAAGATCTCCATTGTGTAACAAATTGAATCATCCTTCCTTGTCTACTTCTCTACTTCTCTGCACTCAATATGCATCTTTTGGTATTCAGTCTTTGAGGCAGGAATGTGGAACTTTTTTTGCTGGGGGACTGAACATGTCTTTCAGACACATTTGGCATGCCACACATTAATACACACCTTGCCATTAACCAGTAGTAAAGCTGGAGGACCTTGTGGCTAAGGGCTGAATTAAATGAAGTCAGGGATGTGATCCAACTCCCCAGGCTGTATATTTCTCACTCCACCTGTAAAACAACCAAATCACTTCTGCAAAGCATTTATTTTCCAAGCTAAATAAGTTGTCCAGTTATACAAAACTCATAAAATCATCCCAACAACCAAAAAAGTTGCAAACTGCAGAGCCATAAAACTTTCCTGAAAATGATTTTAACTTGGTTTGGGGTTTGGTGAACAAAAACCTGGCCCAACAGTTTCATGCCTAAGTATTTGAAATTACAGTCTGGATGGGGATTGGGGGTGGGTGTCAATTTGCTAACCTTTCTGCTAAGCCACAACACACTCTTCCTACATTCTTCAACATGTATTGGGTGTTTCAGACTCACCTATCTACTGGCCAAAACAGGCAGAAGTAATAACTAGTTTTCTCAGATTTTCAGGCTTGCTAGCAGTGTATCATCTGGAATTTATTTCTGGATTTTGCTGTATATTCTACTCCATATTTAAGTCATTATCACAGCTCTAGAAATGAAATAACATATAAGAAGTTTTTTAAAATCAGATTTCTCTGCAGGACTTTTTTTTTGGTAGCTCCTCTCAATTTTTTTTTATATTTTGAGGATATTTGAAATTCATCTCAATGCATAGGTTGATATATTATATGACAGCTGTCCTGGTTTCATCTAGGATAGAGTTAAGTTTTGTTGAGCTGGAAGGGGGCACAGCCAGAGTGCCAGGCCCAGATTGGCCATTGGAGTATTCCATATCATGTGACATTATGCTATGTATGTAAAGGAGGCAGGTTCTCTCTTGCTTCTGGGTTTGCAACCACAGGATCTTCATTCTTTTGGGATCGCTGGCCAGGAGCAGGCTGGATATTGGTCAGTGGGTAGTGAGCAATCGCATTGTGCATTACCCATTTGTACTTTCCATTACTGTTATTGTTTTGGTTTATTACAATCACTAAACTGGTTTTTTATCTCAACCCACAAGTTTTCCTTGTGTTCCTTCAGTCTCTTCTCCCCCATTCATCACACAGGGGAAGGGTGAGCAACCGGGTGCATGGTGTTTGGCTGTCGGCTGAGTTCAAACCATGACAACACTGCATTTTATTTCTGTAACTGGATTTCCTCTGGCCATTGGCCTATGGAATACAATTAGAGCAGACTACCTTGCAAAAGTGAAGGCAGATTCTTTCAAGTTCAGACCATCAGCAAAATCTTCTCATTCTTTGGAGCTGATCAAGAAATTTACAGCTGTTAAAAGGAGAATTTTCCATCATGGTTTCAGCTAGTTTTATCTTCTCAATTGTCTTTTATGTTCCACAAATCTTTTTAAGAGAGTTAAATTTTAAATAAATAGATAACTGGTCTTCTGTCAGATCTCTGAAAGGTAAGGGGAAATAGATATATAGCATTGATTTATTAAATGTATTTACTTTGGAAAAAAATATCACTATTTTCAGAATTCACTAAAAATTGTCAACTTTCTTTTTTTCCTAAAAGACAAAAGTTTCAGTAAAATATGTCCATTTCTTTGAATATTTCAACAGAAATGTCTCAGAAAGAAACTCCTGAATACTAATTAAGGCTTTCAAATCTGGCAGAGGAGAGACTTGAATATGGGATAACCTTTGATATTCTGAATTAAAGCTGTCTGAATTGAGCTCGTCTTGAAATTAAAATGTGGAAATTTTCATTTAAGGAGGAACAAAGGTCTTCAAAACTATTTTTTTCACAAAATCAACATTTTTGTTTTCATTCTGCATTCTGCATATACATTACACATGAACAGATATTGAATACTAAATTTCAAAATTGTTGCATCTAAAATTAACAAAAAATTAACTATATTTGTTAAACTCAAGATCTTAAATTAAGACACTTCCATATCAGTCAGGATGATATACCATCAGACAGTCCAAAGTCACGGACACCATAATGGCATACAAGTTACTATAATTAGAGAAGAAAACCTTTTTTTTAACCACCAAAAAAAACCTGATTTGCTTTCATCATTTCTGACTACAGTGGGAGAAAGTAAATGTGGGAGAGACCTGGAATCAAGCCACTCCATCAACTCCTACACCAATTTGTACAGGCCTGCTCCTAAAATATACAATTTATCTTTTTGATCAGTGTACTTTCAAATAAGAAGAGAACTCCTAAATCACAACACCAACATGTTCTAGTTTTTTGGAAACCAGATTACAAAGGAAATAGAACATGGATATTGTCTGGTCAACAATTGCTGCCAGATAGAAGGAACAGGAAATAAAATATGTGAGTATTACTATAGCCAAGACACCATGTTTTCTGTTTATGAAGTGGTAATTTTTTTCTTTTATCAGAAGAAACTGGAATATCCTCATAGAAGTTTTTGAAAAAAAGCTAAAAACATTGTTCATTAATAATTCAAATTTGATTAGCATTTATTTGTATTAGAGTATAAGACAGAGTGTTGGGAAACATATTTTTATGTTTAAGTAATGTTTCATTTTGCCTGATGGAAAATAGTTGGTAATTCCGGGAAACATTATGTCTCTAAGCCAGATATTATTGCTGGGTTGCATCTAACAGATTATTGAGATCACTAAGGTCACAGAAGAGAATTCTAGGCGAGTAACGGGGCATATCCAGGAGCCAAAAGTGCAGCTGAGAAGACTGTTGAGTAGTCCAGAAAAAGAGCCCAGGAAATTTATGACAGTAATCCCATATAAAATAAGCCTGTCAAGAGCCAGGGCCAGCAATGACAAAAACTCATTAAATTACATTCTACCAAGAGATGCTTACAAAATAGTACTGCAGGGTGAAGCAGGACAAGCAAAAATCAGGAGATGAGATTGCCAATAAATTGTGTATATGCTTGAGTGAAATATGTCAGTGAATCTATTTAATTGAGTATGAAATAGTAATATATAATAGCAGGTTTTTAGCTAATGAACTGCTGAAGATCAGAATTATCCTTTAATTTCAGATGAACCCAAGTGATAATTTATAAAACTGACCTGAAACCCAGCTGAACTTTATGTCTGTATCTGTCAGGGGACTTCAGAAGTATCACTGCTTAGTAGTATCAGGAAAAAATACTACTCTCAAGATCACAATTGAAAAATTCTGGCTGAATGCTGGGAAAATTAACAGAGTAAAGAAAAACCTGATTCTTCATCCATCTGCAAGTTCTGTCGTGGAACAACACTCTCCTTCTTTTTACATATTTCCAAAATCCTGCTCCAAAACCTGTTTCATGTAACAACACAGGATTCTTCACCTCACAGACTGAAAGTCAAGACCTGCTTAACTGAGAATATTCAAACTGTCATAAATAGATTTACAGAGCTGTAACAGCATCTTTCAAATCCTCTTCCAAATTGATCTCACCATCTCTTGCAAGGTAAATTAATACTTACATACCTCCCTAGGATATTGTGAGACTTAAATAATTGAATATTTAATGTACTTTGAGATCCTTAGATAAAATATGTTGTTTGAGTACCAGGTATTATTCACTATTATGATTCATCACATTTCTTTGCTAAAGCATGTGACAGACTCTCTAAAATTAGCATCTGAATCTTCTGCAGGATTTATTGGAGCTTGTACCCAGTGACTCAGATGTTCCACCCCTGTGTCTTGCAAGGTGTCTTTGTTTTCATGTCAGCTAAACAGTAGATAAAAATGCAATCTTTTAGTAAGTGGTCCTCTCTCATCTTATTTTAATATTTTCAAAACAAACATTCCTTCACACACAAGCATTAAGCTTTAAATCCTTGAACATAACAGTAAACAAAGAACATTTTTATGAGTGCACAAGGATGTGGGGGTTCATAAGCCTGTGAACATAACTATCTTTGTGGAAATCACAAAAAAAGTGCCACAAAAAATTGTTAAAACCAGTGTCACAACCGGTTCAGCTGGAAAACAAC
This sequence comes from Strix uralensis, assembly GCF_047716275.1. Classification (NCBI taxonomy): domain Eukaryota; kingdom Metazoa; phylum Chordata; class Aves; order Strigiformes; family Strigidae; genus Strix; species Strix uralensis. The sequence goes on from NC_134012.1 coordinate 50,558,094, forward strand.
AAACAGATAGACAGTCATGTTCATTCTGTGTTCTCCATTATGCCTACATCTACAAAGATATGTGTATATCCTTACTAAAATTATCTGATATGAGAGAGCTGCGTAGGACTGCGCCACCACCAAAGGCACCAGGTGTGCTGGAAAGGGACCTTCATTTGCTGATGTATAAATTATACTTACTGTCCAAAGTTCAGCCATTTTCCTGTTTTCATCCTGGAAATTTACTAACTATTGGTATTTTAGCAAATTTCATTTCTGAAGCTAAGGGAAGTACTGTGCAACTTACTGTTATTTCTTCTTGATTCATTCCTTAGTAGAGGGGAGAGAGAAAACCAAAAAAAATTGAAAAAAGCCAGCAAGTTCCCCACTGTAGAAAGATGTATTCAAAGTATTGCAGTTCAGGAAACTATCCAGTTTTCATAAGAATCATCACAAAGCGGTTTACATTATTTTTCTTGTCTGGTATCTACCAGACTGAATTATGGCAAGACTGGTGTCTTTTGTGACATGCAAGGGTATGTTATACATTTGTGCAGATGAGAACATTATTTCAGCAAGCCATTGCTCTGATTAGATATCTAATTAAAAATACATTTTACAGAATAAAGATGTTATTTATGAGCTTGCTGGACAAAATATTACAAAGAGCACTATGTTTTGGTTTAAATGCTCAGAGAGAAATAAACCTGCAGAAAGTCAGTTGGTAGTAAAAATGCCTATAAAAGTAATAGAAAAGAGACTTGTGCCTTTATGACAGTACTGTAAAAGTCTTGAAATAGTAAAACATAAACATCATCAGAATTTGACATACATTGCAGTACATTTACAGAGTCATTTTATCAGGAAAATGAAGAAGGAAGTAGAAAAGTAATTGAATATGTCTCTGACTTCCCTTCAGTTGTGAAACAGCATTTGTTAATACCATGTGCATGTAGATTTCCAGTCCTTGCAAGAAACAGAAAACGAACAATTTATTTACAGCAGCTCTGTTTTGCCTTTTACTAGACATAGAAGCAGAAACTCTATAGTGAGCAATCAACCTCTTGCCAATAGTTCTGCCAGAGGTCATTGACCAGAATTGCTGCAAAAGCCATTTAATGTGCACAAAAGTCATAAAATTCCCATCATGCTTGATGCTGACTGTGTTTTATTTGAATATACTTAGATGACATATTGAATTCTAGAGTTTGTAGATTTGATTGCAAATAATGAGTCTAGCAGTTCCTGAATTAGGAAAAAAATGTCAGTTTACTAGAAATTTGATTTTCTTATTATGGCTTGCAGCACCATATGAAGGACAAGAAATGCAAAAAAACCTCAGGTCTGAATGAAAGAAGGAACTTGCATATAATACCACTATTCTTGAAATAATCACATGCCCAGATTGAGTTCTTTCCTATGCTAATGGCTAGTTAGATATTTAAACAGACATTTCTACATACACCAATAACATTTGCAATAGCCATGGGAAATGTATGGTTTTGCAATTATGAATAGATACTTAGCACTGCACTGGTGGGTAACTTTTCCCCCATGAATCACAGTTCAACATTTTAAAAAGTTATTATTCGAAGTGTTGACTTAAAAATATTAACTATTGCCACTTAATATTTAGAAATTGCTTCTGCTTTGTGTCATTTTCATTAGAAATATTGTGTTTTAGATGATCTTGGAGTCTTAACATTTTTAAGTCTTTTAAAGGGACTTTGTTAAAGTTACTACAAGTAATACAATGTTCTACCATTTTCTACTGAACTTTTCCTGAACATCTGCACATTTGTAACAATACTTAGTCAGTCTAATCTATGTCTTTGGCAGATAATTTGACATTTATTTTGCAATACATTTTTGCACATTTAACTTTATTGATTTTATGAGCAGATATTTACAATAAAGTGTTGCCTGTTCTACAAAGACACATGGTGTGCCATAGAGAATTGTTGACACTGGAGGACACCACCCGAAAAATGTAAGACAGATGCACTGGTATTTCTCCAATCATCCAGAGTGTACGTGCAAATAAGATTACCACACTAGTAAGTGTGTACATTAAATGTCCATAACTAAATACATAAATCACTTCTTGCCAAACCTAAGCATTTGTACTTTTTTGCATAAATCTGAGGACTCTATCTTTTTAGTAAACCTATCCTTTTTAAATTGATAAACAAATACAGGGAGAGTTGTAGTAATATATTTAAGGAAAACTTAAAAGCAGGACAGAAATTTAATAAAAACAAGTAGCATTGTATAAATCTAACATGAATCTATAATAAAACCAATAATTTTACAGTAACTGGCCACAATAACGCTTAATAAGACAGTGTTGAGAAATTGGGTCAGACTTCTGTAAAATTTTCCAGTTTATCCATTATTATGAATGATAAACCTTCCAACACTCTCACTTCGGGGATTTAAGTATTCCAGTACTCAGCGCACAGAATAAAAAATGCTTTTTACTTGATGAGAATTAATTTCTTTGCTGTGGGAAAAATATGCAGTATTCATCTTTTTAATGGTTTAAAGTCCTTGGAAAAATACCTATAGCCCCAGAAGTAAATAAACAACATCAGGAAAGGGGTAGTTCTGAATCATATCTTTCCTAGTGTTCATATAATCCCAATGAATTTTACTTTTATCCTGTTTCCAGATCGTGTAGTGTGGAACCATGTAAAACAGTTGCAAATCACAGATATTTTATTGAACCATATATACTCTCTTAGATTGCCGATGAATTCAGCACTTGAGAGGTTATCTGTGTAACATGATACATGGCCACTAACAGCACTATTCACATTAGAAAACTCCTTTCCATACTCCTCACCCCAAAATACTCTTTACCAGAAATTCAACTCAATTAAAAGATAATTCAGTGTCCAAGATTACCCAGCCTCTAACCTTTCTTATAAAAGAACTAATAAAGAGGACAAAGTACCTCACTTTAATAGAAGGTTTGGGGTTTTGTGTCCAATAGGAACTATACTTCATTTCAAATACATATTGGGAAGAACAGCTGCAGCCATGGAGTTCAAACTTGCTCTTACCTCTCAAGGAAGTGTTCTTTGACTCATTGTGGGGAATATTCTGAAAATGTCAACTCACTGGTCAAGACGTAGATGGAATCATAAGAATTATTTTTAAAGGTAGTGAAAGCAAAAAAGAAAATAAAATTATGAACCCACATCTTGAATTCTGTGAACAATAGCATTCACTCCAACTCAGAAAACAAATAATAGAAATGGAAAAGCTATGTATAAGGTGACAAGGAAGATTAGCAATATGGAGCACCTTTTCAGCTCAGAAAACACGGAAGTGGTACGATGGAAGTATATAAATTTATGACTACTAGTACAGAGGAATTGAATATGGAACATCCTCAGCTGTCATAATACTATTTAATTTAGTCTTTCTGTCATAAAACTATTTTTATTTAACTTATTCATTCTGCTTGATGACCTCACTGATCACCTAAACTTTGGGAATGCATACCACTTGTTTTATTGTTTCATGCTTTTCCTTTTCTGCTACCAGTTACCATCAGACACTGCATATTATAATCTTTGATCACATCCAGGATAGTCATTCTTTCAACTTTTAGTGGGCAGCATAGCTAAATCCTGCACTCATGCAGGTAGCAAGGTACCTCTTTAATACAGTGAAACTCACTGATTCTAAACATGAAGCTATGTATATTTGAAAAGAAAGAGTTTGTGCAAAATCAGGAGTATTGTTCTATTGCTATGTATTTCCAACTTTAATTTTAACTACTCAAAGAAATAAAATTTTAATTACTTTTGTTGGTATATTATCAGCAGACTGACACATTGTCCTAAAGCCTTTTCTAATAATGTCTCTTTAGCTAAATTACATTAATTTAATTAACCTAATCCCTCTGCATAGTTCAAGATCATCACCCCTCCAAGTCAAGATCATTCAATGTTTAAATACTTGTATATTGCCTCACTCACAGGTTGTTTTCATCCCAGCTGCCAACAGTCGAGGTCATTCTTATGCTTTTTCTATGCCTCAATGAATCTTAATTGACTGATAAAAAGTGTAATAACTTCAATGGGAAAGACTGACAGCACAAGATCCTCCCAGCCAAAAAAACATATTTGGTGCTTAGAACAGTTCCATTATAGGCAGGAAATGGGAGAAAAATTATAAAATATATAGAATCCCATTTCAACCTTCACACAGGTTAATCCAAGCACTGAATTGCTGCAAAACCAGGCAGCTCCAATGGAGTAGGCAGAATCCTGAAACAGAGCTGCAATAGAGACCAGGAGAAATCGCGCTTAGAGATTAGTGTTGCCCAAAGTGCAGCCTGTAAAATCTTTCATGCCAGAGAGTTCGAAAGAGAGGTCCTTTCCATTGGCACTTCCTCTTTGTTAGCTGTGGCAGTATGCACCTCAGGTACAGTACCTCCTTTCACAGTTGTACTGGGCAGCAGACACAGGAATAAGAATAATCTACCCTAGTAGTGCCATTCTACCAGCTTTTCAACAGCCAGATATCTCTTGCCATTACCAGGCATATTCAGATAAACACGAACATTATTTCTCCAACGGAATTTTGTGTTCTCTAGATATATTGATTCAACGATTTTATTCATTCGAATTATTTTTTATTCTTAAGAATCTCCTTTAAACTATTTTTCTGCCACTGCAGGTGTGTTTAGTTCCTATCACCTATAATTGACAACACTCTTCTCCAGATTACTGTTGAGGATTTTAAAATAAGGTTTTAACTAATTCAGGTCCTATCATTCCCCATCATACTTTGCTAGTTCTCATTAACTTTTATTTGTCAGACTGCAAAGCTCATTCTGATGTTCATACTCAAGCAGATCTAAATCAGTTGTGAGAATAAGATTTCGTCATACTTTACCAATATATTACAGAAACCTAATCATATTCATTGTGTTCCTTTCATCCCCTAATTTAGTAACTACATTAAAAGGGGAGGTTGTCTGATAAGTTCTATTCTTTATCATCAAGGTTAGTGAGTTGGTATTGTTTGTTATTCTGCTTGCAATAAATTACTTTCCTCATTAAAACAAGCATTCTTTATACATTTCAGGAAATTCTCCAGCCACAGCATCTAAATCTAAACCATCACTTATTTCTAATATTAGCCTTTTTATAAAAACATTCTAAAAATAACCAACTTCCTCTAAGCATGTTACATCAGCCTATACAACGAAAGGATAAGGTGAAGAGAGGATAAAAACTTAATGTTCATAGAGTCTCTTGTTAAATGCTTGTGATGCTTTTTCTACCATTACTTCTTCATTACATATGAATTATAGCTCTTTTAACGATGATACTCTGGAAATCAGAGGGGCTTAGTTTTATTCTGCTTCTTCACATCCACAAGCAATGTAAATCTATTTTAAAGCTGATTTAAGGTAATTTGGAAAAGTAAATCTGTGATGATTTGATCCTTTAAATTCTTGTATGCTATGTAATTAGAAGCATGTTGCACTGAAACCAGGAACCACTCTTTCTCAGCATATCTGGAAAATATATTTTTCCAGATTGAAAAAGCTGGGTGCAAGAGTCATTGACCAGAAATAGTCCTGCACTGGTCTGACCTGTTCTGTTTCTCCTTATAGGTAATTCTGTTTAATTTGCTGACACTATTCATGCCCTCCCAAGAGAAAAACATCTGAAAGGGCACAGCCCAAAGAAGCAGAAACTTATCATTTCCAGGGCAGATAATTTTGTTTTGGGAACATACTAGGAAAGGTAGGGTTATTGGTCATCTGCAATAATACCCTGATGTAATCCAAAAAATACAAGGTATTCAGCACCCTGTACAGGATCTGTTTCCTCAGACCTGTCACAAAATTGGGGTCCTAGACACTATTATTATTTATAATGATCAGGAAAAAGCATCACACAAGAAACTGTTAATAAATCTTTATTTTTCAGTGGTAACTGCCACATCAAATCTGTCTGATGTATTAAAACACTGGTTTTTAGACACTGAGCACCTACATTACCATCAGTTTTCATGGCAAATATGCGTGCCTCATTTATGTTACATTTAAGTATAATTCACAGTATAGTACTAGGTCACAGTTTTCCTGAGTTGCGTTGCAAATCAAAAGGCATCATTAAAGAATACTTCTTGATTATTTTACACTTTCTGTTATTCTGAAGATAAAACCTTTAGACAAGCCTATCATTTTCCATTTTTCCTGGGTCAAAGTAAAAATGATTCATATGTCAATCAATTCATCTTGGGACCTATAACATAATAACATAGTATTCCACATGACTTCAGAGTTGATGGAAGGAAAAGTATCATGCTATATTGACATTATTATTTTAAACATTCCTTGCTCTCAGCAAAGTGGCATAAAGTGATTTACTTTCCATTTGCCTGTAAAAGGGAAATTGACTTTTGAGGCACAGTGTACTAACAAGCAATAACTCTTTCTAGGTGTATGTCAACTTAAATGTTCCAAAAATAGTGCTCCTTCTTGGTTTATTTCTGTAAAAATTTCCCTGACTCTTAGCCAAGTATAGAATATTCGGTTAAGTATTACACTTTGGCTCAATAATAAAAAAATATTTTTTTCTACATCTAAATATTTTTCATTCTGTTTTGAATAGGCAGAAGGTAAGGCAAATTTCTGACAACATTTTCAGGAGCTTCCCTTTAAAAATGAAAATGTATCCTACAGTGTTCAGCTCCGTATAACACAATAGCAGAAAGAAATTGGCTGGAATTCAGCAAAAAACATCACAGTAATTAAATTCCAATGCAGCTGATTTATCGGGAGTTATTAAAACATCTTTATATATACAGCTTTGAGAAACACTAAGCAAAGCAAGGAATGAAACCTTCTAATTTTAAGACTTATCCAGGGTGATGTATCCAAATATAATGTATATGAAGGAGGTGATAAAAGGGAAATCATACAATACGTTACTGAGAAAATGTAATCAGACTGATATGTGCATGAAATTATTTGTCAGAAATGGAGTAAGTATTACCTGAGTGATTTACTATTGACCAAATATTTAGGACAGTAGATTTGGAGCTATTTAGGACCAAACTAAATGTTTAAACCAGACTGTACACAACAGAAGATCAAAAGTTTTTTCTGTAGTGCCTGCGTAGCTCTGAAATTCCCCTCTTCTCAGCCTGCCTTTCTGATGATTTCCAGCTCATGCTGCTAAATTCCCTTTTTTCTCTTCAGGCTTTTGAAAAAGAGAATTCGACAAATGGGGAAATCATGAAAGGGAGAAAGAAATATAAGGTTTTTTTCGGTTGTCTGGAATGTTGGTTCCGTATTGGATTTTATGTCACACTCTAGTTGTCTTTGAGACACTCATTTTATTCTACATTTAAATTAAGAGAGAGGCACTAAGAATGAAATTTCTCAAGGTGAAATCATGCCCAATTAAATTTAGAGTGACTTTGTTTTTAACTTCAGTAGAAACACAATTCTCTCATGAAAATCCTGTTAATATGTGGGTGAAAATTGAAATGTTAAACAGTAAGGTGTAATTGTATACTACTAGTGAAACAAACTAAATTTCCTCAGGCTAACAAGAATTTACATGCAACAGCTTGACAAACACTTGATTAGAAAACCTGTGAGGTTTCTTCTTCCTTTAATAATTACATTTAACTTACTATCATTGTGATTATGTATTGCCAAAATCTCAGCTAAGATGCTTGGTTGAAATTACTCTCAGTTGAGTTATTCTATAAGCAGTTGAGAGCCCCACTGCGCAGGGACACATTAAGTTTTATTTTATGAACAGTGTAGGATATGCAAAGCAATGTCAAATTGCCTACCCAACCAAGCAAAATATCCTTTCTCCCACAGTAGTCAGGAACTGCTGCTTAGGATAAAGTGAGTAACTCATGCCAGACAACCTGCCATAACTCTTTTCTGTAATAGAGGAAAAAATTTCCTAACAGCTCTTAAGATAATTAACGTATGTTTCTGAGTCATGAGATGTGAGTATTCCTATCTCAGGCCTTGATCCAGAAAACCTCTTAAGCATGAGCTTAACTTTTACCATACTCACTGGGGCCCTAAAAGACATAACTACAAATCTTAGTCATCTGATGAAAGCAGCACTTCTAATTGCTGTATTAATCAATGATATATATCTTTGTGAAGGGCACAGCAAGAAATTTATGTCAGTCACACAAACATGTGCCTTTTTTTTGGTTTGGTTTTAAGTTACCGTTTCTTATGTTATACTTAACAAAAGACATCTTCAGATTCAGTACCAGTCTTTAGTGTTACTACTCATTGCTTTAATGAACACATGCCTATTAATCTAGCCTACTATCAAGCTGTAAACTTTATCTCTGAATTATTGACTTTATCATTTTATAGTGATAATGGAGTATCTATACAGAACAGGACTACTACATAAGTGAGCAAAATAAGAAGTACACAAAGCTTTAGTGGGAGTTTATCTTTGTAGCTATAAAGTTACTCAATATCAGAAAGAAATGCCAATGAGCAGATCTTGCATGATATATATGTAAAATGAATATGTAAAATGAAGCATTTAAATTCTGTCCTCAACAGTGCTGCAATTGGAATCAAAATTTCACTTACAGGTATTGCTTCTATCTATACAATACTACATACTGTACATTTATGTGTGTCTTTTACTACACGTTTCATCACACTGTCTGCTTCAGAATAAGGAACTCGATAGCATATCATGTATCTGAAATGTACGTCCATACTTTTGCTATGTAGAACATTAAGTTTAACTCTCTGTGAAGATCACTGACTCCAGGGAGCAAGCAGAAAGAGGCATGCTTTCTACAGAGCTTTATGAAAGTGAAGTTAGTGAGCAGGTACAGGAGGCTATATTTTAACCTAACCATATAGAACTTCCTATTGAAAAAACTAAAAACACACTACATTTGCTCTTAATGATTGTCTAAATCTTGGAGCGACATTTTCAAAGCCAGGCACATTCTTCTCTGATTTAACAGTTTTAGTACCCAATTTGCCTTTCTCCCTCCTGCTGCTTCTCACTGCATTCCAGGATCTTACTTCATTTTACTTCTCTCCAGGGCCTTGCCTCATTTTACTTCTGAACTGTATTGCTTAGGAACAATCTGAGTAGTTACATAGTGCTTTTCTGCTTTCCTCAATCAGCTGAGCTAATCCCATAAAGCAGAAGAGACTACAGAAGGCACTGTGACTCATTCCATGGCAAAAAAGTCTCTATGCAGTGCTATATGCTTCCAAAAGCAGTCCTATATGTGTCGAGCAGTTGGCCTCTGTCCACAAAATCACGTGAAAAATATTGTAACTGAAATTTTCCCTCCAGTCAACACAGCAATGTACATGCTGGGAATTATTTAGTATTTATTTCTATATCCTGGAACTGATTGGATATCAAAAAGTCCATTGATTTTGCTTATTTGAAGTTTAAAAGTGAAATGTAGAAACAGCCCAGGGTCTGAGAAAGATCAAAGATGAACATAGTTCTAGAGGCTATTTTGGCATGTCTAATCTCTTGATTTAAACACCCAAGGAGCTGTTGCATTTTCTTTTGCTTGACATCATTTTATATTTCTTCTTTCTCACATTATAGTAGAGCATGTCCTAAGGGCAATCGTTCTCTGAGATCTGAGTACCTACTGTGCTATGCCCCTCCTTCCCTATAACCTCCGGTGAATACACTGCATGATTGGAGCCTGAATAACGAGTAAGGACAGCAAATGTAGGCCGCAACACTGTTAAATCCCTTTTAATTGTATGGCTCAGAAAATAACTAGATTGTAATCTATTTGACGTTGTAGTAAAGTCTTACACTGTTTATACTTTCAGGCTTGGAATAGAATATTTCAGAAAGAAAAATCAAGCAATTAATTAAAGGAGCCAAAGAGGGAGGCGGTTGACTGCAGCAATGTGAATATCATATATATGTATATACATATATACATGCATATATATACACACATATATATACATACATATACACACACATAAATACGAATGCATGTATGAATGTAGGACAGGAGCAGTTGCACTGTCAAGTAAGAAATTAATTTTTCATGTTTTGAGGTGAACAGATTGTAGATGTGAGAGGCTATTTTTAGGAGACATAAGCGCATCCTCAGTCTGCTGTTTCTTTTTGCAGTCTTCAGAGTCTGTATGTCCAGCATAAGAGAGCAGCAAAAAATAAGAGTCACAGAACAAGCTTTCCTGAGTGATGCAGTGGTATTTCAGAATAAGGGTATGCTGATGCCTTATCTAGAAAGAATAGCAACCTGAGGAAAAGTCTGAAAGCTACTCATGGGAAGCAAAAGTATCTGAAAAGCAGTATCCCACAGGAGATTACTTACTTCTTGTCCTCTTGCAGTCACAAAGGAGGAAATAGATTGTCAAATGTACCCGTCCCTATCTAAATACAAAGCTCACAATTTGCACAAAAGGCAAAATAACCCTATGATTCATGCAGAGAAGTCTAAGGTAATAGTAATTCTGCCACTGTATAATCATGTCTTCTACACTCAACAAGTACACACAGCAGTGAGTTTAAAATGTAATGTTTCTAAGCAAAACAGAAAGCCGTAGGTGAAGAGTTTTATTTTCTCCACATGATGTTGTTGTTTCATGTGCCACACTTAAAAGAAATTGTTCCTTGTGCCAAATGTTTTCCTTTTTTCAAAATAAAAATTAATCCTAGCAGAATGTTTCCTTCTCAGTTTTCCTTCTCAAATCTGTAATGTTTTCAAACAAGTCGACACAATGATCACTTCCCAATAAAAATGGCAGATTTGTGGGTTCCTCTTTATTACTCCAATTCCTCAGCTGGGATCTTTGTTGGGATCTTTTGGCAGTCATCACATATATACTTTGTGGGTCCTCCTTTCTTATGCTGCAATCAACTCTTTTTGGAGCATACACTAAAAGAGATCTAAGTGACTAATTTGATCACTGCCCATAATCACACTGTATGTACATTTTTTTCACTAAATTATTTCAAACTGCAAGTGATCTAGATCTTTCTATCTAAACACTGACAATGTATTAGATCTTTAGGGTATTTGTAGTTCTTTAAGTTTTCTGCTGGGATTGCTTAAGGTTAATTTTTTGAAGTCTATTTTATGTAGATCCTCCCAGTACGTCATTTTCACAAGTGTTTTTGCCAGTGATCTCATACAGAAAACATTGCAATAGTCAGGCAAAGGGCATTAAAACAATCATATTTTTTTAAATACTTGATGAAAAGTCACAGGGATACTTGTTGCATTTTAACAGATTGTTTTACACAAATATGGTTTTGTGTTCACACAATTCTTCACAGTATCTGGAGTCTGGCGTGCTTTCAGGAACAGAAAATATTTTTTAGTCACAAACCAGTTAATTCACCTCAGCACAGTCCTTCTCACTAGATATCGAGGAGAATAATCATGTTTTAATTTAAGGTTTGTAAGTGACAGTACTTCATCTTTTTAAAAATATTTGAATAAAACGTGGTTAAATGCTACTGAATATGAATTAAACTGTTTAATTTAACATATTTTAAACTGTAAAGGAAACCATACATCAGGTAAAATGTTCAGTAAAGGATAATAGGACTACACAGGAATATTTCTTTCTGTGGAAATTAAATGACTGAATAAGTATTTTAACAACATATGTAAAAAACTCATTTTTATCTTATTGGACAAAAGCACTTTCACTTTTAGGAAAAAATTTGTATTTGTGAATATTTACTGTTTGTAGTACAGATGTTGCTCATAAAGCCGCAGGTTTTGGGTCAATGTGATTATACTCCAAACAACTGAACTTGCAAAATGTTGAGGGACATTCCTGGCGGTGATGATTTCAGCTGGGAGAGCTCAGTATCTTGGTGGCCATCACCCAAAAACTGATAAAATTTTGAGAGCTGCTGGATGACCACTTCAGTATTCCACTAGCTCTTAAACCAGTGCATTTTCCTGGGATTTTCCTGTGAAGGTGTGCTTATAACTTTGTATAAACAATTGATAAATTAACCTTTTTTCATTCTCTTTCTACTAGTTATAGGGAAAACTCTATTTCAGAGTCTGTTCCCCAATCAATACTCTCAGTCTGATTATTCAAGAAAAGTAAAATATCCCTCATGCTTTCTTTGATTACTCTTTGCTCTGCCCGAAAGATCAAGCAGCGCACGCTAGTCACTGGGTCTAGTCCAAAACAAATGGGGAGCTGGCACCTGAGGAGACTGGAGCTGTGTATTCTCATCTTAGGTATGGCTGTTAAGCTAGCCTTGCCATTAAAATCCACTGTTCTTGCTAAGTTTATTAACAGGGAATGTAAAGGAACTTTAAATAATACAGAAGGCTTTTGCAGCCTGTAGATTAGCTAGAACATTCAAGAGAGAAAGTTCCTACTCCTTGTGAGCACTTCAGAGTAGTGACAATTCAAAAACATTTATGAAGACAAATAACTCCCTGCTAAGCTTTTGTTTAAAATTCAAGCGTGACCTATTCTGGATTGTTTTCAGGTCATCTGAATTTTTGTCAAATTAGGGAAGAAAGATCATTATCAATGTCATATAGCAATGGAAAACACTAAATTATTAATGGCCTTTGTACACTAGGAAGGACTGGGAGGTGTAAGACAAAGGGTAAGTTTAGTCATAGATTACTTAAGGTATTAATATTGTAAATCAGGGAAGACAGACTTTTTTTCCCTAGTAATTGTTCAGCAAAGAATGAAATGTTACATTACCTACAAGAAGTAAGTCTCTAGAAATTCCCCGATCCTTATCAGGGCTATGATTTACAAGTATGAAAAGGACACTGTGACTCTAAGTTGAAAATAAATCAGAGAAAATATCACAAGCCATCAGTCTTGTGAGTCTGCCTACAAAAAATTCCCTCATTCTCAGTTACATTGTACACATGAGAGAAGTCCTCCTCATGGCCTAGAATTAGGAACAGTTTGCAGGATATGATGTATATCTACTAAGAACAGGGAGTGCAGAAAAAAAGCTTGAACAGGTCAACAGTGACAGAATACCCACTAATTCCAGGGAGTCACACTCCAGATCCCTGGAGGATTTTCTTGGACTGTCTGAGTCAGGGTCCTCATCTGTGTAACTGTGTAACTGCTACTGCTATGAGCAGCGTGACCTTCCTGACTATGTGGGACTGTGTAAAACAAAAACGTATCTATACAGAGGTTGCATGGAGAGGACAGAGTCAGGAAACTGGGAACTCATTGAGGGTAGCGTTTTCCTGTGTATTCAGACAGCAATGTACGTGTATGTTTTCACAGTCTAGGAAGACGTTTCTGAGATTTCAGTTTAAATTTATTGCATGAAAAAATGCAATACATTTGGATAAATATATAAAAAGTCAAAACAGCATGCTGGAATGTCTTAAAGCCTCACACCACAACAAGTGGCCGTATTTTTCTCTTGAGCACCATGCAGTGAATGCTGAACTGAGTTTTGTAATAGGAAAAGGTATCTACCCCTTCTGAAAGTCTACACCCCATTGCAAAGGAGACCACCTACAAATATGGTTTTGAAACCTTCATGAAAACTAGCACCCACACATTTTCCTTTGATGTACCAGTAACCTGGTCGTTTCTTTAATGTCTGCCAGTCTTACATTTTCAGTACATAAAATTTATTTTCAGTAGAGTTATGTGAATATCAGGGAAAATGCAAGCATATAAATGCTGCTGCAAATTAATTACTGCAAATAAACATTTTCACTGTTTCTGTCAACTGTAGGCAAAGTTCTGTATTCTTCTCATATATTCATATTTTTAAGATCATATTTATACATATTTATTATTCAGAAGAACAGGGAATTGGAAAACTTTTTACTAAAGTGTAATCTTAAAGTTGAAATATTATACTTTGAGTTTTCAATATGTAAATATAAAAATCTCAGAAAGCTTTTTTATATAATTAAACATTTTTGGTTTTACTATTTAGGTAATTGCACTGCTAGCGACTGGGTCTGATTACAGCTGATACATAATGTATCGATCCTTAACCTAGAAGAGACATTTGTCTGGCAGTAGTATCCAAGTTTTATGCAGATGACTCAGGAAGTTTTCATAACATACCCGTGTCTGGCATGAATTATCATTTGTGATACAGCAATTTTAAACCTGAACCTTTTGGAATGCATTTTTTTGGTGTGCTTATCCTATGTGCAAAATTTTCTCTTTAAATCATCTTATGGTTTTATGTAAGCCATGCTTTCCTTCTTCATCTACAAAATCCCTACTGCCTGTATAATGTTTGCTGCACAATTCTATTAGCTTCTAAAGTCTCCCTCTGCTCTCCTATAAAACTGCATATGTTTGAGTGAACTGCTGACAGAAAGCAAGTCTCTTTGTGAACTGGACTGTAACTCAAATGAACATTTATTCCAGAACAATGATATGAAAAAGTTAATTCTGTAATAAAAAGTTCTTTATTATGGCTTCTTGATGGTTGAGGTTAATAAAACTGGAAGAAGTCTTTAAATTTTTTAAAAAATGCTATTAAAGTATAAATTAGAAAAAAATCATTATATTTTAATTTATCAAGGCTGTTTTCTAATATTCTTCCTTCACCTTAGCACAGTCCATTTGATATATATTACCACAAAAAGGTGAGCCATAAAACATATTAAAAAGTAAATTAAAGTAATAAAAATAAAACTAAACTCTCCTTTTGATAAAGGAAGCTTTATTTTTAACAATCAGTCTCAGGAAAAGATACTAAAATGCTCTCAGGAAAACAAATACTCTTAAACATTCAAAACTTGTTATTTCCTTGTTGAACAAGTTAGAAACCAATCTGAAGTGTAAAATGTAGTTTTGAGATTTTGTGTCTTATATAAAATGTAGTCAAGTTTCATTATTTTTCTGAGTCATACCATTTTAATGTTTTCTAATTAGATGTATTTACCAATCTTTCACACTATAAGATGCCACAGAAGCAGTAAAAATGTAGTTACAGGCATTAAAAATCATTAGTAAATTATGGGGTTTTTTCCAGGTGATAACATACAAAATTTCCTTCAGAAGATATACATTTGGAGAGAAACCACATTGCATAAACACTACTGTAATTGAGATATTGTGTAAAATGACATATTATAAAGCTATGCTTTCCTTTCTGCATGTTTTTCCATATGTTGTCAGGGGCATAAGACAGAAGTATTTTGTTGTTAATAACAAGTAAGAATAATTTTACTCAAGATTTTATTTTTCATGCTCCAGAATAATTTTTATTATTTTCTGCCAGTCAGATGCAAGAGATGCAAAAATTACACATGGGTAAAACAAAATAATTTAAATGTTTGTATATACTTAAATAACATATCTGCGTGGAAGCTATATGACCTCTGGAGTAAAAGGTCTGGGATATATAAAGACAAAGACATGCAGTCAAGAAAACTGGTTTTGAGTTGTTTGCTAGTATTTACTTATGTATTACACAGCTATACTTCCTGTAATTTGTTATTTACCCAAAAGTGAATGACTGTCATATGAATGTGTCTATTTTCTAATGAAAATAATGAAAATTTTCATTTTTCTTGTTTCAGGCAAACATTTCTGCTTCTGAAGAAGTACAAAGAGGAGTTCTTAAGGAGAGTAGCACCTCTTCCTTTATCCTCTTTTCTCATGTCTTTACCTGCTCAACACAATCCACCTTTGTTAACTTTTCCTACCATATGTAAGATGTCTCTGCAACCACAAGCCAACAGTCAGTAGGGCTAGTGCCCTGCTTCTGAGTAGAGGCTGGGACATCCTGCTCATTTTCTCTCCCTAGTCCTAAATCAGAGGATGTAGGAGACAATTACCTTTGTAAACATTAACTTAATTTCTAAAAACTAGATTAACAGTTCTAATCTGATATGTTTCACTAAACATTTTAGACATTATTTCTTAAGATAGTTTAAGTTTGGGACTCCTATGTACCTTAAAACTAAACAAAATCAACTAAAATATAACCAAAAAAAAGTAGAAGTAAGTTTTCTTCTTGTTTAATTCCTTTGAAACTCAGCATTAGTCTTGAATAAATACATTTTTTGATCATACTTTTTCAACTTTAGAGGTTGGTTTTAAAGCACTTTGTATGAGTAAGTATTTAAGACATTATCTTTAAAATAACCATATATGATAGAAACTATTTATGTAGCTGAAGAGTTCTTTGAAAAAAATCTATGATGTGAGGCACAGCTGCAAAGTAAATTTCAAAAGATTTTCATAAAACTATAATCAGTATTTAAAGTTACAAAAAAAACGCTCAATTTTTTCTTTATCTTGGTAAAGCATGCTATATTATTCCTGTTGACCAAAGTGAGTAGTCAGTATGAAATGCACAAGCAGTTATTTGCTTCAACATAAATTTCTAAGTAACAGAAACACCATTTAAAATATATTTTCTTAATAGCTCTCTGCACGTACAATCAGAGTCAAGTCTGCCTATGTCAGAGTAAATCATTATATTTTCCTCAGAGGGAGATATAAGGAACATAAGAAGGTTTTTAGTTTTATTCGGTTTTTATACCTGCAGGTTTAGAATTTGTTTTCCACTTTCTGAGCTCAGATTCTTTAATACTGTAAAATAACTCTGATAGTCCAGAAATATGTGTTGTTGTAACGCATCATAAAGCTGGACTGCAGAGTCATTCCTGTCATCAGAGAAGAGTGAAGGAAGTCCCATTAAACACACTAGAAGTTCAGCAATAATAACTAAGTTTGAGAAAGGTGGAATTGGTTTAGTCAACACATTTGCAGCCTATATTAGGAGATACTTGTTATGGATAATAAACTACAACATTATCTGCTCCCAGCTTTTGCCATGATCTACTGATATAACCAAAAACTCTAGCAATACTTTATAGATGTTGTTGGCTTTATGAAATTAATTTCTTCATCAACATACTCTGAGAATTTCCAATGTGCTCCTGGTTTCATGGGTATGTTCTTATGGATGTAAGCTTCCAATGAAAAGAATAACTAAGCACAGTTTTGAAAATAAGAAATTCTGTAAGGTGAAGAAATATCCATTCTCCTAGCTTATGTATTTCATATTGTACTTTGTACTAGTCTATTTCTTAAACTAACAGTTATAACTGTAATATATTATTTGTTGTAATTCAATTACGCTCAATTGTAGCTGTTGAACGACTGAAAATGCTGAATTGCTGAACTGTTTTGCACAGAGAATTAATGAGGCATTTTAATTCTCATAGTTGTTAGAGGAAACATTTTTAATTTATAAGTAATATTTGGTTTCAAGAATTATATACTCCACCACAGCAGTAAATAATAGCCCCATTTGACATTTTATACTCTGGGATTCTGTGATGGACCAAGTATGAGAAAGAGACAAAAATCATGGGTCAAAAAGATGCTTTATGCAGGGGGCATGTATTTATTTATTTTCAGGACATGATTGTGACCTGATAATCCTTTTGATGGCATCAAAAACCAATACTATGATATTACCAGGCAAATCAACATGCACTAAAACCCAATGTTCATTTTTTCACTACTTGCTTCAGTAAAAAAAGTCTTGCTTTGACAAATCAATTCAAATTGTGACTTCACCAGAAGATTCATTTTCTTGTCAATACAATCCCCAATAAACACATGTGAAAAAAAGCCCCACCAATGTATTTTGGTATCACAGGAAGTTTTCCTTATTTTTTGTGCATTTGAGGACTGCTTTACTCCTAAACAAGCCAGTTTCAATTTACTTTATTTATCAATAGTCCTACATTACTATGGACACACCTGAACATAGACTGCATAAAATCAGAAAGAATTACACTGCAATGGTGACATTCCTGAGTAGTTTGTGATGTGTAACTTGGGTTTAAAAGAAGATATTGCCTCTATTGAAGCTACAGCATTATATTTCCCTGGTAGGGAATGACCACAATTACAAACTGCCATATTTTTTAAGGAAAATACTATAAAATCTTCTGTAGATACAACTTCTGTATTTTTTTGTCTACAGAAGGATACCAAATGGCCCATGACGTGAAGCATTTGGAAAGGCTGAGAGAAGTCTCTTGGTAGTCCCATTAAAAACTTTCCAGAGAGTACTATTTCTTTGAGTATTTGGGAAAACATAGAAATTTCATTACAATATTAAGACTGTAAGAGAGATATATCTTATGTCCACCTCTGCACACAGAAATTGGGAAGGAAAAAGGATTCAATTATTTTCTGTATGCTTCCCTTTAACACTACAAATCCACTAATGGCCTCCAGATATCAGGAAAAGTCATCTAAAGGACTAGAGGTAATAGATGTCCCCAGTCTGGTATAATATTTGTAATACCTGCTGTCACTCTGGCTAACCTCCACAGTGCTATTCCCTGCATGCTGCAGGTGATAACCACTGCTGGTGAGGAAATAGTGGTGTTGGGACAGTCCTGAGCAATCCCAGTGAAATCCTGGAGAGGCATATGAATGGTGGATCAGCAGCATATTGATATGGAATGGTGATGGATTTTTTTAGATGAGACAGGTTGGGGACAAGTGTTTTATCGATTTCTGGGGTAAGGAAAAAAGTGAAGAAATTATAGTTTTGGTAGTAAAAGTGCTTTTGTTCTACCTGCAGAAAAGCAAAGAACATTTTCTTTTATTTTTATTAAAGTTATTAAGTCTAACTTGTCATTTATTTTTAAGCAAAAAGCCTACTTTTACTGTACTTCAAAATATCCCTCAAATCTCCAGAGACTTCTTCTGAGAGAATCCAGCAACCATAAACATCTTTGACTTTTTAATGCATTAAAATATCAATAATGTAAAAGACTATTCTAGAAGAACTTTAGAAAAGTGCTCTACTGATTTTAATGTTACAGCACAATATCCCTTTCTGCAATAAAATATTTGTGCATCTGTTACACCAGATATCTTTATTGAACTATTTACTTAATGTTGGGATTTTTTCTCTGTAAACCTTGTATCTTCATCTTTCAGTAGTCAAAACTATTTTCATCAGCTGGGAAAGACATTTGCCTCCTGGGAACTTCCCCACAGTTATTCTGAGCTCTGCACATGAATCTGGAGCTTTTATATAAGAGTTTAATTTTCATGCTGTTTATTTCATGCTTTACTTTGGTCAGCAATTTTGCTGCCTAAGGGATAGTTCCAAAATTGCCATTAAATAATCAGCAGATACAGGGTTGAGATAAGTTACAGGACACCCTGCTAAGATTTTCAACAATATCTGTAATGGGATAACTAGGAAATAACTTAATGGATTTGAGTTTTAGTCTGTCCCAAATGTTCAAAGAAAATTACCTCAGAGTTAAACCTCATAGTTACAACTATTTGAAGCTTGATATATCTATGTAAAATTGTAATTTTTATTCATTTGCCATGCAAGTATCTAGGTGCTACTTTTTTAATTTCTGTATTGTTTAATAGCAGAAAAGATCATACAGCCAATTACATTGGTTCCATTCAGATGGATTTTTATATGTCTATCTGATCCTATAACTAGGAATATTAGTATAATACTAAAAATGTAATTAATCTAAATCTTAAAAAAAAAAAAAAAAAGCCAGAGAGAACTCTGTGAAGTTTACTTAAAGAGCAGTAATTATATTCTATGTGATTCTTTTCCTCTAGAGAACTATTTGCTGTAAAACAGCGTCAGTATATAAAACAAATCTTATATGTAACTCATATAAGTTAAAAACCACATTTTTTTAAGCTCTTTAACAGAGCTTACCAGAGACAGTTAAGAAATATTGAGAGACACAAATAAATGACTAAGAAAAATGAGACAGTAAACTTTGCAAAAGGAAACAGTTAATGACTTTCTAGTTAAAAATTCCCACTTCCCCATCTCTAGCTTTCCTTCTCAAAAAAAAAAAAAAAAAAAAAAAAAAAAAAAAAGTATAGTATGGTATAAGTCTAACTGCTCTAATTCTTCCTAGAAAGAGATTATGATGATTAGCCATAGTGGTCTTTAATTAAGGTATAGCATTTCTTTTTAGGATTTTGGTTCTGCTCTTCAGCTTTTATTACAGCCTTGGTGTTTATCAGCCCCTTCTTCACAGAATACCTCCAGAATAAACTTACTCTTCCCTGAAAGGAATTCCTGGAAATTGAGTGACTTTATTTCCCTGGAAGAGTTACTCATAAAATGTATAAGTTTTATGGTATATTTCATCTTTTTTTCCTGCTTTTTCTATTTTATTGTGATCAGCAGGATTTAATAAGTTGGTTTTTATGTCAAGAAAAAAACCAAAACACACAGCACAGAACATCATATGAATACATTTTTCCTATGAATCTGGCAGAAAATCTCATTTGATGTTTTCTCTGGCAAATTACACTTAAGAGTGACTCCGGAAACACATGTGATTACCCTTCCATTCAGCCTTTGTTATGTATATGTCATTCTTTTTCCCATTTCTTTTGGTAAGTTTACTTATAGACATATTGTGAATGCTTATTCTATGCTACAGCTACTACACATGTGATACTTGTGTAACAAGAGGTGAAAAATGGAAAACATAATTTTTCAGCTCCAGAGAGTTGAAGAAGCTATTTCCAAAATTATGCAGTCCAAAAATCCTATGAATACTGGAACTTTGGTTTCCCTGTGAAAAAATAATTTCATCTCCATCATTTATATTTTAATTAGAAAAATAATTTTTACATTACTTACAAATTGAAGAGGAAAATTTGCCTTCCACAAAAGTCAGTATCTTGTTTACCACTCAATTCAGTCACTTCAAAACAGATTACTGCTAAATACTATTTTTTCCCTTGTGACTTCTCATTCTCAGTCTATTTCTAAATTTAATACATGATGAATTCACAAAACAACAAAACAGAGTATTTCTTGCTATTCCCTACTGAGACCCAGCATAACAAATACATATTGCCAGCCCTGGACAGGAGAAGCTCATTGGATTTCTAAGATGTCAGCATCTCCATTTTGCTATTTTTTGTAGACAAGAGTGAAATTATTCATTTCTGCCTGATTAATGTATATTGATGAGACCAGTCTATTGCAGAAGCCTTTTCCTACATTTTTTCTTTTCAGCACTCTATAAATCAGTATAAAAAGAAAATCCAACTGTATTTTTCATAAATTCAAGCCAAGAGTTGCAGTTAAAAGCAGAGTAATAATCCAGCTAGTTTTAGCAAATCAGCTGTCTACCCTAAGGTACTCATCTAATATCCCTCTATAATCAATGTTTTCCTAGAAGGCAGTTTCACCCATTGTAAGATAACTGACAGAAACAGATGGACTAACCAATTCTCCACAAGTATTGGCTTCTATTCACTGAGTGCACAATGAGCCTAGCTAGCACAGACAAAGTATCTAACTATAGGTAAGAAAAGTTAGGTGACAAGTGTCTCACCTTATATTTCAGGGGATGCTTGGTATAAAATAACAAGAAGTTAATATTCGTCTTTGTAGGATGAAATAGTAAACATTCAGAAGTTTAGAAAAGTACAGGTTTAAGAGTTTATGTGCCCAAAACCATGGCCACATATATAACTTAATCTTTTGTACTTCCATTATTTCCTGTCATTATTTTATATTATTTCTTCTAACCTTCAGCTTTGTTTTTAATTCTGTTAATGAATCCTGAAATAGGAAAAAAAAGTCTCATATCTGTTCTTGACTAATTTCCCACCTTAAGCTACTCTATGAAAATGAGATCAGTAACCAAGCTTAGTCTACTGTTCAAATTTTTATTTTGTGTCTCACTACTCCTTTGACTCTCAGTTCTTTACAATCCAACTTCACAATGAAGCACTCCTGGACTCTGCAGTCACTTACAACTCCCTTTACAAGTGTCTGTCATCATCTGAGTACACTAAGTAGTATTTGTTACATGGCTCAGGTGCCCTCTCATGATGCAGAAGCACTGTTACTACACTATAGTTTCCAGTATACAGAGATTTCTTAAGAAATAGTTGGCTTTTAATTAATAAAGAATCTGTGAATTACCAGATCAACTGACTAGTAATCCATAAATCATATTAATCAGAATACCTGATACGTATTTATTGCAGTTAGTAAACCTCTACACCAAGCAAAGATTGTTCAATGTGTTTCTGTACTTTCAAAGAGAAAGAAAATATTGCATTTTTATCAAAAAAAAAAAAAAACAACCAGCTCAACCTGATGAAAAACCTGCAAAAGATTAATTTGACTGAAACTGATGCTTTTCTAAAAGCTAAAATGCTTTCAGTTTCTTCATTACAAACTCATTTTGAGGACTTTAACTCTTTATATGTAATAAAAATTGATAACTTATCTTTATTCCTCAGGTTATTGTTGCACTTATCCTACAGTGTCAGGCATGAGTGAATATACACAGAGTGTACACCAAACTGAGAGTAATCAAACCACAGCAAGGGTGACTCCGGTCCCATATATCTCATACTTTTCTCATTCTTTGAGGTTTGTTCCAATACATGAAAGCAAACCTTAGAAACTTGGAATTTCTTTTAAAGATCAAAAAGCGTCTTTAACAAAAATATTAAAGAGTCTACATGGTTTTCCCACACCACAAAACGATGATGTCTCACATCTTTTTCAAAGCCTGAGTTTTATTCTGACAGTAAAAGGGCTAATTGGGAGAGGGGGGAAAGCAAAAAAACAAAGCTCAATAAAAAATAGTTTCTGTGCTTTGTATTTAGCTTGTCTGGGCTACATTTATTGTTGTTTTATTCAGCTAAACACATTGGTCTTTCCAGTATGATATTACATATTTTATCTGCAAGCAGTGCTATATTTATTGCTTGTTAAATAGGACTCTTCAGTGAACTTCTAAGTGACAGATATTATTTAAGAAATATTTTAAAATTATTTTTGATAGTCACAATTTCTGTCATTAGTAGGGCAAACTGACAAATTATCAATGACATATTTATGCTACAACTGGCATTCTCTGGCAGCCAGGATGTAGGAGCAAAAATTTTGAAGATAATATGTATACAATACACTTCTTGTTTGCCATCTGGTTATTTACAATGAGTTCAGCATTAAGTAGAAGGGGGTGGTGATGGGGTGTTCCTAAACTGAGCTAGTATTTTTGTTGCAAGCAGGAAATGCCATAGATCTTTACTGTTTTGTACACAGCTTCTTATTATGACAATTTCATTTTGTGTGGATTTGAGGCTCAAACATGTCTACACTCCATCTCTTCTGAATTGAAATTGGATCAGAATTATATTTCACCTTTTCTTGAAAGTCTTTTCACCTTTTCTATAATTAATTAACTGAAAAGGAGAGGGCTGGCAGCTCACTGCAGGAGGGAGTGAGAAGCCAGGGGCAGCCCCAGTACAGGGCACCAGGCATCAGTCAGTACTGTGCAACACAACAGGAATGGCTGGTGTACTTAAATTTACTTGCAGATGATCCACTGGTCTCCATTTCCCAAGGAATTAGACATGCACAACAGCTGCTGGATTAATAAATGCATAATACACTTGTGCTGCCTGAAGAGTCACCAAAGGTGTGTGTATCATGGATCCTGGATTTCACTATGAGTTGCTTGTAACATATCTTCTAAATTAGAACATTCACTCTATTCTTACCAAACAGACTGGAGAAGGTTCACGCTATAGAAATGCAGTACGTACTTTTAAGACAATGGAGCCACATCCTGCTTCAACAGGGAGGAGAGCGCTGTGCTTTCTGCTGCCATGGAAGTACTTCACAGTCCACACAATGTGCAGATTTCAGAAGGCTTTCTATAAGGTGTTCAGCTACTACTCCTTTTTCAATGCCTGAAAGTGTGTTATTTATTAGAAGGGTCTACAGTCTGATCCCTCTTTCCTAAAATTCAGTGGAGAGGACCAACTATCCTGAGTAAACAATGTACCTTGCAAGAGTTCAGGAAGCCTATACTGAAATGTAGACTTCTATCACAGTACTACAGAACTACAGTGTGATTACACCCTTTATTCTCCAACTTTATCTTTAAATAAGAATTCAAAATTCAACATGCTTGAGGATGAATTGGTGTATCACTCACCAGTTTAAAATTTATCCCAGACTTTGCAATCACAAAAGGCACAGAAACTTCCCTATTAATGTACCATTTTTAACATATTCGTTCTCAAAAGCATACACAAGAAAAGGCAGAGAATAAGCCTGAACTAACTCCTGGCCTTGTATCTCAAATGTCTCCTTTCATTACAGAAAGATCATGCTCAGTTCTGGTATCAAAATCCGGGGACATGAAAAAGGCAAATGATTCAACAAGGTGATTCAACAGGAGCCACTCAAATGATACAGACTTCTCAAAACAGCCTTACAACCTGAAGAACTACATCTATTTAGTTTATCTAGGTGGTAATTTAGCTACAGACTAGTGGGACCTATACAAAGAAAAAAATGCAAAGGATTATTTAATTTATCAGATTAAAACATAAATATATCAAATGCTCACAAGCTACAGTTAGACAGTTAACCTAAAGAATATAGGTTAACAGTCAGAACAGATGATGAATATATTATAGCATTACAACCCACACACTTGTTCTGAAAGGCTACTTTGGATCACCCACAAGTTCTGGCCTGGATGAAGGAACTGGATTCACACATTACTTTGTACGAACTTAAAGACTGCTGTGTATTCATCTATTGATCTATATTGATTGATTGTAGACAATGTAAATGCTATTACCAGTGAAAAACAAATCGCTGGTTTTTACTGACAACGCTATAAAGAAAACCTTGAAGTTTATAACAATGTTCCTGTCAGTACTTCACTAGTATGATAATATAAAGAAAATCTGGAAACAAAGAGGGATAAAATCGACCATTAGTTTTAGCAAGAAAAATGCTATAGAACTACTAAAGATATTGTTGTACTTCCCTGGAAAAGTGTGAATTTGCAAAATATTTGAAAACACACCATGATTTCTTTTTACTTGAAAGCCTTTTGTGAAAGATAATTAACTGCAACATTAAATCACTATATATGTGAATGTAAAATCTCCTAAAGTGCAAGTTTAGAGAGTATGGTGAGCTCGTCTGCCAAATGTCATTCAAATCAACGCTAAAATCAGTGCTGATCTTAATACTAAACTCAAGCTACTTATCCATCAAATGTAGCCCTAAGGACTTGTCACTGAAACTGATCACAATCATTATTATTTTAGTACTTTGAAACTGTTTGAGAAGAGAGACTTTTTTAACAAATTAACCACAAAACTGACTTAAATGTGTCTTGTAAACTAGATACTCTGTTATACATCTGAATGCTTGATATTCATTATTTCCATTTTCTGCTTCACTGGTCAATTAAATAATACAACAGGGCTTTTTTTCTTCTGTGATTGGATCACCTAACTGTGAACTATTTTGAAATAAGTAAAAAAGGGATAATTTATCTGAGTTTTCCTCTCACAGAGATAAAATGAAGACAATTTGCAAGATAGAGATGACTGAGTGATACAATGAGAGAAGAAAACCAGACCCAGAGAAATTTGTAGCATTTAAGTCCAGTTTTTCTCTTTGGCAAGGAAACCTGACAACTATTTAAAAAGACATAAGTTCATTCTTGAGAGAAAAAGACACATGAACTGTCTTTCTGGAAAATCAATGCTGCCTTGTCATATCTTTACAAAGCAAATGCACTGATGTATTCTTGAAGAATGTATGTAAGATCACCTTTTATTCTGACTTTGACTTTTTAAACTGTATTTTACATTACTTTCACCTAAAGAGAGGGAAAGACAGAACAGGGACACAACAATACTCCTTGCAGCTTCAAAGAAAGAGCTACCAATAATTGCATTTTAGTTCCACTGTGGACAGCCTAAGTAACAAGTTTAGAAGATTTAGGTTAGACATTAAGAAAACCTTTCCATTTATGGTTAACCTCTGGAATAGCCTAAGCAGTTAGGGTATGGAATCCCTGTCACTGAAGATACTTAAGATTAGGTTGAAGAGATATCTCCCAGAACATTTTCAAGCTTAACCTGGGTAAAGATGTTAAAGAAGATGTTAAAGTATATATTTTTTTCAAGTACCTACATAAAAGTAAAAAAAAAAAAAAAAAGAAAAAAAAAAAAGGATGTGGTGGTGGAGGGGGGAATGGAAGCAGAAATTCTTTGAAATAAAAAATTGAAACTTCCTAGTCCACTAAGTCAAAATGGATCGTTTCAATCATATTGACACTCCAATATTTTCTTTCTCCAAATGATATTTTAAGTCAAGATGTGAAAATAGCCCTAAAATAAATACTTGGAAAATAAAATGTTGTATCAAATATCTACATTTTGACTAAATTACAGAGGAAAAATGGGGTGGGAGAAATAAGGTTCGGATAGCACCCGCCTCTGTACTTTTTCCAACTCACTTCACATACCCACTCCCCAAGGTAAATATTAATTCTCTTGTCAGTCATATTGTTGTCACCATAATTAGTACAGTAGATGCATATTAAATCCTTATTTTAATGGCAAATAAAAGCTTTTGAATTAATAAAAACTAACCCTGAATACCGGTGTCAAAATCACAAGACACTCAATAAACATTAGAGAACATTTTCGCATGGAATAATGACTGGAAAACAGCTGTTATTGAAGCTTTCCATATAGTAGTCTCATACAGTAATATAAAATTAAATGAGTAATTATTATGGCATAATCTATAGATATTTCATTTGCCAATAGTTTTTCTTATGGAAGAAGGAGAAATTCAGTTTCAGATTTTTTTAGTTGTTCTTCAGTTTCCTTTGTCAATTCCCTGGTCTGACTGTCTTCTTTCTCATATACTCCAGATCCTTGATATTTCTTAAAACATAAGAACACCTCTGATCCTCTGGTTTGTTTACAGAACATATTTCTTTTAAAAAGTCAAATATATCTATAATCCACATATTTTAGTCCCAGTTGGGCTCATCTTCTGTTCTTTTAGTTGAAGAAAAAGAGACAGACAGTCAATGACAGCTATATTCTCAGCTTTTAAGCCTGTAGCACACTGTTCTAGAGCATATATTTGCCTGTACCTGGCTGATTTGTCCACAGTTCTGTACAATGCATCTGAAATACTGACCATGGAATCATAGAGTATAAGAGGGCTCTAGAAACAGTTCTGTAGGAATCAAGGAGATGACTGAAGAACAGGGATGGCATCTTCATCTTAGAAAAAAAAAAAAAAAAAGTGATGAGGCAGCAGTTTAGGGACATCCATGATAGTGTAGAATCTGAAAACCACCTCTAAAAAAAGCTTAGTTGGATATTTTTTTCCAATTACTGCACATGTGGAGAGCTAAGGCTATAGCAGAACATTTGGCCAGATTCCTATATATATGGCAGGACAGTAAACTCCACCTCTTAGAGGTATTCACTAGTATGTGCCTACACTATTTTAAGGGTACTCCCAATAGGTGCCTTGATGAAGGTTGTTCAGTAATTCGCAATAATTTAAAGAGACTGCTAGGTAAAGAAGGAGAAGCTAAAATAAATAGTAATGGTTTGAAAGAGTAGTGTGTTATATGCTGTGCATGCTCAGTGTCCTTCATTGTTCCAGGGAAAAGAGAAAAACACTTATAAATAAAGTGTCCTAGATCCTTTTCTCCTTCTGGTGAGATCATTCCATTTAAATAGTTTATAAATTAACTTGTAAAATCCCTTTATGGCTCACTGTATACATTTGTAAAGCAACATTTACTTCACCCCATCAGACAAGTTCCACAAACATATCTTGATTAAAATTGTACTTTTTTTCTCCTGGAAAAAATCAGTGATCTCTTTTATCTAAGATTTTGCTTATGCTTTTTTACAATATTTACTTTTGGCTGTCATTATTGCTGCAGATGGCTGAGTAAATGGTATAGCTCAAAACTGTGGTCCAAAACCACAACCTCTTTCATAGAAGATTAAGTTTGCATTTGGCAGTATCTTCCTGCTTTTTAACCTCACAGAGATTGCTCATGATCCATATTTTTTTTAATGAGTATCAGATACTGAGACATCATGAAATTGTCCATTGATTTCTGTTTTAAGCTTTCATGACCCAGCCTGGAAATGTGCATATCAACACATAAAAAATTAAACATATTCCCTGAGCTACCACATCCTTTGCATCACTAGCAATCTCACTGTACAAATCCCCTCTGCACATAGTAAGATCACATAATGTACTCTCAGATAACTCAAATCACACTTGTCTACTTGAAAAACTTGTTATTTAGGGTGTCGCTGACCATTTTTACCTTTAAAATATTTTCCCTCAATTATGTGAGACACGATACTACATAAATGGCATCATGAGACGGCTCCAAACTAAGACACTTGGGTGCCTACCTGCTCTTCTCTAGCTCTGATTACAGTCAATAGAGATATCTAATCAATACAAGCAGTGCTGCCTCAAGAGTAATTTCAGTTCATGTCTGAAATGCCTACCAGCATGTGCAAGGCTTTCTCACCTAAGTCGTACACCACCATCCACAAGTAGACATCTAGATTTAAAGCCTTCAAAATGAATACAATCCTAATAATATGAATTCAGCAGAGGTTTAGTTCATATCATTGTACTCTGTAGCCAAAATCATCAATTCATCTCTTTACTACACCTCCTCTGCCTAATGGAGATCCAATCCATAGTGTTTTACTTCACATCTGTTGTGAAGTACTTCTTCTACAATAACTTCCATGACATACTGACTTTTCTGACTCAGTCACGCTGTACCTCTCAGTATAAGTACTCAAAGAAGATTTATGTGATAGAAGTAAAATAACATAACTGCTTTCACCTATCTTTAAAGTTTGCACATTATTTGTAGTGATCTACATATTGCTGTCAGTTCTTGTCACCTCTATGAGACATTTAACAGCAAATGACAGAAAGAGAGGTAAACAGCAATGGTAAGGAGGGCATAAGATCATAGACAGTTGTCCTGGCTTTTGCCTCACTGCTTCATGTCTTTATGTTTGTCTGGGTTCTGAGTAACTATCAAGATGCAATGTAGACAGGCATACTTCATGTCAAGCCTTCTCAGAAGCTGGAACATTGAGCCCTCTGTAAAAGGTGACTGGCACCTCACCAGAGCAGATCATATGAAACACTTCTCTGCTGAGATCAGTTAGAACTGTAAGAATGATAGTTTATCATAGTATTTCACACTTTTGTTCACTTTCACCAGTTCTTTCGTAGTTTTAGGTCTGACTGGCTCCTAATCAACAGGGGAGACAGCAGATATCAAGTGTTAGACTCCCTTTCCTGTCCCCCATGAAGAATTAAGTCATATCTGATCACAATGATCTATTGAGCCCTACCAATGTGACAGGTAATGCAAAGGGTGGGCCCAACTATCACAGAAGTCTCAAATAAAGATACAACTTTTGCATCTTAGGCAAAAGTTTCCTATGACTACCGGTACTTACATATGCACATACTTACTCTGCTGACCTAAATGAGTTCATTTTGCTTGTCACCAGCTATACCATGAGAAAAAGAGATTCTGTTCTTTGCTGTGTTGCATTAAAACTGCTTTACTAGCTCCGATCTGACACTCAGCTCCCTGTTTGAGAACTGGCAGTCAGAAGAGATACACTTTCAGCTGTAAACTGAGCACATTAGTATGGAAATTCCATGAAACAAAGCACATAACTCACACCACACTAATTTTACAGAGCTCCTTTCAGAGCAGGATCCCCTCACTTTACACTGGCCCACCCAGTAACATAAACTAATGCAAAACTATAGCTGACTAGGAATGAATTCTGAAGATCTGGAGAGAATTAGAAAGAGACACCAAAGATCCCATTTGTAATGAGATTTTAATTCAATCCAGGCTATACAAAGGAAGGAAAAAGGACCTTTGCTTAAGTTACTTGCAGATGCAAGGAAAATGATTAAAAGTCCGATCCAGGGAGTTATTGAGAATAAGTTATTCCCATTGAGTCACTGAGCATCAGAGCACCAAAGAGCATTCCCTACTAATTTTTCCTCATTGTCCCAAGAAAAGTGTGATCTGAAAAACTGCTGAAAAAATAATTTGAAATCATCTCCCAAACTTTGAAGGTATTATCATAAAACCTTCTGCATAAAGTGGAAAGGATTTCTAGAAATACAATACATAAATTTAAGCTGCTATTAAGCAGCGTATGCTCCTAGTCTGAAACAATGATCTTCCTGAGTTTTATTTCTAGTTACAGCCCCAGCATTTGGTGGCAAAACTAGAAAGGAGTCATGGTGAAATCCCAAATGTTGTTTAAAATGTATTAAAAGAAGAAGGAAGAGAAGCTATACCTTGTAACTTGAGAAATATTACCTGACGATTATCCTTACTTTCTCCTTCTGACATTGCTTGTTCATGCCTTCATGCCCCCATTCACTGATTACTACCTATACAGTATGATGTTCCTGAAGCTGTCCTGGATCAAAGGGGAAGAAAAGGTTCAGAACACAGAGGCAAGGTCAGTCACCAATACAAAACATTATCATATTTCATGTATTTCTTGTGAATCATTAAACTGATTTCCCATAAAGTCATAAATGATGTTAAAAATTTGCTTTTAACCTACAAAGTCCTTCATGGATATAGCTCCTCTTATTTAACTGATATCTATTCCCCCTGAATTCCACTTCAGACTCTGAGTCTTTATGAAACTAGTTGCCAAAATGCTTGTAGACATACCTTTATTACTGGGAAATCAGTACTGAATAAGAACAGCGTATTCCAACTTAGCACTTGTCCATTTAGCTGGTTCAGTAGCAGATGTATATCTCAGATGCGCACCCTCCAAACTCTGTCGTACAGAGTCACCTAACCACGGCTTAGAGACTTAATGCATTATCAAAGCCTTTATTAATTATTCCCTCAAGGATCTTGAATTCTCTATTCAGTACCTTCCTCGCTACCTCTCTGACTTTATCAAAGTTAGGATTAGCACATCCTTCTTTCCACTATTTATATCAATCTTCTTTCATCTCTCAAAAGTATCCTTCCTTTGAAATGCACCTATTTCAGGAGGTAGTGGATATGTCATTGTATTCTCAGGAGCTAAGCTATGAACATAACAGAAATGACCTTACAGAAATGTTTTTAAATAAAAACTCACAACAATTAGAAACTTATTAAAAATTAGCCCCAAAATGCAGTAGATTTCTGTGTAATGCCTTAAACTTCCACATTTACTTATAATTTCCAGTTGTAGCCCCAGAATTCAATAACAAAGGGGTTGTAATGGCATCCCAAATATTGTTTGAAAAACATTAGACCTAGGAACACAAACTATTTATTATTTTTTGTTAATTATTTATTTGCTTTAAAACAGAATTATTTCATAAATAACAGAAATAATTTCATTTATGGAAATGAAATGTGCCAGGTCTATATTCATGCAGTGTCAACAACCTGAAAGGCAAAATCCATTCCTAACCTAGATCCAGACATGAGGTTTCCTTGCCAGTTTCACTCTTTGTGTCTACCACAGCTCACTTTTTCAGAGAAAGTCTAAGTACTCTCCTATGTTAATTCTGTGGTCCCTATCCAGTCATACATTTATCACATGCATAACATTAGAAGTCAGCTCAAGTGCTTGTTATAAGGCATTGGACATACGTGTATGTAGGATTTCAACAATAGATTCTTACCTAGGTTTCACCCATAGTAAACACTGGGGAAAAATTCTCATTTCCAAGGAGGTGTTAAGAAAACAGCAAAAGAAAAATGAGAAAGTTGGCCAAAATATCGTAATATTATGTAACTTATTAACACAGAGAATGTAATTATAACAATGGAGAGATTTTCATCACCAACAAGTTAAACATTTCCTTAATACATATTGGGTGAGAGGCTGTAGCATCACACAGATAATCTAAAGGAACATTTTGTTCCAAGATGAGAAATAAAATCTTTTGGAGCATCCGTCATTCTCAAGACACACAGGGAATCCAAACAGCACAGAAAAGTGCTGTACTGTGCCCTGGTGGACAAATGCATTTTCATTTTCATATTCTGTTCAGTTTAAACAGCCTGTTTAAGGAGTTTGCCATTTTTGTTTAGTGTGAATTGAATATAAAAAGATGATTAAGTTTCCAGTCTTTAAACTTTACATTCATACATTATTTCAGGGTAGGATTTTTTACCTTATCAGTTGCATATAATTTACCAGAGACACCTGCAATTCTGTGTCACATAACTGATTGCCATGAGGTTGAGGATGGGGAGGATTCTGCTCACTCTTTGGATGATAATCTGCTGCATTTCTCTGCAAATAAAGTGACATTTTCTTTCAGTCAGAATGATCTTTATTGTAAAATACAAGTAGAATAGGAATAAAAATGAGATCATATAAAAGTAACTGGCAGAGGGCAGGCCAGGAAGACTTTAAAGAAGGTTTTGTCTAATATGCTGAATTTTGGCTAAATGAAAGCTACCAATGAAAATTTAAAGTCTTCTCCTATGTAGAACTGAATCAGATATAGCATCTCAGCAAATAACCC
Organism: Strix uralensis; assembly: GCF_047716275.1. NCBI lineage: Eukaryota > Metazoa > Chordata > Aves > Strigiformes > Strigidae > Strix > Strix uralensis. The sequence continues at coordinate 50,590,511 of NC_134012.1, forward strand.
AGAAAAATCCTATGGTCTACTTAGTGGTCATAGATGGTTACCGGATTCTGGGACTGAAGGTTCTTTCATGTTCTGTTCAAATTCAAATATACACAGAAAGGGAGTTGCATTCCTTTTCAAAAGAAAAAACTTTTGGAAGAGGTAGGATTTCTTAGATAAGGTGCAACACTTAGCCAATACAATCATGTAGGTTTTGTGAACATAACTAGTACCATCACCCCTCAATGTATTTAGTTATAACTGTTGCACCACACTGGATGAAAGTAGTACCTCCAATTCCTGCACTGCACAGTACAGACATATACTTCATGTCCTAGTCATTTCATCTTTTGGGGCAACTCATTTTCCAACCATGACAGCACCGAAACAGCAGATTTTTTTTCAAGAGTAATTTTGAGGATCTGTAGAGCACATGACATGTCCATCATCCTCAGATAGATCATCTTTGAGACCTTAACATGTAGTTACTTCAGTATCACTCAGGAGAAACTCTCTTATTTGAGTATAAGAATCAATAAGGTAATAACACAGCCAGATCATTTACAATACCAAGAGATATGTGTTGACTGTGATGGCCAATTTGTTTCACTGGAAGATGCTTTCATGGCTATATCAAAACTGGAACAAATAGTAGTATGTATTTAAGTGCCAGGCTTATTGCAGGTATAAAAGACATTATTCTAACTCAATGACTTTTTGGCTAAAAGGTGGCTAAGAAACTCAGCAACTGCAAGCATCTCCTTGTGCTTTTAGAATTCTGTCTTCACTACTTGATGCATATTGATTTATTAAGAAGTCCAGATGGTTACTATCCACTTGAATAAGTCAGCTCACACAAATTTTAAAATCCATTTTGAAATACCATATGGACTATTTTGTTGTTGAAAAGCAAGCCAATTTGGGGGGTTGTTAGAAAGATAAATTAATCCTTTTTCTCAATGGGGAAAAAGAGATAAACATGTTAATATTTTGGGAACCAAAATCAGTATATGACAGTGTGAGTCCTTAAACCCTGTATAGGTTGTCTTTGTTCTTTGGCTGTATACTTGAAAGTGAAGGTAAGGTCTGATATAGACAAAACTGCAATTAATTTTTGTCTGATTGAAAACCTAAGTTCAAGATATAGTTGTTATTCACTTATTCATGTGAGTAAACTGGTTTACTTGTCTCTGTTTAATCCTCTAAATATCACCCTTCTTGGCAGTTTACTACTTCCATTTTCTTTTGGTTTTATTTCTTAGATGAATCACATGATGAAAGTCAATGTTTGTCGAAGGAACAGGGATTTTGTAATTTTGAGATCATTTCCAGCTACAAGATTTACAGCTGGCAGAGAAAACAGCTATGTTTCATCTTAAATTGTACTTGGTGTTGAAAGAAATTGCTCAATTATTAGCAGTATAACTTTAAGACCTTAAGCCACAGACTGGCAATTTTGATAATGGAATTTAATGGTGTAAGAAGGTAAGTCTTGCAGGTTTAATGAAATGTATCTGTATAAGACTCAACTTGATGTAAAACATTTTAAACTGTACATTAAAAAACATTGCCTTTCAGCCACTAGAATAAAAACAGTGTATAAACATCCCTTCAAAATGTTCATTTTTCTGCCTTACTTAAATAAGAGCTGTTTCAAGTTGCAAGTGCCAGCCAGTGAAAAGGCCACTTCTCTAATGGGCAAATATTCACAAAATAGAAAGTCCTAATAAAAGAATAGATGAAGTTTCTTTCTGAAAGGTGAGAAACTGTTATTTGTGATAGTAAAAAAAAAAAAAAAAAAAAAAAAAAAAAAAAAGAAAGCATTTGTTGTCCATTTCCCAGTCAGACACTGTATAATAGAAGGGGGCATGTGTTTTCTCTGTGAGAGCAGAGGCCTGAAGCAAAGCATAGGTGATGTAATGACTTGGCAATGTTTCAGAAGGGCTAGGCCAGCAGTCTGATATTTAGATGCTTGTGCTGTTATGAAATGCACAGTCAAACTAAAATCATACCTGTTTCAGAAGAGTACTACTTTGATAAATTATCATTTCTATTTGCTTCCTATTGTCTTTACTCATTTTCTCCCCAAATTATTATTGTTCAGCAACCTCAGAATCTCAAGCAGTATGAAAATCCAGAGCAGTAACTGATGATACAATTTTCTTGTGGTTTTTTTAGCAGATGAAGTAACATTTGTTCATATTTAGAAATTGTGAGCTATAATGAGATTATTTTAATAAATAAAATAATTTTGCCACAAATTTGCATTTGCTCTCTGGACTTTGATTGCACTACTGTGAATATGTTTAATGATTACAACGGAACAAGGCCAGAAGGAGTGTCCAGAAGTATTTGCTCGGTTATTTTAGATGAAAAGTAGAAACTAGAAAATATGTATTCATTCATTTTCAAGTTTTACAACTTCCAGGTCTGTATGAGCCAAAGTCTGCAGTTGATGGTCAGCAGTCTTTCCCACATGTTAGATTCACTGCTCAGGAATCACAAAACTGTCTGCAGTAATTTTAAAAATTTTACAAGGCAGGAAGTCAAATGATGGTATTTATAAAATATTTTACCTTTTTCTCATTCTCTGTGGTAAAAATCTGAATGCTATTTAGGTGGGACGACATTACTCTTCCATCAATTTTTTTCTGAAAATGAAATAAAAATGTTAGTTCCCCAGAACATATTGTATATTTTTTCACTATTTGATAGAAATGGCTTAAACAAAAAAACAACAAACATTTAAAAATGTATATATATTAAGGGAAAGTATATAGTCTAGATTGTGTTTTTAACATGTAGCATGCTAAAAAGTTCTAGAAGTGTGAATACAAGGTCAATGAGATCAAATTTAGTTGACTTAAAATGCTTTTCCAGCAGAGGAAAGACACATCATCATCTTTCACTATCATTAAACCCATTTTACTATCTCAGTTGGTTTTCAAAAACTACATTCAAAAATTTTTCATCTCTTGAAACATTTTCTGTCTTTAAACACTGTTGGTGTGTGCAGAAGAGACATCCTCTGCATATCTCAGGGTGCCTGTAAATTTAGGCCTGAAACTTCAGCTCAATCACTTATGCACCAGCAAGCTGCCACCAATAATGTCACATAAAGGACTTTCTTTTTATTTATTGCATTCAGGGTGTTTTGTGTTGATCCCATTATATGTCCCATCATCAATACTTGCTCCCAAATAAGCAGCTTGAACATAAAGTTAATATTAAAATATCTCTACTTATCTTTATAGATTATGGCCTCAAATAAATCTTTCTGTCTCATAGTGAGGAATAGAAGGGAACATAGACATAACAAATATGAGGTGGATGCCGTCAGTCTACAGCAAAGAAAAGAAAGAATCCTTCCTCTTATTGTTGAAACTGGGAACATGGGATACAGATTACATGTCCAAAGGTTTATGCTGACCAAAGCCAATACAGTAGAGGGGTACTGCACACTTTATGCAGACAGAGCAGAAAGTCATTAACAAATGCAAGTGTAAATATACAGCATAGAAATTCTGTATTGATACAAAAGTTGCAAGTGCATCTGTGCTGCAATCAAGACCTCATCCATGCTTTCCTTGTGTACATCTGGAACACAGTTATGACAGGGGCAACACAGCTCTCACCCGCCATTGCAGTCTTCCGTGGATATATTGTTATCATCCATTCCAAACACTCCTTACAGGTTGTCTGGAAGAACCTTTAACTAATATCTGGCCTGAAGGCCGTCATGTGTCAGTTTTGTGATATCTTTTCTTGTATAAGAGCACAAAAGGTCAACTCAATTGCAAAAAAAGGATCTGTCCTAGAGGTTTAAACATGAAGCATTAAGTTATTTTTCTCAGTGCACCTATCCTGACACAGAAGAAAGTAATCCTGTCCTATGCTACATGGCTGTCAATAGTGAGAAAAGCACTTTATTCCCATACACAGCTTGTTCTGCAAATAAACCCTGTGTTCTGTCAATGAGAAAATGAACCTTTTTCTTTACATGAACAATTCCCTGAGAAACCAAATACATGCTAAAAATATCTTTCTGTTTGCATATCTGAAGCTGCATCAGCTCATCTGTAAGCCTCTAGGCACCCTTAATCTCAATTTAAAAGTACAATTGTTACTTCAGCTCTGACAACTCCTACAGAGTGCCAGCACAGTGTAACTAACGTAAACCAATTTTCTTTTTCTCCACTTTCTCACTACTCATCACTCTCATAACTCTTCTACCTCTTCAAGGTCTAAAAAGGTTAGTAGGATTTTTCCATATGTTCTAACGGCCCATATAGAGGCAAGAATCCTGTGCTGAAGACTCACATGGAAAGTACCATAACACACACCCCTGCTTCAGTTTCAAAAAGTCTGAATATTGTCAACATTCACTTGGTGTGGCATTTTACTTTTCCTTTGGTTTTATAGGCTCATCAAGGAGTTTCATCTTCTTTCACCAACATCATGTATATTTTTTCTTCTCCTATAAACAGTCTTCTTTTTTATACAAGAAATTGATTGACAAGTGATATGGCCAAGATCCCGAGAAACCTATTGCACATTTTACAAGCTGAAATTATTCAGATAACATTTGTAAATGACATAAAATTTCCAGACTGACATTTTCTTCAGTTTTCCTGAAAACATGTACAAAAGGAGATTTAAAATGAACTAATTTAAGGGGTATTGCAAATTAGAAAGTGCACATCAGCTTTCTTCTTTGAAGACTCTTTGTTAAGATATTCCTTACAACTGCATACAAGAATTCTATTTTCAGATTAAATTCTCTGTTGCTTCTATTCAGGCCTGGTATTACCTTTAAATATATGCACTGTTTCTATTAATTTCCATTATCAGTCACCAATTCAATTTTAGAAATAATAATTGATAAAAAAGTAAAAAAAAAAGTAAGGTACTACAAAGTATTATTTGGTTCAAACAAGTCTGAAAGTAACTGGACTCTATCTTAAAAACTATAAAACTCTATGCAAGAACATTGAACAACATCATTAAAGGAAGAAAAAAGAAATTAATAAACACACAGAAATACATCCATACAGCTATATAGGATGGTTGCAAAAGTGTAAGAAACAACCTAGTATTAGACCAGTGCCTGTAAACCTGCTTTGCACAGCCTCTTTTTCATCCGCTCAACTGTGTTGTAATAAAAGCTTTCATATGATGACCATGAGGAAAAAAAAAAAAAAAAACCCAAACAAAACACAGCTATTTCTTCACATATGCAAAAAATCTAAGCTTAGCAGAAGAAGACACAGAAACCTTTATGGTAAAAGTTGTAAACCCAGCAATCAAAAACTACAAATATCTTTTTCTGAATTTATTGTTTCAGCTACACAGAATACTATACAAAATATTCTGGCTTGCCTTTGACAAGTTAATACTACTCTTTACAGATCATTTGTATATATTTCTTAAAGCAAGTAGGAAAGTATGACAAAAGGAAGCAGAAAAATAAAGTGTCAGAGAACTTGAAAGGTGTAACAATTGCTTTAACAATTTCCACACAGGTTTCTTTAATTTTTTTAAATTGTTTACCTGCATTGTACCCTGCTAGTTAGTGATGAGTCATATTCCTCTTGTCTCTGATGGAAAATGGATTCCACAGACCCCCTAGTGTGAGTGGGATATTTCAGTACCTGGATCCATTCTATGTGTTCTAGAAATTGTCTTGAAGGTGGAAGGAAAAGCTGAACAGGCTAAAACAGGTTAAAGAGCTCGCATATGTGGTTGGTGAATTTAACTCTGTGTGTATATATGTATTTTTGTGTGTGTTTATCAATGTGTATATATATATAATGATATGTAATATATATTACATATAACAGATAACTTTATTAATATGTACAGTATATAATTTTAGATACATTACATATGTTTTACCTTCTTTTCATCATGAGAGTGAGAGGAAACCACAGACAGTTTGGTTTTGCCAGCGATCACTAAATGACACATAAAAAGCAAGATTGTTGCAAAAATCAGATAGGCTGGGTCTTCAGCATTTCCATTTTATCCCTCACTTTGGAAATGGTCTTAGATAATTCCGTCTCCACAGCAATATTGTGAGTTCCAAGAGTAAGAAACAAGCTGCACCATCTCAACAGTCAAATAAACAGATTACTTTCCCCAGTAACAGTAATATCTTCCATCAAAACATGCATGAGACTTAACATTATCAGACTGCAGTGGAACTATGTAGCTCATTTCTTCATGGTCTTTTTTTAAAAAAGCCATCTTAGATCATTTAAAGTATATAACCTTTTTGTGGTTTATATTATAAAACTTTCAAAGATATACTAAGTCTATACTAAATTTCTCAGACCAAATTCTTACAAAAATATGTTGATGACAAATACTAGTCTGTACTTTTAGTACACTAAAGTATACCTCAAACATATTAAAAGGTTCTAACAAGCCAGGCACAGATGAGATCAAAGCACACAGAGCAAAATATCTGCAATACTGAAAACATTTAAACCTTTCTTGATCAAACAATGAGGGAATATTAAAATGTCTAACGTTCCTAAATACATAATCTACATTTAAGTAGATTTAATTTTTTGATCTGCTGGAGCTTCTTTAATAGGACACACATGTTTGAAAGGATCTCTTGCATCCTATCTTCTGCCATCCCAAACAGCCACTTCACCTAGTCTCTTTCATAACTGCATCAAGTTCAAAACTTCAGTCCCACTGCAGGAACACCACAAACTACTTTTTGGCATTGTTTCACCCTCTAAATTTCAGGAATAAATAAATGGACATGTCACTATTAACTATGGGTTAAAGAGCTTTCTTTTACAATAAAAACAGAGCAATAGACAACAATCTAAAATGCATTTTTTAGAAGTTTTCTGTTACTTGTCTTTCTAGGAGGAAAATTGTGGAACTATACAGACTCAAAGACTTCTGTTTTGTCAAGTGTGATGTTTGTTTGGCCTCCTGCTACTGGGTTTCCAGAAGTCTGTGCTCAGGCTTTTGCAAGGATATTTGTATTCTGTTCTGGTTTATTCTATTACCTCTTTGCAAGTTGGAGCCAGAAAGTAGTCATGAGTAGCACTTGAGATACTCATGGCAATACACTTGACTCTGCATTTAGAGTTATGCAGAAGACCATATTCTGCTAAAGAAAGTATTTTTTCCCTTGAAAAGAAATATTTTCATCTCTTGCCTTCACAAAATACAGCTGAAGAATAGAGACCAAGGTATAGCAGAACTGGTATTTTTACCATTGCCTTGTACAGTAATATTTGCTTCTGTTCTCCTTCAGCAGCAGATCAGCGTGATAGAAACTCTTCAACAAAGCAAGGCTAGAACAGCAAGGTTTCCATTTTCAGCTGGTTACTTTTTCCTGGTGAAACAGGATTACACACTGATCAGACAACGAAGTACAGCAGATGTTATATGCACATTTCTTTCCAAACGTGAGTCACTATATCTACTTCAGCAGCTTAGAAACAGATTAAACATTATGCTGATCATAAAACAGCTAGTGATTACAGTTTTTCTGGAAAGTCTTGGTCACCGCCCTTGCAGGGCAGGATTTGGGTACCTGAAAAAATTATAGCAATCCAGCTTCATGATTAGGTATCTTATACTGTGCTATAACTTTAGCTCTTGAAAACATGATGTGATGGTGAATTACACCAGTAATCATATATGGTGAATATGTAGACTAGGTCGGCTTTTTTTCCTACCAATTGCATTGCTGCAGCCAATTACAGCCATGTGTTTTTCCCCTGAATGTCCCAGAAGAATAAAACACATATAATGGTGAATCTAGTCACTCAGACAAAATTTTGATTTCCTAACAATTTTTTATTAAAAAATGGACAATATATCCTGTGGACTGAATTTTTAACAAAAAACAAACAAACAAAAACAAACAAACAAAAACAACAACAACAAAAACACCAAAACAAACAAACAAAAAAAACCCACACAAGAACAAAAACGTCCTGACTGTGGACTTGTATTTCCAATAATGACCAATGCAGAAAAGTACAACAATATGTCACAATGTCACAACATGTCAGTTTTAGCTGACATCTTTGCAGTCTATCAGCTTTTTAACAGCTTTAGGTCACAGAGATCAGGGCAATACTGGATGACCAGAAATGGGCACATACTGCACTCATCTGCAAAAGGTCAAAAGAGTGATCTCTGAAACTACAGACAAGTCAGTCTTGCTTCAGTTCCTGAAAAAGAGACTCATGGAATATCCTTATGGAAGATGTTTCCACCCACAGGAAGGTGACTGGGAAAAGCCAACATGAATTTACTGAGGACAAACCATGTTTAATCGGCTTGATTGTCTTCTGTGATGAAACAAGTTGCTTGGTGGATGAGGGGAGAGCCATGGTATCACTTACTTTGACTTTATGGTTTTTGACGCAGCATCCCAGAACATCTTTGTTGGCAAGTTCCTAAGTTATTAACTGAAGAAGTGGAGCACCAGATGGGTGGAACACTGGCTGAGTTGCTGAGCTCAAAACATAGTGGTCAATGACTCAAAGTCAAACTGGCATCTGGTGACAAGCAGAGGTCCTCAGGGTCAATAATGGGTCCAATACTCTCAAATAACTTTATAAATTACTCAGACAAAAGGTCTGAAGGCACCATTTCCAAATTTTTATATAATAACAAACAGGGAGAAGAGGTGGAAGGAAGGACCATCCTACACAGAGTCATTAATACTGACATTGACAGGTTTAAAGACTGGGCCAACAAGAACTACATGAGCCTTACCAAAGCAAATTATAAAGTTCTTCACCTGCAGTGGAAATCCCAAACTGCAGTACAAGCTGAAACTGTCAGGTTGGGGGCTAGCTCTGCTAGAAAGGTCCTCAGAGTGCTGGTGGGCAGAAAGCTGAACATGAACAAATAGTGAGCTCTGGAAGCATCTAAGACCAACCATTTGCTGGACCATGTCAATAGGAGTTCAGCCAGCCCACCAAAGAATGTGGTTACCCAACTCTACTTGGCATTTCTGAGGCTACACCTGGAGTGCTGTGTCCAGTGTTGGTCCTCTAGTTCAAGAGAGACATTAAAAAATTGGAGAGTCCAGCAGAGGAGAGCCACCAAGATGACTAGGGGGCTGGAGAACATAACATATAAAGAAAGGTTTAAAAAAGAGAGTTTGTTCAACCTAGGTAGAGCTCAGGGGGAATCTAATCATAGTCTTTCATTACCTAAAAAGTAGTTAGAGAGAAAAATGGAGATATTCCCTTCACAAGCAATCATGCTGACAGGGCAAGAAGCAGCAGGGAAGAGTTGCTTCAGGTGAAATTCTGTCTAGATATAAGAAAATTACTGTTCATTATAAAAGCAGTGAAGTACTGCAGTAGGTTACCCAGAGAAGTGATGGAATCTACTTCACTAAAAATATTCTAGACTCATCTCAACATGGCCCAGATTATTTCATCTAAGGCTTTATTTTCAACAGAAGGTGGGACCAGGTGATGTCCAGAGGTCTCTGCCAGCCTAGACATTTCCATACTCTAAGAAGATTATCTAAATCAGGCGATCAGAGAGGAGATCCTCAAAATTTTATAAGTAATACTTTCACCCTGGAGCGGGCCATCTGTCAGTTTGATTTTCCATCACTGACAAAGTAGGTGAGAAAGAATTATAAGATGTCTTTACCATGGAATCAATTAAGTCAGAGTGAAATTATCCCTACACACATGTACCAGGCAGAAGGCAGTAGTTTAAAGGAAAGGAGTGAGTGGAGGCAAGTCTACTCTTGGGATGGCAAGAGAATACCCTCTTTGCCTACCTTGCCTTCCTAGGTGCCTCTATACAACAGTTATGAGGTTCTGGATGTGGAAGGCCAGTCAATGGATGATGTGCATGATGGTCCACCTATACCAGAGGTGCTGTCAAGGCCAGGAAGTCCTATCCCCTGTATCATGACCACCACAAGGAAGAAACAGTGAGTTATAGTTGTAGTTGACTCCCTTTTGAGGGGAACAGAGGGTTCGATATGCCAGACAGACCCTCCTCTTAGGGAAGTCTCCTGCCTCCCTGGAGTCCAGGTTAAGGACATCACTAGGCAACTTCCTAGTCTGGTACAGTTCTTGGACTATTACTCATTATTACTCTTCCATTTGGGTGGTGATGAAGCCACAACATATAGTCCAAGGGCAGTCAAAAGAAACTTCAGGGCCTTGGAATGGTTAGTAAGGGAATCCAGAGCACAGGTAATTTTTTTCTCTACCATTCCAGCTGTGGGCAGCGATATTGGAAGAAACAGACGGACCCAGTCTATTAATACATGGCTCCATAGCTGGTGTCATTACCAGAATTTTGGTCTTTTTGATAATGGGATGGTCTACACAACACTAGGCCTGCTGGTGTCAGATGGGATTCATCTTTCTCAAAAGGGGAAGAGGGTTTTTGTTCATGAGATAACAGGGTTGATTGACAGAGCTGTAAATTAGACTTGAAGGGCGAAGGAGATAATATCAGGTTTGGCTGTGACAAGCTATGGGACGACATGTTGAGGTTAGAGGGACAGGGTGCTAGTGAGGGCCCTCAGGCTGTTGCTCTTGCTGAGTACACTGGAGCACACTTGAAGTCTTACAGAGTTGAGCCAGGGCTTCTGAGGTAATAGGAACCAACAAGGAACATCAGTGAAATATCTCAAAGGAATCTAGGTGTGTTCCTCGAAAGAGGTGACATGGATAACAGCCCAGCTGAAGTGCCTCTACAACAGTGCACTCAACATGGGCAACAAACAGGAGGAATTGGAAGCCACCATGCTGCTGGAAAGCTACAACCTGGTTGTCCTTACTGAATCTTGGTGGGATGAATCCTATGACTGGAATGCAGCTATCAGTGGCTACAAGCTGTTCAGAAGGGACAGGTGAGGAAGGAGGGACAGAGGACTTGCCCTCTATGTCAAGAATTGGATAGATTGTGAAGAGCTGACTCTGAAGAATAGCCACGAGCAGGTTGAAAGAATTAGAGACTGAGGCAACAAAGGGGACCTTGTGGTTGGTGTTTGCTACAGGCTGCCCAATCAGTAGGAGCCTACTGACAAAGTCTTGTTAATCCAACTACAGGAGGCATCACACTCAGAGAGTCTCATACTGCTGGGGGACTTCAACCAATCCAACATCTCCAAGAAAAGTAGCATGGTGAGCTGTAGGCAATCCAGGAGACTCCTGGAGTGCATCAAGGATAAGTTCTTAAGCCAGGTAATATAGACAGCCCTAGCGGAGGGGGTGTGTTACTGAACCTATTGGTCACCAATGCAAGTTAACTAATCAGTACGTCAAGACTGGAGGCAGCCTGGGCTGTAGTGATCATGCACTGGTGGAGTTCAGTCCTGAGGAATATGGGTCAGGAGAGGAGTAAAGTCACGACCCTGAATTTTAGGAGAACAAGCTTCCAGCTCTTCAAGGAGTTAGTCAATGGGACCCCCTCGGAAACTCCCCTCATGGACAAGGGAGCAGAACAGAGCTGGCAGATCTTTAAGGGTGCTTTCCATAGAGCACAAGAGCTCTCAATCCCCAGGTATAAAAAATCAGGAAAAGAAGGCGAGAGACAGGCATGGATGAGTCAAGACCTGCTGGTCAAACTAAAGGGCAAGAAGGAAATGCACAGGCTGTGGAAGCAGGGACAGTTATCCTGGGTAAAGTATAGGGATTGCCCAGTTGTGTAGGGATGGTGTCAGAAAGACCGAGGTGCAGCTGGAGCTGAATTTGGCAAGGGGTGCAAAGAATAGTAAGGGCTTCTATGGGTATGTCAGACAGAAAAGGAAAGTCAGAGTGTATCCCCATGATGGACACAACTGGCAAACGGATAACAACAGACAAGGAGAAAGCTGAGGTGCTCAACAAAGTTTTTGCCACAGTTTTCACTGGCAATATCTCTTCCCACACCTCTCAAGTGGATGGACTTCAAGGCAGGGACAGAGGAGCAGTCCCTCCCCCTGTAAGAGAAGATCAGGTTTGAGACCACCTGAAGAACCTGAACATACATAATTCAATGGGGCCTGACGAGATGCATCCCATAGTCCTGAGGGAATTTACTGATGTAGTTGCCAAGACACTGTCCATGATATTTGAAAAGTTATGGCAGTCAGGTGAAGTCCCCAGTGACTAGAAAAAGGGAAACTTTGCACCCATTTTTTAAAAGGGTAGAAAGGAGGACCCTGGGAACTACTGACCTGTTACCCTCACCTCTGTGCCTGGGAAGATTGCGGAACAGATCCTCCTAGAAGTCATATTAAGGCACATGGAGGACAGGGAGGTGATTCAAGACAGCCAGCATAGCTTCACCAAGGGCAACATAGTAGCCTATGATGGATTGATTACTTCTATGGATGTAGCTATGGATGTCATCTATCTGGACATCTGTAAGGCCTTTGACATGGTCTCCCACAACATTCTTCTCTCTAAATTGGAGAGATATCGATTTGATGGATGGACTATTAGGTGGATAAGGATTGGCTGGATGGTTCCATCCAGAAAGCAGTGGTCAACATCTCAATGTCCAGATGGAGATCACTGATGAGTGGCATCCCTCAGGTGTCCATATTAGGGCCAATATTGTTTAATATCTTCATCAATAACATAGACAGTGGGATTGAATGTGCCCTCAGCAAATTTGCAGACGACACTAAGCTGAGTGGTGCAGTTGACAGGCCTGAGGGATGGGATGCCATCCAGAGGGACCTGAACAACCTCGAGAACTGGGCCCGTGTGAACCTCATAAGGCCTGTACCTGGGCCAGGGCAACCCCTGGTATCCATGCAGGCTGAGGGATGAAGGCATTAAAAGCAGCCCTCTGGAGGACTTGGGAGTACTAGTGGATGTAAAGTTGGACTGACAATGTGCGCTTACAGCCCAGAAAGCCAATAGCATCCTGGACTGCATAAAAAAAAGTGTGGCCAGCAGGTTGAAGGAGGTGGTTCTGTCCCTCTACTCCACTCTGGTGAGACCCCACTTGGAGAACTGCATCTAGCTCTGGAGTCCTCAATAGAAGAAAGACATGGACCTGTTGGAACAGGTCCAGAGGAGTGCCACAAAAATGTTCCAAGGGATAGAACATCCTTCCTGTGAGGAAAAGCTGAGAGAGTTGGGGTTGTTTAGCCTTGAGAAGAGAAGGCTCCAGGGAGACCTTATTATGGCCTTTTGATACTTAAAGGGGGTTTATAAGAAAGATGGAGACAGACTTCTTAGTGGGGTCTGTAGCAACAGGACAAGGGATAATGGTTTTAAACTAGAAAAGAGTAGATTTAGAATAGAAATAAAGAAGAAATTTCTTACAATGAGTAGTGAAACACTGGAAAGGGTTGCACAGAGAGGTTGTAGATGCCCCATTCCTGGAAGTGTTCAAGGTCATGTTGGACAGAGCTTTGAGGAACCTAATTTAGTCGACAGTGTCCCTGTTCATTGAAAGGGTTGTACTAGGTGACCTTTAAAGGTCCCTTCCAACCCAAACCATTCTATGATTCTATGATTCTATGAAATAATAAAATCAAAGGTGCCATCTTTAATCTCTTGACCACCTGTGGTACTATATTATTTATTTTCAAATTCTCTCCTGTAGGTTGTAATCATCATGCTGCTTTGTGTGTGCTTTTAGGGACTTGGTGAAAAAAACCTCACCCTTACATTTATATGCAAAAATGGTAGGGACTCCTGTGAATACGATTTTCAGGGTTTGGCTATGTTTGCTCAGCATGTAATTCTCAGGAAAACACAAGAGTTGCATGAGATTTTCAAAGCATCTGTCACAAAATTAGAAGACTGTTTATTCTCTGAAGTATTATAAAATTCAAGCAAACAGACTACAGGAATTCAAAGGGCTGGGAGTAAGCCATATATCCACGTCACTCACAGCCAACCAATAATATTATTATTGAAATTGCCCCAAAATAGACACAGATCTATATGTCCTATACATAGACACATTCTATCATTATGAACTTGGGAATTCACAATGAACTTCGTTCTCTATCACACAACGAGTAAAGATTCTTCGTATTGATTGTGCTTACCATAACCAACTCTTTCTTAAAGATCCCTTATAAATTCAGATAAATGCCATTTTAGAATACTAGTAAAGTCAGCATTTTGTTTTGCTTCATTTATAAACACCTCTTCATAACAACCCTCCAACTATTTCTAATCTGAGAAAAGGTTATCAATAACACAGCAGTGTAAAAAAAAAAAAAAAAAAAAAAAGGCAACCTAATGTCACTTCTCTTTAAGCAGTTGAGTTTACCAGTCATTCCCAATAGCACGTTCTAAATCTTTTGAACTTGCATATCATATCAGAATTGATTATCAAGCGCAAGGAGTCATAGTAAAGACATAATAATACTTATAGACAGAGATGTCTTTTAGCAATCTTTGTGCTCAGAAATTTAATGTAAGCAACATAAAGCTTATCCAGCTATATACTGTGTTTAAAGAAGGAAAAATGAGAAAAACTGTTAAATATTAATTGTTCAACACATTTTTAAAATTGCTACTGTTTAATTATCAACATAATGTGCTGATTTTCAATGTACCCATGAATCATTAGGTCTTATTTATGTATAAATCAAGGTTCAGAGGACAGTTTTTGGAAATCCGTAACTACTTGTGCCAAAAAATAAACCAGTTTAGGTCAGCCAATATTTATAGATTTCATGACAACAGTAAAGAAAACATGTTTTATCCAATTTAGTAGAAGCAAACAAACTGGTTAGTACAATTTGTTATGTATTACCTCATGCAGGTGGTATTTATTAATTAACTTTAAAGGAATCTCATTAAAAAATGGAACTTTCAGTTCCAATTTTCTCATCACTTTCTCCTAATGGCACTGCTTTGATAAAAAAGAATGAGCAGAGCAAAATGGCACAATACTTCAACAACAAATATTAATCAAATATTAATTTTCTACAGTGAAAAATAAGCAGTATATACAACTTAAGGAAAACAAATTATAAGCACTTTGTGTAAGCTTAATGTATAATATGATCAAAATTATCAACTATTTTATTGTATATATTCACCTAGTATGTTCATTTTTCTTAATTTTTATTTTCTGTATTTCAAATTATGTTGTAGCAGTGAATAGAACAGTCTGATCTTGTAAGATTAGACTCAATACATTCCTAGGCAGTCCTTTAAAAAGTAAAAAATAAATAAATGAAACAGAATCCCTGGATTGTGTGCCTGCAGTCTCACATCAATCTTCTAAATAATGGCAACAGTTCTATTACTCTGAAATTAAGTGGCACACTATCCACATAAAGAGACCTTATTAATTCTCAGCTGATTTTTTTGTCTCCACCTTGGGAAATTTGAGAGCTAGCAGAGCTCCCTTTGCCTTACATCATTTTAGAAATACTAAATTACTTTATTATAAAATGTCTGATAATGAATATATTATTTATTTTCTTTAAAAGTATTTTGTAAAATTGTATTTTGCTCATTCCAAATGGAAGAGAAAATCCTGTAGGATGGTTTACAGGAGAGATCAACCACAAAGTTTAACAATATAAATATAAAATTTCACTTGAAGCTTTCAGGATTTAGCTATGGCAATAAACATCATTTTTATACTTTGGCATACATAATAGATGCAAAATTTTGAGGAAGGACACTGATTTATATCATTTTGCATTTAGCTATTTTTTGAAAGTTCAGCTTCAAGTATTTTAAAAAGCTGTAAATAAGACAATCAAAAAGCAAGACACTAAAACTCAGTAACCTGTTCTAGGTGTAAAAAGTCACAGATGTAAACTAAGTTGTATAATATTCTCTGAATCTTCAAGTTTTTTTGAGTCAGTATTCAGCTTCAAATTAATATCAGAGCAGTTCAAATTCACTCAGATCACTGGAAAAAATCTCTAATGCATTTAAAATTCATCAACAAACCTAAAGAAAGGGACGTCTCCCAACATTGTGTGCACAAGGCCTGAAGGACTAGCAATGATCATTCTTCTGTATTGCATGAAGTTGTGCAAAAATCACATGTTCGTTCATACATGTACACAACCAGCCACACGCAGATGGCCAATTAGAGTTTGGCATTTCCCAGCTAGGAAACATAGAGCACCAATGTTTCCAAACTAAAAAACTGCAGACAGTTTGCTATTACCCATCTCTGGGTAGTGGCAGAAAGTGCAATCATAGGCAGAAAATCTCTTTGGGGGAAAGGAGGAAACAAGAGCAAGGAGATGCTTCATCAGACACTTGTCCAAAACTCCAGAGGGACAAAGTCTCTAGGGAAGATGTTCTTCATCAATATCTCTCAGCAAACGGAGGATCAACTAGTTGAAAAATGTGTTTTGTAGCCTTCTCTCACTGGAAATTCTTTATCTGACATTATACAGCAGAGGAGATGGGGATGTCACTAGGCATTGTGTGACCCCGTGGGAAGGGCAAGCTGGTTGCTGCATGGTATTGACTTTTCATGATGAGGATGTGGCACAATGGTGACTTTGAGGTGATGTGATCCAGAGGCAAAGTTGCAGTGTGGTAAAGCACAATAGATGTAATTTTTACAGCCTTTTGTGGAAACTGCAGAGAGAAACAGCCAAGACCAAAAAGATAGGTTGCCTGGAAAGCCTCAGGCTTACAGCAAACCCTTCTAAGTTCACTGCCTGCACTCTGCACCTCTATGAGGAGCTGATAAGAGTGAGCAGGGAGTATTCAGTAATTTGTTTAAAAATTACATGCCTACAGGGTTTTCACTCCACAGGTGGGAAACTGGATGACTGCCTGATGGTGAGATATTTCTCTGATTATTTATTCCTCCCCAAATGGCACTGGTTTCTTTTTCTGCTGGAAAAGATCCTTCTTATTCTACGTACTGTCTCATACCTCACAAACATTAAGGGCATTTCCAAGATGGAGTGTGATTTCAAGCATATATATGTGGGAATTTTCATAAAAATTAGGTTAATTCATACTTTACCTACCTGTCCTGTAAATGAATAGAACTTATTCAAAAGAAGAAATCTGGTGCCCATGATTCAAACAAGTCTAATTGGTCCATTCCACCCTGTCTTCCCAATAATTTACACAATCGATGTTAGGGAGAGAATTTCTAATATGAAAATCTGGGATTGAATATCTGCATTCCAGTTTAGTCTTTACAAACAAGGCAAGGAGACTTTCATCCCACTTGCATTGAAATCGTTTCACATCTCATGCAGAGACGTAAAAGTGTAAGCATCATGGTTTGGATATGTCAAAGGTAGCACAGCTACTGAAAGCAATATTGGTAGGGTATCTCTGCTGATGAAGATGACACAAGAATGATGTCAGGACTGATATTTTTATAGGACTAAGTCTAACTCCACATTTTGTTAAGCACCCAGGCCCTGTTTTGGCTCTGACACACAGCCCACAAAGTCAGAGATTCATGTCACAGGCTTTTTAATAATTCTATCCCTAATGACTGTACCAAAACCAAGAATTCAGTGGAAAACAGGAATTAGACACACTCTGGAATGCACAAAAGAGAGGAAGAGGTTATGACGAAAGTGTAAAAATTCTGGACCTATTTATTAAATAGGGATTTCTTTACAAACCCAAACCCCTATCTCTATTGAATCCATGCTAGTGGGACTCTGTGGTGGTCACACACTTATTCTTATGTCTTCACTGCTGTTAACCTTTAGTTCGGTTGAGATTCACTCAGAATATTTCCTGTTTTCTAAAGCTGCCAATAATATATAATTGTCTTGAAATAGTGGAATTTTATGTGGAAGTCTGTGATTGCACATACTCAAGTGGCAGAGCTTTTGTCATGTCTTAAGGGAGGAAGGGGGAGAAGGGGGAGGACAGAAGAGGAAGTAAATGTCACTTTAAAAAATAACACGCACTATGAGAGTCATGACTAACTTCTTCCCACCAAAGCTCCATTTCCATTCCTTTCTTTTCCTAATAGGGAAAATTTAAACATTTCCAGAAAGCCTAACAAGTCATATTTACTGATCAAGAAACTTACTGGATCAGTACTCAGTACATTATTAACTACATTTTTTCTTCTTACAGAAAATGTCTTTCTGAGTTTTAATAGACATTTATATTTAGATATATGTTTTGTAATGTTTATCATTTAAGATTATAGTGACTGCATCAGTGGACAAGGGAAGAGCCATGGATGTCATCTATCTAGATTTCTGAAAGGCCTTTAATATGTTCCCCACAACATTCTTGCTGATAAATAGGTAAGACTGATAAATTGATGGATGGACTTTTAGATGGGTAAGGAATTAGCTGAATGGCCACATCCAAAGAGTTACACTCAATGGCTCAATGTCTAAGTCAAAATCAGTAATGAGTAGTGTCCCTCAAGGGTCTATATTGAAACCAATACTGTTCAGTATCTTCATCAACAACATGGACAGTGGGATTGAGTGCACCCTCAGCAAGTTTGCAGATGACACCAAGCTCAGTGGTACAGTTGATTTACTAGAGGGATGGGATGCCATCCAGAGGGACCTTGATAGGCTTGAGGAGTGGGCCCATGTAAACATCATGAAGTTCAACAAGGCCAAGTGCAAGGTCCTGCACCTGGGCCAGGGCAATCCCCAGTATCAAGACAGACTGTGGGGATGAATGGAATGGGAGCAGTCCTGTGGAAAAGGACTTTGGGGTACTGGTGAATGAAGAACTGGACACAAGACAGCAATGTGCTCTTGAAGCTCAGAAAGACAATTCCATCCTGGGCTGCATAAAAAGAAGCGTAGGCAGCAGGTCAAAAGAGGTGATTCCCCCCTTCTACTCCACTCTGGTGAGACCCCACATGAAGAACTGCATCCAGCTCTGGGGCCTCCAGCACAAGAAAGACATGGACCTGTTGGAACATGTGCAGAGGAGGGCCATGAAAATGGTCCAAGGGTAGGAACACCTCTGTTATGAAGAAAGGTTGAGAGAGTTGTGGTTGTTCAGTCTGGAGAAGAGAAGGTTCCAGAGAGACCTTATTATGGTCTTTCAATATATAAAGGGTCCTACAGGACAGATGGAGAGAGACTTTTTACCAGGGCCTGTAGTGACAGGAAAAGGGGCAACAGTTTTAAACTGAAAGAGGGGAGATTTTTACTGGACTTAAGGAATACATTTTTTTAGGAATAAGAAATAAATTTTTTTAAATTTTTTTACTCATTACTGGTTTTGACTTGGACATTGAGACATTGACTGTAACACTTTGGATGTTTTTCCAAGTCTCTCAACCTCTTTAACAACTCCTTAAATATCGAATACTGTCAGTCTAGTTCCAAACAGAGAGTGATAAATATTATAATTTCATAAAAATAAAAAAAGTTTTCCCATTAATATGATTTATTGTCCTGGCTTCGACCAGCATGGAGTTAACTTTCCATGGGTTGAGAGGAAGCACAGCTAGAGGGCCGGTCCTGATCAGTCATTGGAGTATTTCATACCATGTGGTGTCATGCCCAGGGTATACAGGTGGGCATGGGCTCTCTCGGGCACGTGCTGGTTTTGGGTTCCTGTCCGGTCACATGTTGCTGTGGGGGCAGTTGCTGTGCTCGGTAAGCCACTGCTGCATTTCACCCGTTTCTTTTTGGACTCGCTATTGTTACCGTTGTTCTCTTGTTATATTTAGTAAATTCTTTCTTTTTATTCAACCTACAAATTCTCTTCTTTTTGTCCCTCCCTTATTTCACTGGGGAGGGGGACGTGAACGGCTGGCCAAGTGGCATCTGTCTGCCAGCTGAGTTCAAACCTCAACAGTTTTTGGCACCCAACGTGGGGTACTGAGGTGGGGTTTTTTTTGAGATAACAAAAAAATGGGTAAAATGTGGATTGCTTGGCTCCTTAAGATCCTATCACCTCATGTGCAATAAGTGTTTCCCATGCTGTTGCTCACCTTCCGTGAGAGTTGCGTTAAGGTTTTGTTTCTGTTGTACTATGTGATGCTCATCTATGATAGCGTGCAGTCATCGGTCCTTGGGTTATTTACAGTTGTGTTTGAGAAATTTGGAGAGTTCAAATATCTTTGGAATGTTGACATAAATGTGGTTGCCGTGCTGTTAGGAGCTAGTGTGTTCCTGAATGTGGTTCTGGTTTTGTTCAGGGTTAAGCTACTATTTAAGAGTATCACTTGGAAACCTACCCCAAGGCTGGAGAATTATGAGTGGCTGGGAGTGTGGAGTAGCATGGGCAAGTACCTAGAAGAGTGGGCACCTCCAGTGTATTGGAACTTCACTCCTGCACAGGTGCAGAATCCTGAAGAATCAATGGAATATTCAGAAAAAGTATGTTGTCACCCGGGTAATTCCAGAGAGGCACAGCTCACTGCAA